>NW_027069470.1:3492417-3604773 GCF_002906115.3 Quercus suber
TGTGTATTTGCACCATAGGGTTTTGTAACCAAGCATCTTCCTGCTATTCATCATAAAGGATGAACTGAAGAACTTTGCAGCCAACCATTCTTCCTCAGTTGGTGTTCTGAAGTCGCGTACTTGGATCCGCGCATTGGTTAGTCACGTACTTGGGAGCCGTGCATCAAAGGTGGAGACTGTCACTACAGATCAAGTCTAATTGGGTATTGGGGTAAGGGTTCAACTGTAGGTTGGTAAGGTACTTGGGATTCCTTTACTTGTAACCGCTTGATTTGATAATAGTAGAGTTTCGAGAGTGGTGACCTGAAAATCACCCGGTGGGGTTTTTGCCGTTAGGGTTTTCTCCATTCGTAAACAAATCACCGTGTTATTTATTTTCCGCTGCATATTTATTTGTTGGTGATTTGTTTGTGCTTCCATAAAATTGCATGATTAATTGATTAATTAATTACTTGGCTAAATTAATTAATTAAGGTCAATCACTAGGGGTCATTCAGATTGTGACCTATCAATCTGAATCATCATCATCATCACTATCACCATCCTTATCTGCTGAAGCCTCTGGAGAAGGAGACGGAGAAGTAGCAAAGCCACCAAGGTGAGCTTCTTGTCGTGCTATACGATCGACATGGATGTTCACCTAACACAACTCATGAAAGAGAGTGTCAAGGCGAGCATCCATGCGCTGAAGTTGCACCATGATAGCCTCGAGGGTCACATTATCAGTCGAGAAAGAATGAGCAGAGGAGGAAGGAACGGCTGAAGCTGCAAGACCAATAGTCTCCATACATGGTCGCTTCGGTCAAAGCTGGCCTCACTCCATCAAACAAAACCAATGTCGATGGCACCCATGGTGGTGAAGTAGGGAGAATCAAGAATGGGGATAGAAAAATGGGGAATGATCCGCGTGATAGCCGAAGAAAAGATGAGCTTATCATGGGTCGCTGTATCCTGAAAGACATCAAGGATAGAAATGACGAAGTGAGAAGGGAAGTCTATGAAAAGATCCTCAAGAAGGGACAAAAGAAATCGAGCATGAGGCTTTGTGATAAAGTTATAGTGAGATAGTGGAGTAAGAACAAAAGTCATCACCGTGTTCAAGAATCTTGAACCTTTTGCAAAGCCCAAGCATGGGATGTTTTGCTTCCTACCCCATGTGGAAGGTGTCTCACAAAAGTGAGACAAAAGCTCATTTCTGGACACAATCCGAAGATGCTGACAATTGGGATAGTCAGGATGCACTACCCTCAGAAGATGTAGTACCTCAAATACAAGATCGAGGTAACTACGATACGTGTACCTTGAAATGTCATGGCAAACCGACGTACAAAAGTATCGATACTGTGTATATTGGAGTAATACTCCTATATAAACACGATGGGACACCTCAAGGGTATCTCACAAAGAGATTCTCAACCCCGAGTCTGAATAACCACAGGGTGAGGAGTGTCGAAAAAGACCGACAGAACAACATGGGGCTCCAGATGAACGCCACGTTTCTAAAAGTTCTCAAGGAAGTCCTGTTGGGCCTTTCCATCACGAAACCAAACGTGAAGAAAGGGGAACGGGGGGATCAGAAGAAGAAGACCCGGAACCAAAAGGGTTCCAAGCTAGAGTGGATTTGCGCTTAGGTGCCATGTGTAGTCTATCCGAGAGAGAGAGAGAGAGAGAGAGAGAGAGAGAGAGAGACATCAAAACTAGAAATAGAGAAATGAAAGGATACGTATACATGAACAGGTGACACGCAAAAATATAAATTGCATCATGGGTAAAACCCAATCCAAACCTACCAACACAGATTCCAATAATCAAGTACACATCTAAATGCATGAAACATTGTTTAAATGCATGAGAATGCAATGCATGAGCATATAATGACAATTTCACAAAGCCCAACCCAAAATTTTAGGAAAAACTCAAAAACCCCAAAAATTTTGAAAAGTCCCAAAATCTAGGTTAAAAATGCATGAATGCATGAAAAGAGAGAAGATTAGAATACTTACCAAGTGTTTTGATCTTGATCTAGGCCAAAGAACACAAGGGTATAAGTTTTTGAGAGAGTAAGAAGTGTTTGGGGCGAGAGAAAGAGGTTTTCTATCGAGAGAGAAAAGAAGAAATGAAATCTGATTCACACTCTGACCTTAAATAGAAATCACAGCTCGATGGATCGAGGTGTTATCAAGATCTATCGAGCACTAAACCTTGACAAAAATGAATCTGTCAAGGTGTTGTCGAGAATCTGTCGACAGCAAATATACCTCGATGGATCGAGAATTAATCATCTGATCATAATGTGGCATCGATTCTATCAAGTCATCTACATCTTCATAATTCCATCTTATTATAACTGCATCAGTCCTCCCTTAATAGTCCAGTGCACACTGAGTTGCACTAGATTGCAGCTTCTCTCAATGCCAAGATGCACTCTGTGCTACACTTGATTGTACCTTCTTTTGATGCTTTGGTGCACTCTGTAATGCACATGATGGCAGCCTCTCCCAATGACTAGTGCATGCTTCCTACTTAGCACCTAGTTGCTGCAAAGGGCATGTATTTTCAACACATTTGAAGAGTTTTTTTCTTTTCAAAACCCATTTCACACTTGATTATTACTATATGATCCCTTACTTGGCACCACAAGCATAGTGAGCTTCTTAACCCTCTAAGAAAACTTCTTTTTTTGAGTTTTTGTTTCCACTTAAGTTTCTTAATCTGTTTGTCAAAAAAAAAAAGTTTCTTAATCCTCAAATAATTATTATTTTTATTTGTTATTGTTTTATGAGGTAAAAAAAAAAAAAAAAAAAAAGCATCCACTTTTTTTTTCTTTTTCATTTTTTATTGGAGATAGTTCGTGCATTATCATAATGAATGGTGAGATATTATTTTGTGCATTGATGGTATCATTTATTGCAACAACAACAATAATAATAATATATTCAAGTTTATATGTCATTACTATTATTGTTATTATTATTATTAGTATACTCGTATGACAACAAAATTATAAAATGCCAATAATAATAATAATAACAATAAATCATTGAATAAATGATGATTATATACTTCATCGTAAGAAAAGTACTATACATGTTTATTAATTATAATGGACACTATATGAATATATAAGTCAAGAGTAGGAAAATTACTCTGTCACAACCGTGTAGCCTATTTTGTTTTTTTCTTTTCTTTTAACTTTTTAATGTTTTAGGCTTTTATGCAATGGTAATTAAAACCTATAAAAGTGTTTTTATTTTTTTATTTTTGTTGTCCTTCAGCTGTATGATAGAATCTAACACAGTCTAGTCGCTGTGCCGTACAGCACTTCCTACCAAACAAATATACCATAAGTTTAATAAGTAGGTTTTTAATGAAATATAAACAAAATTTATAGTAATATTATTAAGTAGATTAATCTTACTAAGTAGATTATAGTAATATTGTTTTCTCTGAAGCCCTATCCACACGTGTGGTGAGCACGCGTTGCCGTTCCGGGGTGGTCAACGACTGCAAGGTATCGACATTGCACGTACGCAAATTTTTCATGTAACGCGTATAAACTAACTTACATACTAAGTTAATAAGGATTATTTTAGGGATACAAATACAATGATTTCTAGTTATCTTTTCAGGGTTCACATAGACAACCAACAATATAAAAACTAAAGTCAAGAAATTCAACATTAATCTCCACACAGGAAATGTAGGACAATAAATAACTACCATAAAACCGGTGTTTTGGGTCTCTGCCTTTCTAAGTTTCTGCCATTGTGTATGCAAGAAAATAAAAGTACATGACTTGGAGCGAGGAAAATAAAGGGAAAAAAATTAAACTTCCACCACCAATAGAAGCATAAGCGCAATTATACTACGAAATATATAATAATTATTTATGAACTTTCAGGCACAACAAATATCTGCATGAGATGGAGTGGACAAAGAGACGATACAATACCATAAGCGCAACAAGCTAAGGAGTGTATAATTATTTATGGAATTCCATGACCACCCAAACAGCATAGGCACAACAAACAACCTTAAACTTTGAAAATCCAGATCCCTTGCACAGAGCCTCAAATTCTTTCTCAGTTCTCTCCTTCCCTTCAAGGTATAACAACATGCCATTGTCAAGGCGAGAGACATATTGAGAACTCATACTTGAATCTGGTGCTTCTTGCATGAGTAGCTCGATAATAACTACCTTCCCATTATTTGGCAGCGCTTCATAGCAATTTCTCAAAAGTTTAAAAAAAAAAACATTTTGATACAGATATGAGGTATAGAGCTCCAATTATTTATTTTTCTTATCAGAAAAAGAAAATTACTAAAAAAAAAATTAAGAATTTTACCAGGATAAGGAACTTGGAAATGACCATACTTTAGGCATCTCCCAATTCCGCCACCAACATCAACCAATGATGATAGCTCCACAAATCCTTGGTATACCTCAAGAATTTTCCTCAGGGCTATTGTAGAGAGATCAGTCATGCCCTTGTTGAAAACTATGTTGAAAGCTGGATCCTTGTCCATATATTGGAATATGGACATTCCATGTACTTTTTCAAATTGATTACCACCTTCAAGAATGGCATCCTTCATATGCAGGCTATAACGTAGAAACAAAGTAAACAACAGGAGATACAATAAACAAGCAATATTATTTTGACCCATCGATCATATATGAATAAATGTATGGAAAAATATTATTCATTTCCCCAAATATATCATTTATCAAGGATTAACAAATAATATTTTCTTTTATTTAAAATATAGTATTGCTAGGGACACATTATTTTTTATAACTTTTGATATGGTATGTTCTAATTGGTGTAGCATCACTTTTACTTATGTATACCATGAAGACCACTTTTGTTATGCATTAATCACAATAATTCATATTTGTATATTACTAGTCTTGAAAAATAATGCGTGCACCATTCTCAGAAGGAAGGGGGGACCTGTTTTCTCTGAAGCCCTATCCACGTGTGGAGAGCACGCGTTGCCGTTCCGGGGTGGTCAACGACTGCAAGGTATCGACAATGCCCGTACGCAAATTTTTCATGTAACGCGTATAAACTAACTTATATACTAAGTTAATAAGGATTATATTAGGGATACAAATACAATGATTTCTAGTTATCTTTTCAGGGTTCACATAGACAACCAACAATATAAAAACTAAAGTCAAGAAATTCAACATTAATCTCCACACAGGAAAAGTAGGACAATAAATAACTACCATAAAACCGGTGTTTTGGGTCTCTGCCTTTCTAAGTTTCTGCCATTGTGTATGCAAGAAAATAAAAGTACATGACTTGGAGCGAGGAAAATAAAGGGAAAAAAATTAAACTTCCACCACCAATAGAAGCATAAGCGCAATTATACTACGAAATATATAATAATTATTTATGAACTTTCAGGCACAACAAATATCTGCATGAGATGGAGTGGACAAAGAGACGATACAATACCATAAGCGCAACAAGCTAAGGAGTGTATAATTATTTATGGAATTCCATGACCACCCAAACAGCATAGGCACAACAAACAACCTTAAACTTTGAAAATCCAGATCCCTTGCACAGAGCCTCAAATTCTTTCTCAGTTCTCTCCTTCCCTTCAAGGTATAACAACATGCCATTGTCAAGGCGAGAGACATATTGAGAACTCATACTTGAATCTGGTGCTTCTTGCATGAGTAGCTCGATAATAACTACCTTCCCATTATTTGGCAGCGCTTCATAGCAATTTCTCAAAAGTTTCATGCAATCCTCATCACTCCAATCATGAAGTATATACTACAAGTGATATGCAGACACATCAATGATTTCTTATGAAAAATTTTGCCAAAATGTTCCACTTATTCTTTATTATCTAATTTAGACATTAGTATTCAAATTATACCTTAATCATAATTGCATCTCCTTTAGGTACATTGTGAAACATATCTCCTCCGACATGCTCAATACCTGCATAAAATATGAGTTATGCTATTCATTTAGGAATCCGTAAACATGGCTACATCGATACGATAAATTGTATATATATATATATATATTATTTATTGTTTCTATTTAAAATCTATTTTTCTAACCTTTTGAAATGCTAAATTAATAATTAAGATTTTGTATTCAAGTTTTGCTAACATCCATATTTCAATTTATATAATATGGTAATTTTCTTGCCACATGGTCAATTAAGTAGGATTTTTAAAATTTTAGTTTTGAAAAAAAATAAATTATGTATAAGCAACAGTAACATGTACTATTAATAAAACTCTAAGCGATAAATTCATTTGACAAATAGTAATCTACTCCTTTTATACGTTTAGTTCATCAATTGAAGTGTTTTTCTCTATTTGTAAAAGTTCTTTAAAAGTTATAGTTTCAAAAGTAAATCTAAACCACTAAAATTTTCACCTAAATTTTTTATTATATTTTTTTTGCTGGTAACAAACTTCTCAATAGATACTTTTGAGATTCAAGTAATTCTTCTCCTTTTTTTTCCTTTTTAAATTTTCACATTTGGCTTCATATTTTTCTAGTATATTTTTTTAACTAAAAAAATATTTATAAATAAAAGAAACACGACCTACAATATGATTAAAATAAAATAAATTTTAAACTGTAAAACGCTAGAACATGATATATCAAATACACTATATTAGTTTTACTTATCAAGAATCACTCAAAAACCTAAAACTTTACAAGAGAAGACAAATTCACTTAAAATCAAATTAATATTAGAAATTTTCACAACAATTGTAATTGGGTAAAATAATATTTTAGTCCCTAAACTTTATTAAAAGTCTGTTTTTATCCCTAAACTTTAAAAAAAAAAAATCTTTTTTTTGTCTCTAAACTATTAAAATTTTCATTTTTCATCCATAAATTACTGAAAATGTTTATTTTATGTCCTTAAACTCTTTTTTTTTTTTTTTAACATTCCTAAAATATTGAAAAAAAGTCATTTTTCATCTTTATTTTTGTCTTTAAACTATTAAAAAAAACTATTTATAAAGTTTAGAGATGAAAAACTATTTACAAAGTTTAAGGATGAAAAAATAAGTTTTTAAAATTTAACAATGAAAAAAAATTATAAAATTTAGAGATCAAAATATTATTTTACCTTAAATTATAATATATAAAAAAAAAAACAAAAATTTATTTAAATTAAATGTGGCTCTTGACATTGAGTTTAGGAAAAATACAAAAAGTGTGGGTTCAATATTAGCTTATTATCAAGAGATGCTTCTAGCTAAAGAAGGGAGAAGGAGGGACAGAGTCTAATCCAAAATTTTAGATCCTCTGCAACCAAACTCTCTCCAAATTCTTTATTGATCACGCCACCCAATGATACTATTCGAGTCATAGTCCAAAATTTCAAAAAGCAACTCGGTCTCAGTGTTAGAGCATCCACATTAATGGATGCAAAGTCTTGCAAAATGAAAAAAAAAAAAAAAAAATCCTTCATTTTACACATTTTGACTAAAAAAACACCAACATCAGTAAGTGTAAAAATGTGCAATTGCTACAGTAACCGTGCATATATGCACGATTATTGTAGCACTTGCATTTATTATTTTATTAATTTTTTCTCTCTCTTGTCTCTGGTTGCTCTCCGTTTTTCTCATTTTTTTTTCTCTCTCTCTTGTCTCTACTTCTTTTTCCTTCTCTCTTCTCCTTCTAGCTCCAACCCTCGCCATCCTTGTCACCGGCCTCACCGACTCCGGCCTCACTGTCGTCATCGTCGACGTCACTTGCTTCATCGAAACCCATGTCTCCATGGCCCTAAAGCGACAAGGTGACGGGGTTTTGGGTCTCGACAACTTCAATAGGTCTTGAAGCGACGAGGCGACATTGGAAACCACATCTTTCTCTCTCCATCTTTGTGAATTTTAAATTCCTTTATTTCTTTCCTATAGCATCATCTTCTTTGATTTGGTGGTGCTCGGAATCAAGATGAAGAGATCATCGAATCGGAGCTAAAATCTTAAGATTTGTGGTGGACCGGTGCAAGTGTGGGCCCATGAAGGTGTAGATTTGGAGGAGGTGGGTGGGGTCAATGGTGGCGGGGAGCTATTTGGCCATGTGGGTGGCTTGCTCTAGAGTCGATACTAGCTTTTGCAATGGTGCTAGTGGTACTGTTGCTGCCTCTACCATGCCTTCCATGATTTAATGATCTTTGATTTTTTTTTTTTTCCTCTGTCTCTCACTCAGTGTGTACAGAGTTTCTTCTCTCTCTTTTTTCTCTGTGTTTTTTTTTTTTTTTTTTTTTTTTTAGAAAAAAAAAAAAAAAAAAAAAATCCTTCATTTTACACATTTTGACTAAAAAAACACTCACATCAGTAAGTGTAAAAATGTGCATAAATGCACAATTGCTACAGTAACCGTGCATATATGCACGGTTATTGTAGCACTTGCATTTATTATTTTATTAATTTTTTCTCTCTCTTGTCTCTGGTTGCTCTCCGTTTTTCTCATTTTTTTTTCTCTCTCTCTTGTCTCTACTTCTTTTTCCTTCTCTCTTCTCCTTCTAGCTCCAACCCTCGCCATCCTTGTCACCGGCCTCACTGTCGTCATCATCGACGTCACTTGCTTCATCGAAACCCATGTCTCCATGGCCCTAAAGCGACAAGGTGACGGGGTTTTGGGTCTCGACAACTTCAATAGGTCTTGAAGCGACGAGGCGACGTTGGAAACCACATCTCTCTCTCTCCATCTTTGTGAATTTTAAATTCCTTTATTTCTTTCCTACAGCATCGTCTTCTTTGATTTGGTGGTGCTCGGAATCAAGATGAAGAGATCATCTTGAGATTTGTGGTGGACCGGTGCAGGTGTAGGCCCATGGAGGTGTAGATTTGGAGGAGGTGGGTGGGGTCAATGGTGGCGAGGAGCTGTTTGGCCATGTGGGTGGCTTGCTCTAGAGTCGATACTAGCTCTTGCAATGGTGCTAGTGGTACTGTTGCTGCCTCTACCATGCCTTCCATGATTTAATGATCTTTGAATTTTTTTTTTTTTTCCTTTGTCTCTCACTCAGTGTGTACAGAGCTTCTTCTCTCTCTTTTTTCTCTATGTTTTTTTTTTTTTTTTTGTTCTTCTTTCTAGAAACTTCTTGCTAATGGAGAGTTCTTTCTAAGGATGCGAAACTTTTCTAGTTATTTTATTATGAAATGGAGGATTGTAATTATTGTTTGGTTGATGAGAAAGTGAGAGAGAGGCAGATTGGGTCTGTGAGAGAGAGAGGCTGTGAGAAAGAGATGGGTTTCAGATTGGATCTGTGAGAGAAAGAGGCAATGAAGGAGAGAATAATAAAAAATTGTAAAAGAATGAATATTTTATTGAATAGATGTGTAAAATAGATAAACTGATGTTGATGTTTTGTAAAAATGGGTGTGGAAAATAGAAAAAGTAACTTTTTTGTGCAAAATAGATGGAAAGTTTGCATCCACTGATGTGGATGCTCTTAGTTAATAAAGGCTCCAAATTTGTGGAAACCAAACTATTTGGGCTAGTTGCAGGTTGGTCACTCACCAAACCAAACCTTATAGTAGGGTAATAACTTTGTCACAAAACTCATAACCAAATAGTATATTTCTTTCTGAAAAATTACATATTTAGACCCTAATCTTTAGGTTGGATGTCAATTTGATCCATGACCTTTCAAATATGTGGATTTAGTCCCTAACTTTTTGATATTATATCAATTCGATCATTATCGTTAAGTGATAGATGAAAAATACTGACATGACTAACATCAAAAATAAAAAATATGTATATTCCATGACACATCTGATGACACTTGTACTGCCATGTGGAATAAAAATAAAATAATGATAATAATAATTCAAAAAAAAAAAAAAGGAAAAGTAATTTATGATTATTTGACACAAACATCCTTATAGTCAAGGTTTTTTTTTACCCATTTTGTCTTTGTTCATTAGTAAGGAAAGTAGTGGAAAGTTGAATTACCATTGAGCTTTGAAACAAGTGTAAGTCTTAAACATTGACCTCAACTTTAAAAAGAAAAACAGCTATTCACAAAAGTGACAAAAGAAGACAGTAGCAAGTAGTAGAAAGAACTCAATGAGCTATAGACCATGGCTGGAGGTTGGAGCTTCCATTCTCTAACATATTCCCATACAAGAACTCGAGTATCCCAAACGACACCATTTTCTTTTCTACACCATATTCCCTAACTTCTCTCTAAATTTCGATCCTACCCCTAACCTTTCACTATCCTCCTCTTGGCTCTCTCCAGTCTCCACCTCCACCTCCACCTCCTATGATATCGGAATTTTTTCATTTTGAAATGATTTTAGGTTTTTCAATTGCTTTTCTATTTCCTTTTCCTATGGTTCTCCACAACTAAACAGGAATTTGTCATAAATTTTTATTTTTAATATTTTATATTTTAACCATTAATCATATCGGCATTTTTCATCCATCACTTAATAGTAAGAACCAAATTCACACAAAACGCCAAGAGACCCCTTGAACTTTGTGGTAGTGGCTATTGCACACCCTGAACTTTTATTTTGGCCAATTTACTCCCTGAGCTTTCCACATGTGGCAAATAAAGGCATTTGTTATTATATCATTAATATACTAACAAAATAGTCAAATGACATGCACATGAACTCTAAAAACCAAATTCAATCGTGAAACCTAATGGAAAGAAGAGAAACCTAGGAGAGAGGGACGATTTGAGGCTGAAGTTCTTTGTGCCACCATTATCATTGTTATGACGTCCATTAAGTTCAAGGCTGATAATCAAAACAATGAGTTGAGTTTGTTCATCGAGAAGGATTTGTTCACACAAGTTTATGACCTAATTACCATATTTTTTTTTCTTCATGCCCTCTATAAAGTTCATAGTGGTGTCTAGTAACTGGTGCAAATGGCTAATGGGTTTTATTAGTTGGTATGTGGCTAGTCAATAGTAGTGTATGATTTTGCTTTTCTAGTAGGATTTGTTTGAACATAGGTATTTGAGATTGAAAGAGGAATGTTCAATGGGCCATGAACTTTTGCAATTAAAGGCTGCTAGAATTAAATTGTTGTATTCAATTGAGTTTCTGTTGTAGTTTCATGGTCTGGTTTAATTTTCGAGGTTTGGGTTTATGTGAGTGTAGACACCTCATTTTATACCCGGTTAATAAACTTTATTCCCTAGTCCCAATGATTAGCTTGACATGTCTACAAAATGTAATTAAAGTTATTTTGATAGTTTGGAAGTAATTACAACTCAAAAGTGCTTAAATCGCTTTGAAAACGATGCTGAAAAATGACATTCACTCAATGTTTTGATCATACCTTTCTATCCTCATAGCATTTTTGGGTGAGGTTTGTTTCATTGGAAAATAGACATCTTGGGCTTCAATTTGAATACATATTTTTCCTAATTTAGACTTAAATTGAGTAAGTTATAACCGTTTGAAGTCGGACCAACCCAGCAATCAAAATTAGGGTTTTTGGGGACGCATGCATGTAGATGCACATGCATGGGGCCAAAATATCATTAATTTATGTGGGCCGGCCCCTAAACCCTTGGGAACATCCAAAGACATCTAAAATGCCCTGAAAACCCTAGTTTAAACATATAAATACAACCTTATGCTTCCAAACTAAAATCCTAGCTAGAAAGAGTGCCTCTTTGCTTTCTAAACCCTATTTTCTCTCTTGAAAACCCTAGGGCAGCAACTAGCACATTTTTTTTTTTACAGAGATTCAAAAACCTTTTTTTAGCACAAAACTGAGGTAGAAACTTTTTCTTAAAGGGATTTCTCAAAACCTTTTATTTTTGAGTTGTGATTACCTATGAACTATTGAATAATTTGATTCCTTTGATTATTACTTAATCTTGTTGTGTAGGCATTGAGGGGTCGGTTAAATATCGACCAAATTGTGTTCCATAAGCAATGTGAGTCTCCTTTTATGGCTCTTCCTTAATTTAGGTTTTATAACTTGTGTTGTTTTTGTTCTTTACTTTATTTACATATTATATACGCTTAGAAATATGTTTTTCTTTGTTTGATTTTGTTTTGTTGTGTCTCACCATGTTTTGATTGGAGAGTTGAATTATTGGATGTATTGATGAACATGTTTTGAGTGTTACTCTTGTTTGTTGTTAAAACCATTGCATGTTTAGGAATAGTTATTTGTTTTTGTTTATCTTTTATATCTTTGTTGTTAGTTTAGGTTCGCTAGTTATATATTAGAAACATGTTAGATTTTGTTTGATTGTCGTTTTTTTAAAACTTTGTTCTTGGGCTTGTATATGTGTGCATGCTTTATGCTTGCACATGCATACTCGAAGTATGTGTATGCATACAATTTGGTTGCACAATCATACCCTATGTATGCGCACGCATACTCATTCCCAGAAACGCATTTGAATATGATGATTGGTCTCCTTGATTGATGAATATCATGATGCTAGGTTTGAATGATTGAATATACTTGATGATTAATGCCTTGTTGATTTTTCTGCCTTGTGATATACTTGCTACCCTTGGATATATATGTGCTAGATGAATAGTAGGGTTTTTATGCCATGGAAGAATGTGGGACATTTGCCATGTTTTGCATGTTAATTTGTGTGAGTTTAGAATAACATGTTAGAGGAACTTTCAATGGGATTAGGATTTAGAAGATAATGAGTGGAGGCTAACCTACAGGTTAGGTGGGGTTAGGTGCCTAACACCTTCCTATCCTTATACCTAAACTCTGGATACG
The DNA here is from genome assembly GCF_002906115.3 of Quercus suber. Lineage (NCBI taxonomy): Eukaryota > Viridiplantae > Streptophyta > Magnoliopsida > Fagales > Fagaceae > Quercus > Quercus suber. The sequence continues at coordinate 3,505,152 of NW_027069470.1, forward strand.
TACTCTAGAAAAGACTAGTCCTTCCACAAGAGCGCTATATTTATGGTTCTTAGACCTAATCTAGGTGGCAACTCTATTTTCCTCCGCCATGGTCCACTCAACCGAGGCATATGTCCCCATTGCGCCCACAGTAAGCTTGTTTGTTTCATTCAAGATAATAGAAATTAGTTACAAATGAGAAATTGGAGGTAAGAACAGTCTATAATCTGGGTTTGTTTTTGTAGTAGTAAGAACAGTTTATAATCAAGGTTTTACGGGATTGAATTTGGTTTTTTTTTTTAAGTTCACATGCTTGTCATGTGACTATTTCTTTAGCATATTAATGATAGAATAACATGTGCATCTCTTTGGCAGATGTGCGAAATTCAAGAAGTAAATTGGCTAAAATAAAAGTTTAGGGGGGTGTAATAGCCACTACTCCAAAATTCAGGGGGTCTCTTAGCATTTTTCCCTACCAAAAGGTTGGAGACCAAATTGACACATTTAAAATGTTAGAGATCAAATTGACGCAGAACCTAAATTTTAGGCTCAAATACATAATTTATCAATTTCTTTTCTTTTACTATACTTTTTGATGTTTATGTTTTTATATAATCACTTAATGAAAACCTTTTTCTTTTTCTTTTTCTTTTTTTGGTGTGTGTGTCTAGTATTTGACCTACACTAGTTGCTGATCCTCAACAGAATTTCCTACCAAACTAGGATACTTGTGTAAATAGGCATGATTAAGTCTACTGTTTTAATTTTTAATGAATTTCAAGCACATTTTATAATAATATTATTAACTAAATTAATCTTACTAAAGAAATTAGGAATGTTACCAGGATAGGATGGTGCATTTTGTATCACATGTGGCAAATCAAAGTTAATGCCTTTAGTGGTAGGGTTCTTGGAAATGATCATATTTATACATTTCCCAATTCCACCACCAACATCAACCAATGACTTTAGCCCCTCGAATCCTTGGTATACCTCAAGAATTTTCTTCATAACCATTGTGGAATCATCATCCATTATCTTGAAGAACATCTCCTTGAAAGTTGGATCCCCGTCCATATACTGAAACATGGGCATTCCATGGACTTTCTTAAATAGATTCCCACCTTCAAGGATTGCATCCTTCATACGTATGCTAGAATGTAGAAACAAAGTAAATAACATGAGATACAAAACACAGTCAGTATTAATATATCTCATCATATATGTAATAACGCATGACAGTCTATGATTTCTCCAAACATTTCAATTATCAAGGATTAAAGAATAATATTGCCTTTTATTTAAGGCACCCTAATATGGAAAGAGTTAAAGGCTAGTGATTTTTTATAACTTTTTTCATAATTTTAACATTATTTATTGTGATTAGAATAACATTATTTCCACTTGAGTCCACCACTAACATTATTTTTATTATGCATTAATTACAAAATATCATATCAGTTTTCTTATGAAAAAAAAAATGTGAAAAATATTGGTTTCCCATACTTACAAATGGACTCATATACACTTCTTTTTTGGTTAAAAAAATAAAAATCAAAATAGAAGTGAGGAACCAAAAGTATAGTTGCTCAACTAACACCCGGTGTTTCCTACAGAGATGAACAAGGTTCAATCAAAAAAAAAAGTGACTAACAACAAAAAATTATCCAATTATAATAAAATGTTGCTGCACTTTTTTCCCCTAAAGAAAGATATTTTCGTGAAGATTATTCTTCCAAGGAAAAACATGGCTCCAATGCTTCTATGCAATGGATCTATTAGGGCACGGACATGTGACAAATCTAGTGCACTAATCATTCGATCCAAGCCGTTTCCATTTTTGCATTTATACAAAACACAATGAGACAGCCCATACCTGACCTCGTAAATGGCTCGGTGTGAAGGGAAAGCTGAAAAACAAGCCACGGACCCTCTATCCTCTCTTTCAAAAAGGAACTGAGAGGCTGGTGTGAGTCCATAGAGTCTCTCAACCCTACCATCTTCAAGTGTGTGGATAGAGCATGTCAAAACGGAGTGACTAGCAAGAAGGCGTAGCATACGATCCAACCGAGAAGGCGCTTCCGAGTCCTGTGTTGGAAGCTGCGAAGCAATTTCTGTCGGTGTCATGCAAGCAGCGGGGCCTGCTCTGGCAATGATCCCAAACAAGTCAAGATCAGTGGCTGCTTTTAGGACCCAACTAATTATATGCGTGGTGGAGATTAGCATGGCTTGGAGGCATGCCTCATCCTCTTCACTAATGGCGGGTACAACTTGGTTTTCTATGGTTCCAGACATGTTTGCTTCCTTTTCCTTTTCTTTTTTTCCCTCTTCTTAAATAGGTCTTGCTGACATTTGCTTTGTGGTGTAGATTTAAAGAGTTCTTCTAGGCTGATTGCTGAGTGGTTATTTATCACTTTCTGAGAAGCCTAAGCCTAAGTTAGGTACGATTACGATACAATACAAGATATATACTTGAAAAATTAGGATATAATACTGTAGAGATGCATATATTAATTAATTATTAAATATATATTTGTATATTATCAAGTGTTTATTTGTAATATATTGTTTAGCATATATCAATTTAAGAATAATAAAGCGAATCCATGACCATTGAGTGATGTTCTAAATTCAAAACAGAATCTAAAAGAGGAAATAAAAGATAACTAGATAAATGTTTAACATGGAAACCAATATATATAACAATCCTCATAATTTAAGTATCTATACACTACCAAGGCATTAGGTTATGACCGTATCTATGCCGTAACCCACACTTAAAAAATATATATATATATATAATATAATAAAATAAAAAAGACACACCCAGGAGTTTCTCAAAAAATTAGGGGTGTCAATGTTCGACCCAACCCGCGAACACGACACGAACCCGACACGGGTTTTTTCGGGTTAGGGTTGGACCTTAATGGGTTTGAGTCATAAACGGGTCGACCCGAAAGCGACACGATAAGAAACGGGTCATAAACGGGTCAATCCGCGTAACCCGCAATAGATACGTTTGACAGGCCAATTTATTTGTATCAACCCGAAATGACCCACTTAACACAACCCGTTTAACTCATATAATAAATAAATATTTATTTTATTTTAAATTTGTCAAATACCTTTTATATCCAACATATATTTTAAATTTAAAAAGAAAAGTAAGTAATTACAAAAATTTACAAGGGATATAATTGAAAATTGAAACTTTACAAACCTTAGAACTACTAACACTTTTCTTCTTCTTCTTCTTCTTCTTCTTCTTCTTTTTGGGTGGCATAGAACTTATACAAATGAAATTAGATGAGCTTGTGGAAGATGTTATGAATTCGAACATCAACAAAGAATCTATGGATGATAATCGTGGTCATAGTCAGGATTAGTCTACTGTTTGCTCAAATTCTTTCAATATTGATACTTGGCATTTGGCGAGTTCCAAGAATATTATATTTTTGTTGAATTATGTTATTTTATTTTGTGAAACTTTGTTATTTTAAATTTGAATTGAAGTGTATGCACTTCTTTTGGAATGTAAAGAACTTATTACTAGATGAATGTTATATTTTCGTTGAATTATATTATTTTGAATGTGGGTTGAAGACTTGAAGTGTGTGCACTGCTTTTTGGGATGTAAAAATAATTATTTCTAGATAGATGTTATATTTAATATTATGCAGGTTGAAATGGATTGTGTTACATTCATGTCAATCCAACATGACTTGTTTATTAAGCGTGTCAAATGGGTTGGGTCAGGTCAACCCGCCTTATTAACAGGTCGGGTTAGGGTTGAAGGATCATGACACGATTATTAAATAGGTTGGGTTAGGGTTGAGCCATTTAGTCGAATACCCCTACCTCGACACAACACGAACCTGACACGCTAACCCGAATTGACACCCTACAAAAAATATAGGATATGGATAGGTATTGACTATGAATACTTGAGCAAAAATAGAGTCTCCATGTGTCCTAATTTCATATAAACCGTCATTTATTTTTCACTACTCATAATCTATCACACCCACTAGTTTAAACTTTAAAGTCTCAGTGTGGCCCCAATTCACAAACATGCTTACAATTTTTTGTTAAGAAAATTCATTAGATAGTTTGGGAGCACCGCTACACAAAACTTTCTTCAGCCCTTTGTAAAAGTCTCAAACTCAAATGAAATGGGAATTTTTTTTTTTTTTTAAATGTTACATATACAACATTTTCACAACACATCGTAAATGGTAAGTTGTTATTAGTTATAATTTGAATCCACAACTTCAATTACTTTTTTACATACTCATAATAACTAATAACAACTTATCATGTAAAATTTATTGTGAAAATATTATAGATATAATATTTCCCTTCTTCTCATTTTTCTTGAAAATGAGTAACATGTGGCTAACTGGCTACTGCTACACAAACAACAAAGATGATGATTACTAGTCATGAATGCGTACATGGGAAAGAGCTAGCTAGGATTTCAATAATTTATAATTGACGAGAATGCACAATGGGTGCTATAGATGTGATTGAAGGAGACAACCAAATACTGACCTGGATACAAAAACTATTAGGGACAGTAATTTACGTAAAAGAGGAAATAAGGATTTTGGGTTTAGTTTTGTGAGAAACGTTATTAGAGCTGCTCACAAACTAGCCTCCGATGGGGTGGAATGTAAAGACTTAGGCCGTGTTTGTTTTGGTTTCAAATCACTTTTGGAAATGTTTTTTCGTAAATGCGGGTGTTTAGTTGCACATGAAAAATAAATTTATCGGAAAATATTTTTAGTTGACCGTGTGTTTTAATGGCTTTGACCCAGAAATTGGTTTCAGTCCAAATTTTCACTTCAAACCATTTCTGGACTCACGCGCTCTCTCTCTCTCTCTCTCTCTCTCTCTTCACGCCTTCAAATTTGCCGATGAAACTAGAGCCCAGATCACGCCACAAACCCAGAGCCCAGATCACACCTTCAACTTCGCCGATCTACGAAACCACAAACCGATCTTCGACCCACGAGCCTTCGACTTCGCCAGCGACCCATAGCCTTTGCACCACGAACCCACAAACTGATCTCTCTCTCTTTGTGATTTTGATTTTTTGTGTGATTTTGATTGACCCACAAACCAATCTACGTTTCTGTGTGATTTTGATTTTTTACTCTCTCTTTGATCTCTAATTTTGTTGTTGTTGTTGTGGTGGTGTGGGTGGTAGTGTTTTGGTGGTTTTCCTGTTGTGTGGTGGTGGGTTTTGTGTGGGTCGTGGTGGAAAATAGTATTTTCAAAATGTTACCAAACACATGAAAATATTTTTTAGAACAATTTTCATAATGCAACCAAACACTTGAAAATATTTTCTTTTTCCGAAAATAGCATTTTCGAAAAATATTTATTTTCCGAAAAATATTTTACATTAACTAAACACAGCCTTAGTGTGCACTGAACTTCCTCCAAATTGGCAATTCCCAATATTAGATGGGGATGAACATTGCAACTGATTTTTTGAAGAAATATGATTGTTTCTACCATTTGGAAAAAAAAATATGAATGTAATTCACTGTTCACTAGAAGATTGCTAACTGAATTATATCTTACTAAACAAGATGACAATCGCAAAATTACACCTCAGATTGGCCCAAATATCAGGCCAAAATGGATATTTGCCCATTTTGCCCAAAACAAGTAGCAAAATGCTCCTGCTCTGAAACTATTTAGCTATATGCTCCTATTTTAAAATCGATTTTTTAAAAATCAAGTTTCAATGAAAAACTCGATTTTTAGAAAATCGAGTTATAAGCAAAAATACTTTTTTAAAAAAAATTACATGAAAGTCGAGTTCTATGTAACATTTTGCAAGTAACTTGATTTTTATTAAATCAAATTTTAAAACATGAGTATTTTACTATATAGTTTCAGAACATAATATCTTATTATGTATTTTGGACAAAAAAAGTAAATACCCACTTTGACCCAAATATTGTACAAACCTGAATGACAATAAAATTTCTTACAAATAACAACTCTTAGTGGGAAGGGAAGACAAGGATTTGAAAAAAAAAAAAAAAAAAAAACATACAACACAAAAGCAGATTATGATGGTAAACTGATTATGCATTTGTATACTCTTTTGGAACATTCACGCCATTCCCACATGCAGAGGGCCCACCCATTATCTCCCATTTAATGCCTGAGATCATAATCTTTTATTTTAGCCATGCCACTACAATCACGCATTCCGTATTACGAGAATACTCGCCATAAACATTATATCAAATGATATTTTTACAAATTTTCACAATAGGTAATTTACTAATTGTTATTGTTGAGAAAAAAATAATCTTAATGTTAAGTTTAAATTTGAATTAATAACAATTAACTATTTGTAATTTTTATAAAAATATTATAAACTCAATACCTTTCTGATTTAAAACACAATTAAAAAAATAAGTGTATACGAAGCGTGTGACAGTCAGCGTGAAATAAGATTTTTTTAATGTAATAACATTATCCTGAAAGAATATGCTAGTGCTTCAAGCTGAAAGGTCAATTAAAATAAAACTGCTATTTTTGATGAATAAATAAAACTACTATTTTACTCATCTGCTACAATGGCATAAAATAATTGAAACATAATGATGACCAATTATACCACCACTAGTCACGAGTCATGACAAGTATCTTGGCTTATCGACAGAGACAAAGCTAGGGGGGCCGCTGGGCCCTGGCCGCCTGACTTTTTAAAATTTTTATTAACAGTGCTTATATATTCCTAAATTTTCTGCAATCAGTACAATAATAATAAAAAAGACAAACAAATTCTTTGTCAATTAAAAATCCTTTTTCAATTAGAAGTACTCCCCCATTACTCCTAATGAAAAAAAAAAAAAAAAAAACTTACGCTGCCACCACGAGTTGCTTCCAACCTCCACTCGATGACTCGCGCCAACTCTGTTCACAGATGCAACACCATTACAAGCTATCAAAAATATCATCAATATACAAAGGTGTAAAAATAATCATACTCACCAATTACACACTGCCAAATAAATTGAATAGTCAAGCCCTTTTCATTAATTATAATTCAATTAAAATTAAGGATCTCAAGTTTAATTTGATGAATTAAACAAATAAATTGAAGAATTAAAGAAATAATGTTGACTTTTTGTTAGATATGGCAATGCATTGTTATAAATTTTGATTTTGGTTTTAAGATAGAGATAGAGATATTGTTTGGTACGGTTAATGTTGACAATCAAGCATGTAAGATACTAGTTTACAAAAATTAAAGCCTCAAAACATTTTTCCCCCAAAGAGTGTGGTTTTCAATTGGGTTGAGCTTTTATTAGTCTATTGTTTCGAAAACCCTTTTGGAAGTGAAAAGAAATAGTGCGCAACCTTTTTTCCAAAAAAAAATAATCACTTATTAATTATCATATAATTTTGAAAAAAATGCTAAAAAAATGTACTATAAAGTTTACTACATAAAGTATAGAAATTGATATAACAATGAATGTGATTGGTAGACTTTGACAATAAAATAAAATGAATGTTTGATTTTTTTTTTTTTTTTTTTTTGGTAATTGATGACACGTCACTTTAAGTTTTATACAATAAAATTTGAATTTTACCCCTTAAAATTTAAGAGTATTTGGATTTTACACCTCAAATTCTAAAACTTCAAGTTATAAAATTCAAATACCCTCAAACTTTAGGAAGTAAAATTCAAACACCTCTAAAATTTATGAGAAAAAATTTAAATTCTGAAATTTTATGGTATAAAATCTAAATATTCTCAAACTTTAAGATTGTAGTTTGCAATTTAGCCTCTTTTTATTTTTTATACAATGGAATGGACCTTTTTTAAAGAGGGATAAAACCATTGAAAAATGGTGGGTACCACTATATCATTGCCCAACAATCTCAAATCATAAGCAACCCTACCGGCCCTATTAAATTTCAGGTGGCCCAACGTTATCAAACTTTTTCACAACTTGCATCATTGCATAAAAGTATGAAACACGTGGAACGAGAGTTTTCGCTTCCTATGGTCTATATTACTTCAAAATTGATTGCAAATTTGTTAACTCGGTTCTGATTAGATCGGAATAAGCGAAATATTCCATACCAATTATAAGATTGGTATACTGAATTCCCTCGTTCCACCTTAATTGGTCAAAATTTCGAAGTATTTCAGCGCTTGTTCCAGCCGGTGTCTGCCAATTTTGTGAAGGGAAAAAAACATTGAGACTCTTGAAATCAAATACAGAATATTTAATATTCGCTATAACAGAAAATGAAGAGATGTAAATTAAATAGTTGTTTGGAGTCTTTTAGTGGCCATGACATGCGTTGTGTTTTGATAAGTTAGCGGCTAGACCTGAGTTTCACCTGTTAGCCACAAAAAAATAATTTTCTAATATGTAAATTAGGCTAAAACTTATGTGAAATTAGGCTAAAACTTAATACATACATCTTATCACACGCAACTATATATACACACATATTTTGGACCGAACACTTGACTTCAAGTCACGATTTCAGTGTAAAAATGTGTGTACAGTTGTATGAGATAAGATGTGTATAATAAACACTACTCATGAAATTAAGAGAATGAAATATGTTTAAAGAGGCTTAACAAACATTTTTCAAGATTAAATGAATATAAATTTGTCAAATTCTAAGTTAATATATTTGGCATTAAATTTATGCCAATAGATGCAGGAAGCGACATCATAAGATGTATATAAAAACCAAATTAATAAGGAAAAGAGTATTCTCATGTATAGGAAATTTAAACCATATGGCATGTACAAATAACCATGGAGAAATATGTTAGACCAAGTAAGAGTATTTGCCGATAATGTATCAAGTTGATATAAGCATCAAAGCCATGCTAATAATGTATCAAGTTGAATCATATGAAGATGTGCAGAGAAATATAAAGAATGAGGTATTAGAAACTTATCTTAGTTACAAGCAACTTACACCTCTCTCTTGGCCTAGTAAATCATGGATTCACGAGGCATTTGCAATAGATCAAACTCCAAGAATTCATGCTACAAAGTGTGAAGTGGCAGCGACTATAATAGCTTTGCTAAGACAGCTTCCATTACTTAAGAAAGATAGATGTTAGCTCCAAGAAATAAGGAAAAGAGGAAGTAATGATTTGAAAATGGGGACACTCCAATTTGTGTAGTTAAAGAACTCATAAACATATTTTGTACACCTGCTGAATATAAAAAAATTGTCCCAGCAAATATGAGTGATTTAAGTGATTCAAATACGTCTCTTATAAATGTGCGTTGTGGTTTCTAGTCCGGAGCTGACATAATCTCCCTTTCTCATGTTATGGGTTCCTTTGCAGTTTATATTAATGTTGGGGTCACTCGAAAACATGCTGAATGATGGGAATATCAGTTGTGGCCATTGGGATTAACTTTCTCCTTTATTGAGCAATGTTCCTCCTTAAAAAGATGATGTTGCAATAACATGGTAACATTGTGTTTGATATACTATATACCAAACAGTTTGTTGCAAGTCTCGTAAGTGATTTCAAAGTAATTTAGGTGAGGTACATTTAAAAGTTAATTAAAAGAATTTTGAGACATATTAAAAGGGAAAAAACTGAAAGCTAACTTATAATTGTGAGGGTAAACAAGATGAGAATCGCAAAATAACCAAAATATCATACAAGCTGACAACAAAATTTCTTACAGATAACAACAAACTAGTGGTACGAAGGTAAGATACATAGAATAGCTACCAATACTGGGTGCTTTGCTTGCATCCAAAATAATGGAAAAAATGATTACAATGCGGACACTAAAACAGATTGCATTTATCAGTTTCGACAGGGACATAGCCAGTTGAAATAACTGAAGAATGTTGAGCTCACCACAAAGGCTAACTGCCTATAAGATTATGCATTTGCTACAATCTTCCCATCCATCAATCACAAAATTTCATGCATCACATCCACAAGCAGCACTTGTGCAATATTGAGAACTTTACAGGGCATTGCCCCACCAGGCATTCAAGAAGTGTATTGCCCAACACAACATATAGAATCTAACTTCCAATAAAAAGCTGAGCACATATTTCACTCTGTCGCACTTTTGCGAATACTATGCTTTTCCTCTAACCTGTGATGAAACAGCTTAGCTATGGCTCTCCTCTCACAATCCTGCAATGCAAGGAACCAAAGAGACTTGTTAAAATAAAAAATAAAAATAAAAATAAAAAATCCATAATCTTTTAGCATCACATTGATTTGCCCCCCAACAGCCAGTTTATATTAAATTCAATCTGCCATCACCTTGGTTTCAGTTCACTTTGACATGATAATATTCCATAGAATTATTTACCTTGAACATATTAAGATAAAAAGGTTTGTCAGGATTCATCCTTCTCAACTTTTGGTGTGTATATGCAAAGCTCAGTTGATCACGAGGAGTGAACCGTTCAACTTCATTGAACCAAAGACAGGAGAACAAATTTGACATTGGAGTGTGTGCCCTAATGATGAAAGATCCTTCAGGTACATCTATAGACAGCACAGCACAAGGCAAATTATGTTATAAGTTAGAGGAGGAAGTTAATATAAAGTTTGGACAATGAAAATTTCTTATTGAACATACTGCTAGGGAGAAGTTTGTTTGGATCTGAGGCATTAAATCTTTTCAGCCCATCAGCCTGATAGAATGCAAATTGTTCATCGATGACACTATGGTTATACTTGTTCAGTTTCTTATTCTGGGCAACCTCTTCCCACACACAATGACGGTCATAGTGATTAGAAATCGCATATTCATGACCTTTTCTCCACAAGAAGTACTCCAAGATAAGAAGAGGGTCAAGTTGGAGACGTAATTTGCTATCCAGCCAGATCGAATACCTGAAAATATTTTTAAAACAGAGGATTTAGATTTAGACACAAGAGCCATGACTTGGTTGCATGGAATAGCCTCCTATCCAGCAAACAGACTATTCCAACAAGAAACATATACTGTAAAATCAGTTCCCTAAAAATGTATTTTGACAATCAGCTCCATATGAACAGAAGCAGACAAATTTTTTTAATTTAATTTTTAACAAATTAAAGTCAGAAACATGTTAACAGCACTGACAACTTCAAAGGAGTAACTAAGACAAGCAGCATGAACAATTTTTTTTTTTTTTGGTTGCCAGGTGTTAGATAAAAATAAAATCAATGACATCATTGTTTTATGCACAGAAGGAACTTAAACACAGTCTATAATAAACATATAAATAAAAATTTTATTTAAAAAAAAATCTATATTTTCTTCTTAATTAGATTACATTGGAAGGCTTCCCTAAACTGACAACCCTTTTAACCAACTATATAATTACTGGTAATTCATGTCCGGTAGGCCTTATTTAAATTTCTAAAATCATTAAATAGGGAGGGCAGCTTAAAGTTATAACCCAAAAACCTCGTGGAATGATGCACTCCTCCCCCCCACCCCCCCCCCCCCCCCCCCCTCTTCTTCCCCAAAACACAAACCCCCAAAAAATAGATAAATAAATAAGTGGACGAAAGAGGAAGAGAGCATTAACCAAGAGCACTCTAAAGCCCAGTCAAGGCATCATTAAAGATCTGGACCGAATACCTAGTTAAATGATGCAAGTCTCATGATACAAGTTCAACTACTACTACAATAAGTCTCATTTGATATTCAAATTAGCATATTGGAGACAATTTTGGGTGTAACCTAAGCCTTTTGTGCATTTAATTTATAAATAAAAGTTTATTCCCCAGCTAAAATTAAGACACGCTAATAACCATTAAATCCCACACAGGTAATTTGGTAAACAGAAAAAAATTGAAACCAAATTCTAAGATCCTTCACTAAAATATGATGGCTAGTGGAAATAAATTCTATTCATATGAACTAAGAATATATTTCAGTGCGTGTATGTGTGTGTGTCTATATATATATATATACGAACACACCCAAATTAGTTCAGTTACACTGCTAGGGGCTACAGCATTTTATTATTAACTGCATCGCAAGATGCAGACTTGAGCAGTCTAACAAGTCTCGTTCTCACCTTGCAGAAGGAAAAAGCCGATGTGGCAATAATTTAGGTATTTTGCCCACTCTTCGCATATCAGAATAAGGTAGATTCTTCACCACCACAACCTTCCATAAGCCAATAAAACCCATTCTATCTGGCACTTGACCTTCTGAAGAAAGTGCGTTCAAAGTAACTTCATCCATGAACATAACAAAGCATACATTTTTCCTTGACAATCGAGTCACCTGGAATAAAGACAAGGTGAGATGCCATTGACAAGCTCAAACCACACTTTATAAAGATTCAGACCACAGATACAGAAGAGATTCAAGAAAACATTGGTATTCAAAATGACCATACTAACTCAATCACTGTAACCTTAGATAATTCCATTTCGTTATCATATCTAATATCCAGATTAATTCATTTAAGTGGAAAAAGAATTCTGCTCCATTTGGCTTAATTTGCGTTAATGTGAATTTCTAGTTTTGTATTATTTGAGTTCCTGCTAACCCTGAGGTGCATATCATTATATAATGAGTATTAAAAGGGCAACACTAGAGAATCCCTAAGTTTTTCCTCTTCCAAAAAACTGTTACACCCAATGCACAAAGTTCCCACTTTTCCTAGGTTTGGGAGAGGTGATGATGAAGGAATGGTAGCATGGTGGCATCTTTAGGCTCCCTAAGGCCTACAGCACATGTGATGATGAAGTTGCAGAGAACATGAGGTTCAGGTAAAAATCAAACAATTTTTTGCATTCTTTTTTTTAATAACTGTAAAAGGCAAACATATGAATCTAAGAAGTCTACTTGATTTGGCGCTTTTCACGGACCATATATAATCGATTTGAGGCCGACTCAGTTTATGTTCTCTAAGTTTGCAGGAGGTAGGTATAATTTTTCTCATATTAATATAGGCTTATGTCTCAAGAATTCTAAAATTTTCTGAGCATGGACGGCAGGTTTGGCCAATGTGCATGAATTTTGATTAAGATTTGTCACTAAGTTTTTATGTGCTGTTCAAAGTGCAATTGTTCCAAGAAGATTATATGAAAACTCGACAGGTCAAAAGAAACAAAAAATAATGGCATAGAGAAAGTATAGGAATAAGCATAAAACTCTAGAATAAATCCTTTACCGTTTTACCAGTTGGCGTCCTCAAGCGATCTGAATTTCCAAAAATGCAAGAACTTACAGCAATGTGGCATGTACTGATGTAATTTGCATCATCTTCTGCCAAGTCAAACCCTGTACTTGGGGATCCTTTGGGACCTTTAACAAAGCCACAATTTATTTTCTGATCACGTGCCAAAAATGAATTTTCCCTTTCTTCCAAACTCTGATGTCCAGCAAACCTGGGCTCCCATTGCTCTTGTCCATCAGGCTTCTCCTCTACTTCTGTGTACTGCAAGGTAAATCTTGCAAACTTTCGACTTGCTAAAGGCTCCACAAGCTGAGCAGTAGAGTTTAAGAACTTCATCTCACAAGAGGAACCTGAAATATTTACATATAACATTTCAGTCAAGTAACAAGAACATTTCAAAGCTAGTGAACAACCAAAAACGTAAATTATTACCAAAATTTACACAACGCATTTTGTCTTTAATATTTCAAGAACCTCCCAAGCACTTCTTCTTTTTTTTTTTTTTTGATAAGCAATAAAGATTCATTGATATCAAAAAGAGAGAGGCACCCAAGTACACAAGGAGTATACAGGGGTGAACAAATCAAAGAGGAACATTACAAAACTCAAGTAAATCCAAAATAGAAGAAAAATGATGGTTTCTCCACACAGAGAACCAATCAAGTAAGGTTCTGAAAAAAAGAAGCTTGAGATCAAGCATGGAACGCTCCTTGTCTTCAAAATACCTACTATTTCTCTCCTTCCAAATACACCACATCAAACAATGAGAAACAACCATCCATATATCTCCATTACGATGGCGACCAAAACGACCTTGCCAACAAGCAAAATGCCCAACAATAGACATTGGCATAAGCCAACAAACTCCAAATAAACCAAAAACCATATCCCACAACTCCAAAGCAACAAGGCAATGAAGGAATAGATGGTCAATAGTTTCACTATTACACTTGCACATATAACACCAATCCAAAATGCAAACCATTCTTTTCCTTAAATTGTCAATTGTCAGACATTTCCCCAAGGCTGCAGTCCAAACAAAAAAAGCCACTCTAGAGGGAATCTTCTGCTTCCAAATGCTTTTCCAAGGGAAAAACTGCTCACTATGGACAACTAGAAGATGGTAGTAAGCACTAATCATGAACCCCTTACTCTTACAAGGCAGCCAACATCTCTTATCCTCCCCGATCTCCCTTACAAGTGTGCAATAAATGGTATTGATGAAGCTCTTGAAAGCACTTTTTTTTTTATATATAAGTACCTCCCAAGTCCCAAGCACATATTGTGGACCATGTTAGAGTTACTTGTTATTTTTTTATATGAGCATGTTATTTTACATTAGCATAAGGGTATCCTTAAAATCATGCCATAAACTGATGTGAGAAGTGTGAAGAAAATTTTATTTTAATTTAGTTTTATTTAATTTTGAAATGACATTGTATTTTTATTGACCAATTAGATTTTCATTTCAGGTCTTATTAGTTAAATTGATTGTTAGTATTTTTATTTAATTTCCCACACTAAGGGTATTTTTGTAATTTGATAATTAGGCTTTCCCAAGTAATTTAGAATTAGGTTTCCAAAGTCAATTAGAATTACAACTACGGTTTTGTCCTAGTAGTTTATACAAACACATTATTGTACTTCTATGGAGACAGTTTACACTTTACAGTATAATTGATTAATGGAAGTTTTTCTTGGAATTTTTCCAATGTTCTGATGCTAACTTCAACCAACCCCAAGTGCTGACTCCTAGATTTGTTCTTTATTACTTGGTGATGAGTCCAATCAAGCCTAGGTGCTTGACTCCTAGATTATCTATCCTTCATTTTTCTATTCTTTAATTTTATTGTTTTTTTTTTTTATAGGAAGTAAGGGTAATATTATTATGAAGAAAAAGAAAGAAGAATAAAGGGTGTTCATGATGGTGAATAAAGAAAAGACAAAATAAAGCAAAGAAACATAGAAATCAAGAGACTATTCTAGGAGAAGAAAGGAACTTTATGATAGAAGAACAATCCAAGAGGCCCCAACACTGAGACCAATCAAAGAGAGTCTACTGGCACAAATCTTGCAACTAAACCAACGATTTCTCAATATCCTCAAAGGAGCTATGATTCTGTTCCGTCCAAATGATCCACATCAAACTGCCTGGGACCAAATTCCAGATATTTGAATTATGTTTCCCAACCCATTTCCACCAACAAAATAATAGACTCGCTACAGAGACCAAATTCTTTAATTATATTGCTGCATCTTATTGATGAAGAAACAAGCTATCACTACCTTTATCCATTCAAATGATATTCTCACGAAGTCGTTTGCTCCTGCCTTTTTTCAACAATCATCTTTCAAGCTAGGCACATTTGATTTGTATGCTCCAACTTAACAAGGAGTATTAGAATTACTTGTTAATTTTTTTCTTATTTTGATAAGCTCTTGTTACTTTTTTTTAAATTAGCATGAGGAGAAACATTGTAATACCTATTGAGTGGAGAAGAAGCACTCTAATACCAATTTACAAGAAAAAGGGGCATATTCAAAACTGTACAAATTACTATGGAATTAAGATTTTGAGCCACACTATGAAAATTTAAGTGAGGGTGATTAAACATGGGTTAAGACTTGAAACAACAATATCGAAGAATCATTTTGGTTTCGTGTCAAGGCGATCTAACATGGAAGCTACTTTCTTACTTAGACATCAAATGAAAAATATAGACAAGCCTGTAATGATCTCCATATGGTTTTTATTGATCTAGAGAAAGCATATGATAAGGTACCTAGAGAGGATATGTAGTGAGTTTTAGACATTATTATGTCTATTAAGGTTATTAACCTACAATACATCATAATGCTGCCAAGCAACAATCTCAGGCAGGTTAGACTTGTTTGCACCCAACAGAGCATGACAAGCAAAGCCAGATTTTGGTCCAAAGAACCTTAAATCTTAGTCAAATTACATAATCCACCCTATAGTTTGGGGCAATTTCAAATTAAACCCTAAATTTAAAATAAAAATATATAAAAAAATTATTGAAACCATCAACTTTCTCCATTGTTTCAATTTGTTCCCCCAATTAGTCACTATTAACTAAAAGGAACATAAATTGTGACTAGAACATACCTAAACACAAAAATCCTTCCTGGAAATCACATATACCATTTTGGCAACAAAAGATAAAAACCTTACAAAATGAAGTTTAATGAGGATGCTATCATTTTGTGAGCTTTTTTGCATTAAAATACCACTTGGTATTTATATGATGGATTTTTAGTGCTCAGATAAGTCTTAAGTGCAATTTACTAGATTTTTCATTACTTTTAAATGACAATGACTCTTTGAGGGGTGAATTAAAAAAAATTTAAAATTTTTACGGTTTTAATATAAACTTTTTTAAAACTAGGGTCAATTTGAAACCATCCCCAAATTATAAAGGGAATTATGTAATTTCCTCAAAATATATATACCTATGTCATTATCTAAACCTTAGCTATATGCAAAAGAGATTGAAGAAAAGATTTAACTGCTCGCCTATAAGTGCAAGTGGATTAGGTATCAAAAATTTGAGTATTTCAACCATGTCTTGTCAAGGAAATGATTATCGAGGTTGTTATAATAATGGTTAAGTGATTATATTCACGATTTCCCTTTTTTTTAAATTATATTCACAATATCCTATCAGATTAAGCTTTTTGGACTAGCAATAAGTTACCATAATACTAGAGTAGGCGATCCTAAGTAGGAACCCTATCTCTACTCTACCTCCCATTAACAGTTAAATATTGTCAGGACCTACTTTTTAAGGAGTCTTGGCTCACACTTGAGGGGAGTATTATAATAATAGTTAAGTGATTAAATTCACCATTTCTTATCAACTCAAGCTTTAAGGATAAATGATACTTTATTAGAGGTTTATTTAAAAAGATGACCACTAGTCCACTAGTGGAAATGCTTATTAGTAGTGAAAAATGGGGAAGTAGGGAGAGAGTTGGTCTATGAAATCACCTCATGGTACATATGGAGTGGACATCTTGAAGGCGATTAGAGTTGGATGAAATGTTTTCTAGATATATTAGTTATATCATCGGGAATGGTAGAAGACTTAGTTTTTGGCAAGAAGAGGAGAACATTGATCATTTTCTTTTGCATTATACAACACTAAGGCAGTTAAAAAAATTCATATTTGTGCTTTTGGTGTGAATGGGTGATGCCTAGAGTAGTTAGGAGTTCTCAAATGTTATTGTCAGACATCTCTCTTTTAAGAATAGGGTACGGATGATAGCTCCATTGTGTTTGACGTAGCATATATAAAGGGAGAGGAATAGAAATTTAGAAGGGTTCAAGTTGAATATTGAGAGGTTAAAATTGTTTTCACAGAAAGTATTGGATGTCCTTTGGATGAGAGTCAACCCTAGAATATGTGTGATTTTATAGAATATTTCTGTCAAGAAGAGTATTGGATTACAAAAATTGCTGAAGATGCATCTTTCATACGTATTTTCATCAAGAATCACTCCATGATATTGGCAATGTTTAATGAATTTTGCCCTTTGAAATTACTTCTTGTTGCTGAAACATGATTTGCTTCAACGTTGGTCATGCTTAAGAGATTTCACTCATAAGAAGAAGCCTTCAAAACATGGTCATTTGCGAGCATTGGTCAGCTTATAGGGAAGATAATGTTGGAAAAGCAGCAACTGTGAGAGAATTGGTTTCAAATGAATTGTGGTGGGACAAGGTTTGCTATATTCTTCAATTCACGTGACCTATTTATGGCATGCTTTGTACAGCTGACAAAGATAAGCCTATTCTTCATGAGGTGTATGATATGTGGGATGCAATGATAAAAAAGGTGAAGGCAGAAATATAACAATTTGAAGGCAAGCACCAAGAGGAGATTGTGCCATTTTATACTATGATAAACAATATACTCATCACTCGGTGGACCAAAAATTGCACACCACTTCATTGCCTTGCTCACTCCTTGAATCCTAAGTAAGTTTTCTTCCTTATGAAATAAATGAACTCATTATTAATATTGTAACATATTTATTTAATTTTAACTAGGTACTATAGGAATCAATGGATTAGTGGGGCAAAAGACCGTGTCCCTCCACATCAGGATAAAGAAATTTTTGAGGAGATAAACAAGTGTTTAAGAAGATTCTTTCCAAATATTGAAGATAAATGGAAGGTGCATACAGAGTTTGGTTTATTTTTAAGGACATGTGAGCTCTGATAGTGATTGCATGTAGGAAAGGTGGAACTCAGATGCATTGCTTTGGTGGAATGTCCATGGGTTCTCGTTACCAATGCTTCAAGTTTTAGCTGTAAAGTTTGCTAGACAACCTTGTTCACCATCTGTGCTGAGAGGAATTGGAGTACATACAACTTTTTTCATTCAATGAAGAGGAACAAAATTGCTCCTAAACGTGCTGAAGATTTATTATTTGTTCATACTAATCTTTGACTTCTTTCAAGGAAGAGGAAAGATTATGATAAAGGAAAATCTCAGAAGTGGGACATTGGAGGTGATTCATGAGGTTATTCATGGGATGAGCCATTTGGAGGAGCTGGATTGCTTGGGATGGCAAATCTTTCATTAGATGAGCCAGAGCTGGAGAGTGTTATTTTTTCTAATAGTAGTATTTGTAATGACAATAATGAAGATGATGATGCTGTCTTTGAGGGATAATCTTGAAGACTTGTCTTCTATTTTTGGTTTTTAGTTTGATGTTGAATGTTGTTTATGTAAACTATTTTGTTGGGTGTCTAGTTTATTTGAACTCAATGTTCGTACTTTAAAAAATATTTTATTGCCTTTAAATTAATTTTAGATATCTAAACATTTCATTCTTGTTACTTATTTTTTAAATCCAAAACAAACATAAATTATGTCCAAATATAAAATATATATACCTAAAAATAAATAAATAAATATATATATATATTAATTAATTAATTGTCATATCCTAGACTACCATATCCTAGTTTTTCAAGAAATGCCGTGTCATAGTACTATGTATCGTGTCCGTATCCATGCTACATAGCTCTTTATACCCTTAGAGCATTTCTATCTATTTTAACATAAGGACCTACTTTTTCTATTTTACACAAATTACTTTTCAAAATACCTACATCAATTTATCTATTTTACACTACATTTCATTAAAATAGTATTACTTTATCAAATTTTTATAATACTCTCAAATCATCTCTCGGCTTTACCAAATTTGTAAACCACAAATCATAGCAAACTACCCACCAAAATCACAGTCTCTATCTTCCTTAACCAAAAGCCTCACCAAAATCACAACAAACTACCCAGCAAACTCTCTTTGAAGCTTTTGATCTTGTCTTAGGCTAGTGTTGGTGTGATTTTTTCTTTCTTTCAGATAATCAAGCTAAATGGTTATTACTGATGACAACAATCCAACTTTGATCAAACGCCCAAATTTTGAAGGTAAACTCATTTGATTATTTGCTACAAAGCCTCATTTTTGACGATTTAACAGTATCTGACATGGGTTTTTCTTTTTTGAATGATAAAGATGAGGAGGTTAGAGATGGATAATAAAAAGATTTGCCTCGTGAACCTCTTGATTCCTTCTTATCTACATTTAAGCAATGCTTTAGATATGTCAAATTATAGAAGGGGCAATTGAATTCATAAACTTTACAGGTTGATTGATGGTTATATTTGTTCTCTCAGTAGAATATATGCGATTTTTTCATATTTCTAATCCAGAGGAAACTTGACGTGTTGTTTTCAATGGGGGCATGTTAGTAAGGAGGTGAAGGTGACCAACTATTGGGAGGCCTGATGGTGGTTTCAGTGGCAAGAGTGCTTCCATGACGTTGCCCCCCACCCCCACCCCCCCCAACCCCAAAAAAAAAAAAAAAACAATAAAAAAAATATAAGAGAGAGAGAGAGAGAGAGAGAGAGAGAGTAACGCGGAGTTTAGGCGACCGTTTGCAACGTGCGTTGTGGCGCTGGTAGCGTGGAAGCAAAGCAGCCATATATAACATAAAAAAGCCACTTCACTCTCTAAAAGCTGTTACGGGTTAGACTTGCTAAAATCCCTAATTGCACGCTCGCACAGATCGGTAATGGCACACATTGCGTTATCTACTTCAGCTTCAGCTTCAGCTACGCTACTTTTACCCTTCAATCGTATGCTATCTCTTTCTCTCTAAACATTGGCCTCTTAGAAAATGAAAGATTACAGAAATTTTATGTGTGGATAATAACATGTTTACTTGTCTGAGAATGATAACAATAAATAAATAAATAAATGGCACATATAGCTAAACACTAGCTTCACTGCTCTTAAGGTTTTTTTTTTTTTTTTGTGGAATTTCAGGAGGAGCAAAGCAATGGACCAACAAGCTAGTTCCCGGATTTCCGAAAAGATATGGGACCGGTTTCTCGTTATTTCCGAACAAAGTAATTCGATTCGTTGGTTCGGGTGTGACTGTAGCGAATGGAGGTGTTGTGGAGATTTCTGAAGGTGAAAAAGCTCCGAGGTCTTATGTTTGGCAAGACAACAAGGTTGCCCCTCCCATGTGTTAAATTTATTGATTTACTATTGCAATTGAAGTGTGTCTCATTTGTAATGCAATGTCCATTGTATTTGTTACTACAACGTGATGCTATATCTAATAAATTTCCGATTGTACAAAAGCTTAAAACTATTAGGAACTCGTGAATTTATGGCATGTTTGGATGTTTAAAAAAGGAGGGGAAGTAGAGTAGAGGGAAGGAGAGTAATGCAATTACCTTATTTGGAAGTTTTTTAAAGAATGAGGGGGAGGGGTTTGGAGGAGTTTGGAGGGGTTTGGACTCCCTCTAGCCCCCCAATTTTAATTCCCCCAAATTGGAGAGATTTGGAGGGGGAGTAGAGTACATAAACTATTGACCAAGTAAATTACCTAATTTACCCTTATTATATTAACAAAATTACACAAGGGGAAGGGCTAATTACTCCCTTCCCCTTTACTAATTTTAAAAACATCCAAATAAGGTGGAGGTTAATCATTCTCCTCTACTCTCCTCCCCACTACTCCCCTTCCCTTTACTCCCCTTTACTCTCCTCTCTCTTTAAACTTCCAAACAAGCCATTAGTCCCTTAGAAACACCAACAACTGTCAGTTGAGTTACAAGGCTCTTGGCAACTATTCACCAAATTTATATATATTTATTGGTAATTATGCACGCACTCGACGTTTGCAAGTGGAGGTAGTGTCATTTGAGCTAGAGCTCAATGGCTTTACATTCATTTATATAATAAAGCATTCTTAAATTACTTTGTTATCAATGTTGGATGACTTTCTTGTGCTTAATTTGAAGTTGACCATGCTTTATGCTGCTGCATCAAATTTATTGTGTGTTACACTGGAAATGGCGAAGAAATATCTTAAACTAGGTGGTTGTGTTATTATTTTAAAGCTTCACCTTGGTTTGGGTCTCTTCACCTAATAGCACATTGTTTTGGGTTGGATGTTCAAACTTCAAACATGGTGTCAGAGCCTAGCTTCTATATATTCCTGGACTTCATTAGTCAGGCTCATATGCATCTGTTAGGGTGATGAGTGATAAGGCTATTTGTCTCAATTTCTGTTTGAGTCCTGCACATGAGAAGTGGTGTTGTTAGAGAGTGCCACCTTCAGTTTGGGCCTCTCCAACTAACCTTATGCTTTTGGGTTGAATACGCTAACATTAGTAACAAAAATGTTTTGCTTACAGAAGCCAAGGGTGTGTATACTAGGTGGTGGATTTGGAGGCTTATATACTGCTTTGAGACTAGAATCACTTCTGTGGCCTGATGACAAAAAACCTCAGGTAAGCCGTGATTAAAAACAAACAAATAATTTAATCACTTGATTTGTTTGCCTTAGCTAGTGGCAGAGGTGCCCTGTTTGCTTGGGCATTTTGTGAATTTTTTTTTTCATAGCAACATTTTCACTATTCAATTTTTTATGTATCACCTTTGAAATGCATTGGATATGGGACTAGGTGCTTCTTGTCGATCAGTCTGAACGTTTTGTTTTTAAGCCAATGTTGTATGAGCTTCTATCTGGAGGTACATCGTTCTTTGGGTTAAATCACATTTATGTTCTCCTAATCCATCTAAATGATCTTATAAAAGTAGGGGATAAAGTAAGTATCTCTTTGTATGCAGAAGTGGATGCATGGGAAATAGCTCCTCGTTTCTTGGATTTGCTGGCAAACACCAGTGTGCAGTTTTTTCAAGACAGGGTAAAACTATTGCGTCCAGCCGATCATTTGGGAATGAATGGGCCCTCCAGATCTCGTTGTGGAGGAACTGTGCATCTTGAAAGTGGCCTCCTTATTGAATATGACTGGTATAGTGCTTGTTATTGACACACCTCTTTAGAGTTTCTACTTTATTTTTTTAATTAGTCTTTCTTACTCTTATTTCCTTTCTGTTCCATCAAAGATATATAATGCTAGGTGCTGCTCATTGTCATAATCTTTAATTTATACTTGAAATATGTAAAAGACCAGGACCTGTTGGTTTTTTAGTTTTAGAGCTCCCTAAGTGATCTTAGAGAAGAGCTTCCTTCTTGCCTCTGTAATATATGGGGTGTAGGATTGATTACGTCTGGGTATGATGCATGGTAAGGAAGTCCTTATATGTACCAAAAGAACATGCAAATGAAAAACCTTGTATCAATATAAAGAATTTGTTTTCAACATTCAGATTTCCCTATTAGCATGATCTAGATTGACTTTGTTCTCATGGCTTTAATGTAAAGGTTGCTTGGCCCTACTGATTTGACTTTTCTTTCTTTTTAATTATTGGTCTTTTACCCTGGACAGCCAGGCTGGTTCTTGCCTTGGGAGCTGAATCAAAACTTGATGTTGTACCAGGAGCATTAGAGTTTGCATTGCCATTCTCCACCCTGGAGGATGCACACGTGAGTGCTTGACTGAAAATAAATTTTTTCATTCTATGTTGCAACAAATTAGTGTTCCCTGCCTTCACATGATAATATTCTTGCAAGGCAGAAGGTTGACAATAAGCTAAGAACACTGGAGAGGACGAACTTTGGTAAGGGCTCTCCGATTCGTGTGGCTGTTGTTGGTTGTGGTTATGCTGGGGTTGAGTTAGCTGCCACAGTAGCAGAGAGACTGCAGGATGGAGGGATTGTGCAAGCAATTAATGTGGATACCACAATCTGCCCAACTGCCCCACCTGGGAATAGAGAAGCTGCCTTAAAAGTAAGTTGTCTGGAATTTGGATTTCATGTTTCTTGAAATATTATTTGTGTATCACTGAACAACAGCTTCAGAGTAATCCTTTTAGCTGTATTAATAGATGAATTTATTTGTTTATAGAATTTAGTAATGCAAACTTGGTGAAATGTTTAGTACTTTGAATTTGAAACCCAACTCCCAAGAGTCCTAGCTTCAGTATGCGACTTAACTTTTTTCTTTCAAGTCTATCGCAGAGTAGATTTTGTTGTTCTTCTCCAAGAAAGTTCCAATTTTTGTTGCAACCTTCTCATTATAATTATTAAGAGTAAATTATATATCTGCCCTGACAGCACCTTTTTTTTGGCTGTTGATGCTAGGTTCTTTCATCTAGGAAAGTTCAGCTACTATTGGGTTATTTCGTCCGCTCTATTCAGAGAGTGGGCAATGCAGAAGCTTCAGAAAAGCTGACTGACAGTGAAGCAGTTCCAGGTATTGCTGCAGAACATGATCATGAGAAATATATATTGGAACTTCAACCTGCTGAAAGGGGATTTCAAAGGCAAATCGTCGAGGCAGATCTAGTATTATGGACTGTTGGATCTAAACCTCTTCTTCCTCTGCTGGAACCCAGTGACAAGCCTCATGAGCTTCCCCTAAATGCTCGAGGACAAGCAGAAACAGATGAAACCCTTCGTGTTAAGGGCCACCCCCGCATATTTGCACTTGGTGACTCTTCTTCTTTAAGAGACTCAAATGGAAGGCTTCTTCCAGCCACTGCACAGGTGTAATATGTAATTTATCTTCTTATATCCTGTTATTATAGGTCAATAAGGATTACGGGCTAAAATTATCAGACCTGTTCATCAATATATACATTATTCTTTTTTGTAGTAAAGTCAATTTTATTATCTGATGTCTTGTTTCCATACACCTTGCAGGTTGCATTTCAGCAAGCAGACTTTGCTGGTTGGAATCTATGGGCAGCTATCAATGACCGTCCTCTTTTGCCATTTAGGTTGGAAACTCATACACTTGCTAGTATCATCGAGACAACCCAATAAAGGATTAGTAAAGCCAAAATAAAACCCGTTTTAAATTTTAACCCTAGACTCATTGACTTGACCTTCAAAATCATTTAACACTTTTCTCATTCAAATGTTGTATGTGAATTCCACACAAGAAAATCTTTAAGATGCCAAACTTAAAATTACAGAACTTACCTTCTCTTCTTCCTTGTCTGCATCAAATTTCAGCCTAAAAACTACTTTAAACAGCCTAGCCCATTGATATTATTTGTGAGGCTTTCGATCTTTAATACTAGGGGTTTTCCTATAGCATCTAGCAAGTAAATGTTGGTTGAGCTACTAAAGTTCCCATTGTGATGTTTGCCTTGCAAATGGTTTATTCATTTGGCTTGTTAGTTTAGCCACAATGTTCCCTAAGACAACATGACTTTTAGAGATGTCGAGGCCCAAGCCCATTATATTATTAGTCAAGGTTGATTGTGTTATCCTAGTTGAAGTTCATTGTACTTGGAATCCAAATCCTACATAAGTACAAGTAGTCTTAACTATGTTATCAATATTGTAAGTCTAGTGTTAGTCTTTTAAAAAGGCCTCTAAGGCTGAACCACATTAATTCCATCTGATATTTCTCTTTCTTCTTTGATGTAAACATAAAGAGTTTGAGGAGAAACAAGATTAAATACCAAACGAATTCAATAATTGTGGTCTCAGATGTTGGACTTTCTTGATACTTTTAATAGGATGCTTCATCTATGATTGCGTTTTAGTATTAAGGTTCTTTAGGTTGGAAATTGTTGGTTGAGTTTTTATTAAGTTTTACTAGATTCCAGATTTTCTGGAAAGGGCTGTCAAAAGTTGCTTAAAAGGCCCATGAGTCTTATTTTATGTTTTTAGTCCTTTTTTCTATTGATTTCAAAGTTCTTAAGTACTTTTTCTTTGTGATTAGAGTCCTTGTCTTTTTAGGACTATTTTATTGAGGAGTCCTAGTCCTTCTAGGAAAGGATTTTGCAATAGCCTATATAAAGACTTTATTGTAGGCAATAACATTGATAGGGAGATTGAATTTAATAAAATATTGACAGCTTATTTTAAGCTTTCCATGGAAGGGTGTTTGGAAAGCTAAGATCCCTAGGAGGGTAGCATTTTTTGTGTGGACAGCAGTTCATGGGAAGATCCTTACATTGGATAATCTCTTGCTTAGGGGGCGCTTTTTGGTGAATCGGTGTTGTATGTGCCATCGGAATGAGGAAACTGTGGATCATCTCCTCCTCCATTGTGCTGTAGCTCACTCTTTGTGGGTTTATATGCTTTAGATCTTTGGGACTCAATGGGTCATGCCAGGCTCTATGGAAAGCTTGGTGTATTGTTGGAGCTATTGGCTGGGTAAATTTAATTCTGACATTTGGAATATGGTTCCTGGCTGTTTGATGTGGATTGTTTGGACAAAAAGAAATCGGCATTCTTTTGAGGATACTGAGAAATCCTTGGCTCAATTACAAGCTCTATGCCAGAAGACTTTATTTGATTGGTCTAGATGTTGGGGCTTCTCAGATTGTTCCACTATCTTGGATTTTATTTCTTCTCTTAGTATTGCACTTTAAGTTTTTTCTTCTTGTTTGTTGCTGTTTGTTTGCTGGTTGCATTTCCTTGTGTTCACCATCATGAACACCTTGTATTTTCTGTATTCTGTTTTACAATGTGTTTAATAATACTCTTATTACCTACCCAAAAAAAAAGGATTTATTTTACTTTGTTTCTTGTTCTATTCATTATTTTAATCCAAACAACCATCAAACTCATTCAAGATCTCATCAAAAACCCTAATTTAGTGCTGAATTTCTATAGATCCTACATCAAAATTGGTATCAAAGCTCATTATGGCTTCTGTCCTGCGTCATTCTTCTATTTTCTTCTTCCTAATTTTTTTGTATTGCCTTTTCTAGCATGATATTAGAGCTAGATCTTTGTGGCCTCCACTAACCCCTAGACTTAGGTTTACTCTCACCACTGCTGCTAGCCACTCCTATAGGGGTTCAGTCACCTTGTTCCATTTTTTTTCTTCACCCCCCCCCCCCCCCCCCCCCCCCCCCCCCTTTATTAAGAATAATTATCTAGTGGATTTACCATTGGAGGGGGCTACTTTCACCTAGTTTAGAGATGCTAAGCCGCAAGCTATGTCCCGTATTGACAGGACTCTAGTTTCTGTGGATTGGGTGGATCATTTTGGGAATGTGTCTCAAAGGGTGCTCCCTCGTGTTATTTCTAATCATTGTCCGCTTTTGGTGGAAGCTAGTGGAGTGGGTAGGGGTCGCTATGCTTTTAAGTTTGAGAATATGTGGTTCAAAGTTGAGGGTTTTGTCGAGAGAGTTAATCAATGGTGGGAGGGGTATAGCTTTATGGGCTCCCCAAGTTTTGTTCTAGCTCAGAAATTAAAGGCTCTTAAAGAAGACCTTAAGAAGTGGAATAAGGAGGAATTTGGAGATTTGGCATTTAGGAAGAAGCGTTTGCTATCTGAATTAATCGGTCTAGATGCTAAGGAAGAACTTTTGGGCCTCTCAAATGAGGAAGAATCCCGCCGAACACAGGTTAAACGTGATATTGCAGCTTTAGCCGCTTTAGAAGAGACTTTTTGGAGACAAAAGTCTCGTGCTCTGTATGTGAAGAAGGCAGATAACAACACTTGGTTCTTTCATAGATTAACGAACTCTCATAGAAGAGCTAATCACATTAGAAGCATCGAGGTAGATGGTGTCTTATATGAGGATGGATCTGCTGTACAATCTCAGGTGGTTTAGTTCTATCAAAATCTCTACACAAAGACAGATATATGGCGTCCAACTGTGGATGGACTGGATTTTGCTTGCATTGGAGAGGATGAAAGGTTGTCCTTGGAGGGGGAGTTCTCTAAAGAGGAGGTTACCCAGGTTTTGATGGAGATGGAGGGGGATAAAGCACCTGGACCAGATGGCTTCACCATGTCTTTTTTTCAAAAATGTTAAAGTGTGGTGGAGGTGGATGTCATGGCTGTTTTTGAGCACTTTAACAGGTATTTAGTGTTTGAACGGTCTTTAAATGCCTCGTTTCTCACTCTAATTCCAAGAAAAATAATGCTATTGATGTTAAGGATTTTCAGCCTATTAGTTTGGTAGGGAGTGTGTACAAGCTGTTGTCTAAGGTGTTGGCAAATAAATTGAGGGTTGTGCTAGATAGTCTCATCTCTGAGTCTCAAAATGCTTTTGTTGGTGGGAGATAAATTTTGGATTCAGTGCTTATTGCTAATGAGTGCCTAGATAGCAGATTGAAGAGTCATGTTCCCGGGGTGGTTTGTGGCATGGTATTCATGATGGTTGGGAGAGTTTCTCCAAAAATGTGGCCTTAGTGGTGGGTGATGGCACTCAAATTCTTTTTTGGCATGATAAGTGGGTTGGAGATAACCCACTTAAAAGGCTTTATCCTCAGTTGTATGTGTGTTCTAATGACAAGGAAGCTTGCATTTCTGATGTACTATGCTACCAGGAGGGTGGAAATGATAGAATTTGGAATTAGAGATTTCATAGGGATTTTCACGAAAGGGAATTAGAGGCTACCTTCTCTTTCCTTGAGTTCATTCAATCTCGAATCCCTAAGAGTGATGAGAGTGACACTTATCATTGGTGTCTCAACGAGAATGGCAAGTTTGATACCTGGTCCTATTACAATATCATTAGGGGTGCAGCTACCTCCAATTTTAATTCCATGGAAGGGTGTTTGGAAAGCTAAGATTCTAAGAGGGTGCATTTTTTGTGTGGACAGCGTTCATGGGAAGATCCTTACATTGGATAATCTCTTGCTTAGGGGGCGCTTTTGGTGAATCGGTGTTGTATGTGCCATCGGAATGAGGAAACTGTGGATCATCTCCTCCTCCATTGTCTGTAGCTCACTCCTGTGGGTTTATATGCTTTAGATCTTTGGGACCAATGGGTCATGCCAAGCTCTTGGAAAGCTTGGTGTATTGTTGGAGCTTTTGGCTGGAAATTTAATTCACATTGGAATATGGTTCCTGGCTGTTTGATGTGGATTGTTTGGACAAAGAAATCGGCATTCTTTTGAGGATACCGAGAAATCCTTGGTCAATTACAAGCTCTATGCCAGAAGACTTTATTTGATTGGTCTAGGTGTTGGGGCTTCTCGATTGTTCCACTATCTTGGAGTTTATTTCTTCTCTTAGTATTGCACTTTAAGTTTTTTCTTCTTGTTTGTGCTTTTGTTTGTTTGTTCATTTCCTTGTGTTCACCATCTGAACACTTGTATTTGTTTCTTTTGTTTTACAATGTGTTTAATAATACTCTTATTAACTACAAAAAAAAAAAAAAAAGACTATACTGACCTGCTTGCTGCTTTGCCATTTTTGTAAGCGAATGAGTAAGAAGAAGAAAGAGGAAGAAGAGAGTGAGAGAGGAGAGAAAAATCATCGGGTGGAGTAAACAAATATTAAAATATAGAAATACACAGCTACAGTAACTGTGTATATTTACACAGTTACTGCAGCTCATTCGTATATTTACACAACAATAGACAACCCAATGCAGATCAATTTTTGGAAAATGTGTGTAAACTTTACATTTTTTCTATTATGCACCCACTAATGTGAGTGCTCTTAGCTGCCTAGATATTAATGTTTTACAGCTAGTATACTCCGTTTTATCCACATTGTACTTGTAATCTTTAGTTTTAATACTGGCTTTATTATAAAATAAAAAAAATAAAACAATAACAACAATAATGGCAACAAAGCCTTAGTCCCAAATTTTTGGGTCAGCTATGAATCCTCAACAAATTCATTAGGGTCTATCACATGTATTCTTCTTATGTATTCTTTTCATCCATTCTTTTCTTTTTATGGGTCTTCTCATCCATTCTATTCTATCTAAAGCCACTCTCTATATTACTTCCCAATTTAGCATATCCTTTTTTATTACTTCTAATAACTTTTTTATTTTTTATTTTTTTTATGACCGGCTATGTTGTATAGTATTGAATGTTGAACAGTTAAGAAGCAACATATCCATAAAATGCAGATCAATTTTTGGAAAATGTGTGTAAACTTTACATTTTTTCTATTATGCACCCACTAATGTGAGTGCTCTTAGCTGCCTAGATATTAATGTTTTACAGCTAGTATACTCCGTTTTATCCACATTGTACTTGTAATCTTTAGTTTTAATACTGGCTTTATTATAAAATAAAAAAAATAAAACAATAACAACAATAATGGCAACAAAGCCTTAGTCCCAAATTTTTGGGTCAGCTATGAATCCTCAACAAATTCATTAGGGTCTATCACATGTATTCTTCTCATGTATTCTTTTCATCCATTCTTTTCTTTTTATGGGTCTTCTCATCCATTCTATTCTATCTAAAGCCACACTCTATATTACTTCCCAATTTAGCATATCCTTTTTTATTACTTCTAATAACTTTTTTATTTTTTATTTTTATTATGACCGGCTATGTTGTATAGTATTGAATGTTGAATAGTTAAGAAGCAACATATCCATAAAATGAGTGTAACTAAAATGAGAATGTCAAAATAAATAAGTGAAAAATAATATTCCAAAGCTCCTATAATGGAATAGTTATTCATGTGTAATAACAATTTGGTCCTTTGGTTGCATATTTATTACATAGATTAATTATTACATTGGAATAACCATTCTTTAAATTGAAGAATAGTTATTCCTCTTTAATATGGATGTAATAGTTATTCCTTAGTGCATATAATAGGTTTTAAAATTAATATATTTCCAAAAATATAAAGTTTCCTTATACATCATCTTTTACAAGTTTTCCATATGTAATAACTAAACTTATAGATGATAATAGTTATTCCATTACAATGTCTTTCATTCCCAATAATAAAGATTACTATTCCTAATGCAATCTACATTTAGTGTACCAAACATACCCATAATGGAATAACTAAACCTATTCATAAATTTGGTTGAATTGTAACATTACAATAAAACTTAAGATATATTTTAGGAAATATCTTACTCATACAATTATATTTCTTAAAAAATAATATTTTTATAAATTTGAGAGAAATGAATTGTTTTTTGATGATTTTTATTTTCATAATTGTTGTGTATATGGAAAAAAAAATTTATTTGGAAATATATTCATTTTAGAAATTGTTACACCAACAAATAAATAACTATTACAACCCATTTAAAAAGGAATAGGTATTACTCATTTTAAAGTATAGCTATTCATAAGGAATGACTATTCCCTCTAATAAATACATAACCAAACTACTAAATAGTTTTTTTTTTTTTTTTTTGAGAAACAAACTACTAAATAGTTAAACCATAAAAACCACTATTTCATTACTATGCCTATTACAGTTTACTAAACATGCCCTAAATGTTTTTGTTGTAAACACCAATAAGTGCCAACCAATTGAGCTACAAGGCTCTTGATAGAGTGAATGAACCATCAAAGTTATTATTTTTCCAGAATCTTTTCAGCTAGCTGAAAATAAATTTGCTAGTGTCTAACCTATGGAGATATTAGGTGGTGTAGTACATTGGAACCCAAATTAGTGAGAGCCCAGTTCAATATTAGGAGTTGGAATCCGTTAACAACTTATTTGATATGCTGTATTTAGTTTGGATACAGATTGGGACAAATAATGAGTGTTAAATAAAATGGTATTGTGTCAATTCCTTAGTTCTATAAGGTGTCAGGAAGGGCTTCTAGTTCAGATTTTTCAAGGAAGGCTATTAGGAAAGTGAAGGCACCAACAAAGGTAGCGCTTTTTGTTTGGACTGCAACTCCAGGGAAAACTCTTACAATGGATTTCAGAGAGGAGAAAAAGGGAGAGGAATCCAACAGTTTTGATTCCATCTTCGGGTTAGAACAATGGGGTACATCCAATAAATCAAACCCAGCCAGGAAACTACACATGCCACCTCAGCACCAGCTGCTGGCACTGCATTTGACCATAGGAGGATTCACAGCAGGGAGGATAAAGAGAAGGTTCAAAGAAAAGGCCATCAGGTTCATTCACTAGATGTTATGTACAAGAAGTGGTAAAAATAGCTTTAGGTGTCATGATTTATACAATTGGATTAGGACTAGATCTCTCTAATGATATTTGGAATTGAAGTCTGAAGAAGAGTATCCAAAACCAAGTATCAGCTATCAGTTACAAGCGCAGTTGGTATCATAGGTATCCTATTCATCATCAATGTCATTTGTTTGCAAGAAGATTCCAAAAAAAAAAAAAATGTAAGCTTGAAATGAGAAAAATTTACAGGTATAAAGTATCCTTTGGATTGAAATGTCTGCACCAACTAGCAGTTAGGTGTCAAAATGATCTCTAATTTTAGAACCACAAGCAAGTTATAATTTTTGTAGGCAAAAACTAATTAAATTTTCAGCGAGTCAAAAAAAGAAATATTAACATGTACCCAGACAGTTTTCATAAGAAAAAACAGAAATTTTACCAGAGAACTTGCGGTGCTTTGGTTTTCTTTTTGAACCTGAACGTGTCCTGGTAGATTGCTTTTCAACGAAATTAACATGTCTGGAATTTGTCTTGGATTTATCAATATTTCGGGAGTTTAAAGAAGAATCCTCATGTGGATTGGTAAAGGTTTCATCCGTATCCTCAGCCACATTCTGATGCTTCCTTCCGGCACTAAGAAAATCAGAGGACTCCCTAGAGTCTCCACTGTCTTCATTGTGTGAATTTACTACATCTAAATAGTCCCCTTTCCCATGTCCAGTGTCATCATCCATTTGAGCATCATGAAAATCAAAACCATCATCATACTCATCAAAAGGTTCAGCTATATCATCCTGCTTTCCCAAATCTTCAGGATCAAATAGCTGATTATTATTTTCATTTTCTGTAGACAATTTCCCCACATTCTCCAAAGAGGCCTCATATTGTGCTTCATAAATTTTCAACTCATTACGCCCAGCTTCATTGTACAATCCAATGCCTCTCCGATTTGAACCCTTGACAGAATCATCAATAGAAGACTTCTTGTTGATATTCTTCATTCTCATCTGATCATCACCCTTATGAGTTTCATCATTTGAGTCCGTGCTAGAATGCTCCACCACATCTTCATTATAATCTTCATCCCTTCTTCTATCATCTCTATCCCAATACCTTGAATCTCGACCATGCCCACCTGAACCCTGGCCAAACTTGACTTCATTCCTCTGTGTCCGTGTCACATTTCTAAGAAAATCATCATTCTCAGCAAGATAACTATCTATTTCTGCACAAACACATAAAGAGTCATAAAATGCTTAGATAAAACTCCAACTTCCATAATCAGAGTATAGAAAGGGATTATAGATCAAGCTGTCATTATATATTTTGAAATAAAAAGATTATACAATGATAAAAGGTTCTTGAGTATTGGGGCTCAAGAAAGCACGTTCATCACACAAACATAAATGGAAAATTACAAATAAATTAGGGTTTGACTACATCAAATTCCCTACCACTCCAATTGTTGGCTGAGAAGAAAATAGGGGTTTTTCTTCCCCTTTTGACTGGTAAGTTACACACGCACCCAATGACTCTTGAACCCACAACCCCACCCTCCATCCCATTATTATAATAGGAAAAAGAAGTGTCAATTGAGCTATAACTCATTGGCAGTTGAAAAGAAAATAAGTTAAAGGATTTATGTATTATTTGATTATTATGCACTGAAATTAATGGACTCTTCAAAACTTGATTCCATATAAAAAAGACAATAACTCAAAGATTTTTCCCACTGATATGATTTCTTCTTTCTGCTTTAGTTATTCAGTAGCAAAGGTACTGGCAACAACCAAATATACAGTAATGTTGGTGAATTCAGTAACCCCACCCTCTGTCCCATTGTTGTGAGAGAAGGCAGTACCATATTAGCTAGAGATTATTGGGCATTTACAGGTTTGGAAATGACAACAAGAAGTGACCAGGGGTTAATGTCGGCAGCAATGTGTGATTGCAGAGGGATGTTGCTGTGACATTCATAATGTTAGTGATAACAATGGTCGTGCCAGTGGCAGCGAGTTGGTTGTGATAATAAAAATGGTGATGGTAGCAACAATTACAATGGTAGAGATATTGTCTCGTAATGGCACCCGATATCTCTTCATTAGTTAAATATTTTACCAAGCACAGTGTAGGATTATATATTTTCCTAGATGTATCGTGCTCATCGATTATCAAAATGATCAGAGATTAAGAGCCATTTCATCTGCAAAATGTTCAAATCTTCAATATTTTATAATTTTAAAATATACAAAATTCGTGATTGAACAGTAAATGACATCCGATTGACAAGAAAAAATTCAACATGTATGAAGAGAAAATGCGATCTAATGGCAAGATTGGCACAATTTTAACTTATACTATGAAGTCACTTTACACCAACAGTAATTTAAACCTAACGGACATGAACTGTGATATAGAGAAAACGACTCAAATCAAAAATGCAAAATGAGGAGTGAAAGGGACCTTTGGTTTCACTAGAAAGGTAATAGTAGGCCAAGACGGTGAGGAGGAGAACGAGCGAGAGAATCAAAACGACGCCGCACACGGAGACGCGACGGCGGAACTTGTCGGAGCGACCGGAGCGGCGAGCCCGAGACGGTTTATTGTGGTGGAGCGGCGTGGAGCGAATCCCGATGGAGACGTGATCGCCGGCGCCGCCGTTGGACGATGAAGGTGAATGACCGCCACGTGGATTGGGGAACCTGTCCGCTCCTCCTCCTGATTGCCTGTACTGAGCCATTCATTCTAGCATTGTACTGAACTGATTCCAAAAGAGAGAGAAAGAGCGCGCGAGATTTTGTGAAACTCTATCTCTCTCCTTTACTTAGTTGGGGAAAGAGCGAGTGTGAAGGAAGTGATATATAGATCTTTTGTTTTCTCAATTGGAAATGGAGTTTACTGTTTTCTGTTTTCTGTTTTCTAAAAGCAAAATATAAAAATTATTTAATTTTGAAGAAGAGGGAAAGGGCGGCGATGGAGGAGAGGAGATTTTGACGGTCTTGTCTTGTTTTTGATTTTCATCCATGGAACCAACCATTCTAGGCAAGTAGACCACCCATCCATTATTACAAACCTACCCTTTTACCCGACCCTGACCCGGATTTTAAGGATAACTAATCTCATGTAGATTACACCTTATCACCAAATTTTTTCAAAACTATCCAATTTTTTTTCTAGTAATCCGATTGGATTGAGGGGATAAGGAATATGATAAAGTAGATTTAGCATAAAATTAGTTTATTTTTAGCCAACTCTACTCTACTCTCCTCCATTCTCCTAAAAAATTATTAGGTACTTCCGAAATACTATAAATGCGCACTCTTTCCATTCAAAAGCATGAATGGTGGGTCCCATCATAAATTTAATTAGTGGAACTCACTATTTATGTGAGATAAAGAAACATACATTTATGGTATTTCGAAAATACACAATAATTTCCTTCCTCCCCCTCCTTTCTCCCTCCATCCAAACATGCTAAATTAACACTTCTAAAAGAAAACCTGTCACTTAACACACTTTAAAAATTCTACTCTTTTTTTTCCTTATTTTTTTCTCTCTTCCCTAACTCTAGCTGCTATATATATACTGTTGGCAACATAAACACCATGCTTACACGTATGATTATCATAATATATAATCATTATGAGATTTGTGTAGTCAAAATATGTTGTTGGAAGGAAGCAAACAATTTTGAGGTGTGGAACTTTCAGCTTATTTCTACGTTTCAGCTCATTCTTGCGTTTCTCATCTCAGCGTTTATTTTGTCTACTGTTTAGCATGGGTCCCAACAAATAATAAACGCAAATGTGAAATACAGCATAAAACATTGATCCAAACAGATACTAACTTTTAAGTGTCCTTCGTATTTAAGGGTCCGTTTGGTTCCCGTAAAATATTTTCTTAAAAATACTTATTTTCTGGAAATGCTATTTTCCGAAAAAGGAAAATATTTTCATGTGTTTGGTTCTATTAGGAAAATGCTATTTTCCTACCATTTTTTCACATTTTTCGGCAACAACAACAACAAATTCCGGCAACAACAACAAATTCCAGCAACAACAACAACAACACTGTCGTCAACGAGATCGAGGGCGATGGTTCGAAGTCGAGGTCGAAGGCGATGGGTCGTCGGTCTCAGTCTGGGTCGACGGTCTCGGTCTCGGTCTGGGTCGAAGATCGGTGGGTCGTGGGTCGACTGCGAGTGGCGGTGGGTCGTGGGTCGACGCCGAGTGGCAGTGGGTCGCCGGAGCTGGGCTCTGGGTTCGTGGCTCTCTCTTCTTCTTCGTGGGTCGATCCGTTTCTTCCTTCCTCTCTCTCTCTCTCTCTCTCTCAATTTTTTTCGGAAACACTTTGAAGTGAAAATAGGTACTGAAATTGATTTCCGTTGGGTAACGGAAAATTTGGAAGTGATTTTCCGGAAAATAGAATTTTCCGAAACACCCAAACACGCGAAAATGTCGAAAATCATTTCCGGAAATGATTTACTCCCAATTCAAACGCAGCCTAAGTAGCAAATTGGACATTTTTTGAAAGTCTTAGTAACACTTTAAAGTTTTTACTTTTTAGAAACCTCTCATAAAATTTCAAAAGTCTACCATTTATTTTCAAACAAATAATTGGATCTCAACACATCATTAACAATTTACATAAGTACTAAATTGGTGATAATTAACCTTTATCTAAATGTTGATGACATGGTAAAATAACAGAAGAATAGCATGTGGGTGGTGGGGTTTTCTTTGATTAAGAGAACCTTTGCCTAGAAGAGGTGGTGAAGGATTTGAGCACCAGGATTGAACTTTTTCTTTGTCACGATTTCTGTGAGCATAGATGGATCATCCTGTTACTTCTTGGCGATGCCCTAAAGGACAATCAATAAAGCTCTAAAACTTAAGGCTCTATTTGAAATTTACTTATTTTGTTGAAACTAAAAACTTTTTGGTGAAAGTACTGTAGATAAATGTAAAAATTAGCTAAAATAATACAGTAGGACCCATAAATAGTATCAAAAAGTGCAGTAAGACTCATAAATAGTATAAAAAATAAGTTAAATAGTAAAATAAGTTGGCAAATTTCTTATTCTAAAGTCCTTGGAAATCATTATTCTTGTGATTTGACCCATACCCAATCAAATTCCCTTGAGTTCACCAATCATCCACAAAAAGTGGTAGGAAATATCATTAATTGAAATCATATTTTAGGCGTATCACTCCAACTAGCTCTCCTTTTAATCGTTATGTTGCTTATGCAAGGATCATTTTATGTGGCTAACATGACTATCTTGTTGAATGTCCCAGACACCAGACCTCATGACTTTTGAACTTCCATTCAAACTTGGTTTTCATCCATTGATCTCAATTCTTATCCCTCCATAGGATATTAGAAATTGCAAAGTTACCTAAGAACTTTAGAATCCCAATGATATAAATGCTTTACATTTTTTCTTCATCTTCTTTTTTTGAATTATATGTCATCTTAATTTTCAACACAACTTTAATCAAAATAGTCTTAACAATATGTTAAAATGATAAATTGTGATTTGAGCAATATAACTTTTATATGGATGTATACTTGACATCATTTTTGTTATGCACCAATTACAATATGACACATAAGTTCTGGGAGGAAAAAAAAAAAGAAAAAAAGAAAGAAGAAGGAGAGATGCGTCTATACTTATTGCAATAAAAAATTAAAAACTTCTAAATTTTAATACTTAGATCTCATGATCTCGTCTCATTGTTTGGGGCATTCTAAAATTAAGGAAACTTGACTCCAAGTGGTTACATGATACTACACCAGATAGCTACAAAGGATAACGGCTCTCTTAAGGTTCTATGTGTCTTAAAAATTCACTCTTTCTTCACTGGACTACTGGAGCTATAAAATGATTTTCTTGAAGGACCACCACTGAACTATATTCATAATTTTTAAGAGAAATTTGTATCATCATGATTCTATGGATCGCATGTTGATCTCTTCTCAATATATAAATATATTTTATGTATTTGTTATCCGCATGGATGGTCTTCCATCATGACCTGTTGGCATAAAGAGTAAACAAATGATTCAAACATTTGAGTTTGACCCACCATACTATCAGTCTCAACTTCTTTAAAAATTCATGCTCCAATAAAAATTCTGTTTGTCATTGATCCACTCACTTGGGCTTGTTTGGTTAAAAAAAATAGTCACTCATCACTCATCACCCAATTTTCGTCACTTATCACTTATCACTTAAAATACTCCAACTCCCTACACTCCACCCATTTGGCACCATCACTCACTTATTATCACTCAATATTTTTCAACTGTTTGTGGGCCCCATACCTATTACTTGGTGCAGCTTTTACTTCTTTTCTTTTTTCTTTTTCCCTTCAACCCCCAATACCCAAACTCACTAGGAAAAAAAAAAATCATCAAACCTAGTGAAAAAAAAATTACCGAACCCAGTGAAATGAAAAAAAAAAAAAAAAAAAAAACCGAACCCAGTGAAAAAAAAAAAATCACCGAACCCAGTGAGAAAAAAAAATCACTGAACCCAGTAAAAAAAAAAAGGTCAAAAGTTGCGGCTGACTAGATTAGTGGGTCTATGTTTAATTACGAAAATGCCATTGAAAACAGAGTTATGAAAACTGAAAACACATAAAATGTGTTTTCAGTTTCCATAAATTATCACTCAAAAATCAAAGAATTGAGTGATGAAAATAATGATCCAAAACTCATCCAAACAAATACTAATCTGTGGGACCTACATAATTTGAATGATGAAAACAAAAAATTGAGTGATATCACTCAAAACTCATCCCATCCAAACAAGCTACTACTCTACATTATGATCAAAACTAAATTAATGTGTGCATTCTTTTTTATACCCAGAGTAAAAGAATAGCACACTATATAAGTCTAATACCCTAGGGTTCAGGTTTATCCTTAATGGGCTACACTGATGAGTGCAAACTTGGTTTTGTCCAAAGCTCAAAGGCCAACAGTTTGTGAAAAAAAATATAACGTCATAATCATTAATCATATCGAGTAGAGCGAACCCATCAAAGACCAAGTAAGCATCGAAACCCATTTTAGTTTTACCAGTTTCTAGCGTGCACCGGCCAGGATTGAACCTAAAACTGTCCAACCCAACCCATTTCGAATAAAATGTCGAAGATTCAAACCCATTCATACTAAAAGTAATTAACGTCTTCTTGGCTGGATGACGAAAACAATCACATGAAATAAACTCCATAAATTTAAAATGACAAAGTTTAGCTACAAAATTGATTATAATTTAAAACTACAATCTTTTTTAATATCTTTTTGTTGAATATGAATTTTGATAAATCCACCATTAAATTATATTTTCTTCTTATATTTTTCATACTTGTAAAATTTTTAGAAAATTAAATATCAATAATTATGTTATCAATAAATTGTTTAAAATTATGCATAAAATATAAATTTATATATCACATAATAAATAGTATCTGAATAATACGAAATTTGTAATGTGTATTAAAAGCGTAAAAAATATGTAATTTAATTATTAAAATTTTAAAATATATAATAATAATTATTTTATTAAATAAAATTGTAACTCTCTCTCTCTCTCTCTCTCTCTCTCTCTCTCTCTCTCTCTCTCTCTCTCTCTCTCTCTCTCTCTCTCTCTCTCTCTCTCTCTCAACCAATGCTTCATGGCTCCACCACAGACCACCATGGGCAAACCCTTAAGAGCTCATCCACCATCGGTGGTGGTCTTCTTCTCTTCCTCTATTTTTATTTTTGGTCTATTTTTCTGTGCATGACCGAAAGCTATATGTTTGTTTGGTTGGTTATGGGTTTGAGAATTTAGTATTTTGTTTGAGGATTTGGAAAATGGAATATTTGAGGGGTTGATTGTTGGTTCGTAGGCTTGGGCTTGAAAAGGGAAGTTTTGTTTTGGGTTTGGATTTAGATTTGGATTTGGATTTGAATTTGAATTTCTTTCAAAATGAATTAATCTACAGGTTTTAGGTAGGCCGAAACAAATGGGTTTTGGTTTGGGTTTATTGGCTTTGATTTTTATGTATGTAAATCTAAGCATGTGTGTACAATTAATTTTGAAGAGAGGAAGAGAGAGAGGGATTTGTATTTTGATTTGGTTTTGGGGGCTAGGTATCTAAGAAGTGAGAAGAATGAAGGAGAGAGAGAGAGAGAGAGAGGAGCGCGTTAATGAGGTTGTGAAGAGAGAGAAAGGGAGTTGATGTTAATAGACATTATACACAGCAAATCCTTATCCTTTTTGAAAACTTTATAAGATTATATGTAATATAAATATTATATTTGGAGGGTATTATTGGTTTTTTTTTTTTTTTTAAATCTGTCTTATGGGTCAATCAAATAAACATGATGGTTTTGTTACGTCAATGATGTGTATATGACCATTACATCCTGTCAAGTATAATTTTTTTTTGAGAAAGAAACTGATGGATTTCATTAATGTAATTTAACTACATTCTCTATTCAAGTGTAATTAATTATTTAATGGGACCAAACAATTTATGAGTGGTTAGCTATTATATTTCTAAAGCAAAATATATCGCATTATATAAGACAGTTTGACTAACTATATTTTTGGGAGAATAAATGTAATTTTGGAAACTTTAATTATATAATCATATGTACTATAAAATGTTAATTTTGAAGGAGATTATTAATATTATTATTATTAGGTTGTGTTTATTTCATACCACTTATTACATATAAAAGTACATGCATATACTTTTTGTAGTGCAAAAAATGTGTATATATACGTTTATGTGCAATAAATAGTATGCACTAGTATTTATCTTCTTCTTTTTTTTCTTTTTTTCTTTTTTTTGCGGCATCGAATGATCAATCAAATAAACATGGTTTTTGTAAGGACTCAATCTGAATTGAGTGTTGGGTTTTCAGCCCAATAAGCCCAAACAATAAATTTATAGAGTATGGGCTCAAGAACTAGTACCGTTTTGCAAGAAGGGTTCCACTCATCGAGTAAAAAGGGATACTATTGATTCGCTCTATAAGGAAAAACTCTCCTCGGCCCTCTTTCAATTGGTCTGTTCTTCTCTCTCTCTTTTTCTTTCTTTTCTTTTTTGGTCAGAAGTCCTCTCTGTTTTCTTCGTTTCTACCTTATATACTTCGTTTCTCCTTCTGTTTCCTTTGTACACGTGTAGTTCTTATCTTGAGAGCTTCTTTCTGTCCCATCTAGTCCCTACCGGAACCTTCAGCTTAGTGGTCATAAAACTGCTTAGTTACTATTCAGGTATCACCTACACATTAATGCGGCCAGAGTGTTAGGTGGACAGCATTTAATGAGGAGGTGATAGACTTTAGAAGATATTTTCTACCTTCTCCGATGCCTCTTTAAGATATATCCAACTTCCAATTCAGCTACAACCTGGCAGAATCTTTCAGTCAGTACGAAGGTTACCTTCACCTCGGACTTTGGCGTCCTCGGACGTGTGCTATACCACCGTATATAACACCTGTTTATACCTTTCATATCGCCTATTTAACGTGAATAAAACTTCTTTAGGCTGTCCTCGGACATACGCGTATCCTCGGATCGGGCCTCTGGGCCCTGGGCCTAATTCTGAGGGCTACTATACCTTTTTTAGGTAACAGGCCCCACAGTTTTTTTTTCATTAAAAATAAATAAATAACCATGGTTTTGTTTTTT
Organism: Quercus suber; assembly: GCF_002906115.3. NCBI lineage: Eukaryota > Viridiplantae > Streptophyta > Magnoliopsida > Fagales > Fagaceae > Quercus > Quercus suber. The sequence continues at coordinate 3,546,303 of NW_027069470.1, forward strand.
TTTTTTTTTTTGATAAACAAATAACCATGGTTTTGTCAATGACGTGTATATGATTATTGTGTCCTGTCAAAGATAGTTAAAATCAAAACAACAAATCCGGCGGTTTTGTCAATGATGTGTATTTGACTATGGTGTCCTGTGAAAGATAATTAATAATTCACGTGTGTGTCTCGGCGGCATCAATCAATTTCGATACCATCGTCTTACTTTTGTGCAGCACACGGGGAGTTGCGCACTCATATGATTAGACGCAGTCATCGCTCATTAAACTTGTGCCACCTACTACGGGTTCTTAAAAGGCTATAAGTCACCCAAAAACTAGTAATAACTAATAATATATGTGCACAGTGGACTGGTCGTAGTCCGAATGAAAAAGACGACAATGTTGGTTGGCAGCTTGGGGCAAATGATGACATGAATTATTGTCATAGCAATGCACATGAATTACTTAATTAAAAAAAATTAAATACAGTAATTCGGTGTTGTTTTTTAGAGTTTTTTTAAAATTTAATTATCTACTTTTTCTTTTTATGGAATAAAAGTGTATTCTTAATTAAGTATATATAGCCACATTATTGGATCTTAAAAAAAGAAACTTAGAAAATAATATCTAAGTATTGTACCTAAATTTTGCCCTACTTAATCACACTCAAGCTTAAAAAATAAAAAATAATAATAATAATAATAATCTTTTATAGTGCATAGTTTGTACCAAGTAAAAGTGGTCACTTTATATTACATGGATAAAAAAATGCCTTCGTACTTATGTGTGTCTTCTAGAGTCTAGACTCTACCTCCAAACATAAAACAAAGGACAAACCCAAACTAAAGCTGGTCTACATGTACAAAACCAAACCAAGTGAGAGAAGTTTTACACGAATTTGAAACAAAGATTTTAGAGCAACTGTATCAGTATATCTAAAAGATTCCATTTATTTTACATTAAAAAAAATTTTACTTTTTCTATTATATATCATCACTTTTACAAAACATCTACATCGATTTATCTATTATACACATTTTATTTATTAAAATAATATTTTTTTTCCCACTTTTTCTATTATTTCCCACCTACTCCCACCTAACCCACAAAAGTCTCTGCCTCTCACTTTTCCCTAACCCTTAAACTCTCCACCTCTCACTTTCCCCTAATTAGGAGTGTCAAATGAATCGGTTTGGGATGAACATAATTGGGTTGGGTATATAAAACTCATTTACCCATTAAAATCCATTTAATTAATTGCTTCTAACCCAAATCCAACTCAACCCAATTATTATGGGTAAACCCCAACCCACCAAATTATCAAAATTACCAAAATGCCACTAAAGTGAAAATGACCAAAGTACTCTAAAATGTGTGTTGGTAGGGCCTACAAGTTGTAATCGAGTTGACCAGCTCTCTCTAAGTTAACTCACTGTGTCACAACAGACCCAGCTCTGTTGTTGTGGGCAAGTTGCCATGTTGATGTAGCTATGAGAGGTCGAGTATGCCAACCCAGCATCAAAGACCCATTTTTTTCTTCTACTTTGTACCCTTCTCCACCTGCAAACAAAGCCAACAACATACTCACCTGCTTGAACGAATTCGACCCGAGGTGAACCAGTGCAAAACCGGCCAATCTCATCCGAGTTCTCCACTGAGTCAACGTTTCGTGCCTTTTGACTCAGTCCACGCCTTCACAAGCCACCATGTTGCATATCTATTTCCCTAAGTACACCTTGAACGTCGCCTTATCCTCACTGTCCACCGATCCTTCCAGCAAGTCAAACATGGTCGAGTAGTAATGCAACGACTCAGTGAACCAATCCAGGAAAACTGGCCCGTTATGGTTCGCTTCTTGCTCAACTACAGTCACGATTTCTGGCTTCATCTGCTTCACCACTAACAACACTTTCTCGATCACTCCGGGTCGAGCTAAAAGTTTGTGCAACTTAAACATCGAGTTAATCGCTACTGCCTCGACCTCACTTCGACGCAAGCCATTAGAGCGTGGACAAGTCGAATTTTGTTTTCTTGCAAGTCAATGAGGATTATGTTAGGACATATATGATTTACTTGTTAGGAACATATGTCACTATTTTATGTAATTAGCTAATTCTTTGACAAAACATACTTTACTTGTATTTGGGTAGATCTAGGAAGTGTTTAATACTTCAAGAAATTTTGTTTCAAGATCAAGTGTTGAAGTCATGCAAGTCTGTCCAAGTTTCAAGTCTAAAAAGTGACTGTCATTAAAACTCGACAACTAGCCATCTATCAAGCTTGAAGAGTTGTTCCAGTCCCATGGCTCAACAGCAGCTTGACAGATAGGGTATCTATCGAGGTTTATGAAAAACAGAATTTCAGTTCTGTTTTGACTCTAATCCGTGATTATATGTTTGAACTTTATTTTCTCACAACCCTAGACATATAAAATGTTTATTTTAAGGGCCGTCAAAGTGGACACAAATTGCACAAGTGTTGAGCAAAATTTGTTCAAGCAAATTGTGACCGGAAATAGAATCTGCCCTAGTTCCTATTTCTTGTGAAGAAGTTACTGTGTTTGTACACCGTAGGGTTTTGTGACCAAGCATCTTCTAGATCTTCATCGTATGATGAATTGAAGAACTTTGCAACCAACAACTTTCTCTAATTGGTGATTGAAGTCGCGTACTGGAATCCGCACAATTGGTTAGTCACGTACTGGGAGCCATGCATTACAAGGAGAGACTGTCACTACAGAACAAGTCCAATTGGGTATTGGAGTAATGGTTCAACTGTAAGTTAGTATAAGGTACTGGAATTCCTTTACTTGTAACCGCTTGTTGTAATAATAGTAAATTCTTGGGAGTGGTGACCTTAAAATCACCCGGTGGGGTTTTTGCCGTGTAGATTTTTCCCATTTATAAACAAATCTTCATGTCAATTTATTTTCGACTACATACTTAATTGGAGATTTTTTTGTGTTACCACGTGTTTGCATGTTAATTTGATTAATTAATTAAACTTGGCTAATTAATCAATTATTTCATCATAATGGGTCAATACGTTCTCAGCCTATTAGACTACTGGGCAAGTGGACTCGATAATGGGTAAGTTAAGAGCTAAGAATATAGAAGAGCCCGGGACAATCTCCGAGTTTGACTCGATTAAGGGTTTTAAACGTTTTCCAACTGAAACGTGATTGGAGGCCGAGAAAATGAAGACTAAACATAATTGGAGGCTGAGAAAATGAGGGAAAATGCTCATGAAACCCTGAAATGTCTAAGGGCTAGGTTTCTTTTTTCTTTTCTTTTTTCTTTTTTTTTTTAATTTTGATAGGAAAGGCTATGTTGAATTTGAGTATATTGTTTTTAGGTTAAATGGGTTTCAATAAGTTTTTAGTTAAAACCCAATAATAACTGGGTCTAATTGGATTGATGCCCATTTAACCCAACTAATAATTAGGTGGGTTTTGGTTCAATTAGAGTGGATGAGTTTGGGTGGGCAAATGGGCTTGGGCTTACTTTGCCACCCCTACTTCTAACCCACAAAGTCTCTACCTCTCTCTCATCCCTCAAAGTCTTTGCATCTTTTTTTTTTTTTTTAACAATTCGAAAGCTACAAGGAAGAGAGAAGATGGTGATGATGATGATGATGAAGAAGATGAAGATGAAGATGATTGGGTTTGTATTTTATTTTGATTTTGGGTTTGGGTTATGAGTTTTCAGTTAATGGTTTAATTTTGAGTTAATTTTCTGTGGATTTTGGGTTTCCGTTGTTTTAACGGGTTTTGGTGGTGGTGGTTGTTTTAACGGGTGGTGGTGGTGGTGGTGGTAGTGATGGTTGGGTGGTGATGGTTGGATGGTGTGGGGTGGATGGTGGGATTTGTGTTTTGGTGGTGGTGCTCTTGCAAGTTCTGTGAGACAATAAGAGATGGTGGGTTCTGGGTTTTGTGCGTATCTATGTTGGTTTGTTTGTGTGGGTGTGTTTGTGTGTATCGAAGGAAGAAGATGATGAGGGAGAGAAGAAGTATGAGTTCGTTTTGTAGATGGAAAAGAGAGAGAAAAAAGGGAGCGAAATGGGAAATTAATAAAATAATAGGATACATAGCTTATATATGCATGGTTAATGTAGTAAATGTGTAAATATGCACAGTTTTAGAAGGACTGATGTGGAAAATTTTTGGAGTAAAATATGTAAAATTGGTTACTTTTTGTATTTTGCAAATATTTACATCCACTGATATGGATGCTTTTAGTAGGCTTTTGGTTAGTAAATGCTCTTAAGCTTTAAAAAACTATAATGGTAATTAACTTTTTTATTTAGTATTATAATGAAAAAATGGCGTATTAACTTTTGTCCAAACTAATCACCCAATCCAACTATTTAAAGATGCCAGTGATATGCATATGCATTAATGAATAAGTGGTGGACATTTTCTGTCTTTCGCAACTTATCACTTTACGTTACTCACTCACAATTACATAAATTAGCAAGTTATAAAATTGGGCACAGTAATGGATGTGTTCATAGGAAGACTGAAAAAAGAGAGTAATACAATGCCAAAGTGCCATTAAATCAAGGGGTGGCTCAACCAATTTTCAAGCCTAAGGTGAAAATTTTAAGTGGGCCTTTTCATTTTTTTTTTTATATTTAAATACGAATTAAATAATATTTATTTATTTAATAATATTTTCATTATTATCGTCCAAATCTTTTAAATGTTTCTTATTCATTTTTTATATTTTCACCCTTTTTTTTTGTGTCTTGTTTAGTATTAATAACAAATATATCTAGATACATATTGAGATCCAATTTTTTTTTTCTAGATTTCTCTTCTTCTTTTTTTATTTTTTTTTTTTTATATTTAGATGGATATTTTCTAGTAGATATTTATAATTGAAAAAATATTTATAAATAAATTGAACACGATTTATAATAGTGAATTATAATTTAACTAAAATAAAATATGAAGTATAAAACAATATACATAATTTATCAAAAGCAAGATTGCAACTTTACTAAATGATGTGGTCACTTCATACTCTAAACTTGCACAAATAAAAATTTATCTATCATATAATTGAATAAATTAGTACTAATACTAAAAGTAGATTGTTTTTAAAGGATAACTAATGAAAATATACTTAAACAGTAAAAATTAAATAAATTACTTGAAACATTAAAAAAAAAAAAAAAATCGGTACCATTGAAAATTGGAAAAATCAAACTAATTAAAATATAAAAAAAAATATTAAATAAAGTGACATCAACCCACATGATAATGGCTAGGGTTTATAGACTCTTTAATCCTTTTTTTTTTTTTTTTTGTATTTTGTATTACGTTGGGATATTTTTAATATATAATGCATTTTATTAGCTAATGAAAGGGCCCTTAATTTTATTTTATTTTTTAAATTCTGGTGAAGGGTAAATAAGTCTTAAACAAAATAAAATATAAAATACATTATTTTTAATATACTTATTTTCAGTTATAAAATTCATGTTAATAAAAAAAAATGTCACAATGGCAATCAAATGAACCAGATTCTGCAGCAGTCAATTTGTTCTGCAACTCTTATAAATCAACCCGAACCCTTTGAAATTCAACTGCATGAAACTGAAAATAAGTAGTGTATAGTAGTAAACCACCGAAACTCTCAGTAACTGATCCAAATTCTCAACAATCGAGAGGCGTGAGGTAGCGTCCAGATCAAAGAATGAATATTATAAAAACAAGGAACTTTTCTTCTTGAGAAGGTAAAAAAATTTAAAAATAATAATAATAATATTAAAACAAACAAACATACAATCAACAAAACAAACAAACAGGGAACTTTAAAAAAAAAAGATAAACAAACTAGTTACGCCACTCCTAAATAATGTTCTAACAAAATTGTTCCGACAAGTTGGGCTTGTGCTCTTGCTACTTCCAAAGTTTATCATATGTAACGGTTATATGTAACATTTTTTTTTCATGTGAGAAACTCTCAAACTTGTAAGATTCACTCTTATCTTTTCTCTTTTTTTTTTTCTTTTTTTTTTTTTTTTGAGAAGCCACACACCGTGGCAATTTATATTAAAAGCTTGGAAAATCAAAAGAAACAAAACACAAAATGTCTGTTGGAACATCCTCCATCCAGACCAAAATAGGAAAAGAAAACCTTGCTCTTTGAACTAAAACATGGGCCACAGAATTATCCTGCCTCCTTACATAAGAGAAGGACTTGGTTTGTAATAAACCTGACATAGACCAAATGTCTTTTACAATATGACCAACACTAGGCGATGAAAAAACTACATTATTAAGTGCCTTAATGATAACTTCCGAATCACCTTCAAACACCGACTGCTTAAAACCCAACTCCAAGATAAATTGGACTGCCCTCCGCGCTGCCAATGTCTCCAATATCTCAGCTGAGTCGGGTTTTTGTATTCTTTCCGATAACACAGCCATGACCTGTCCTGCCCGATTTCTAACCACCACCCCAATCCCGGCCTGATAAGATTCACTCTTATCTAATGTGAGAAAGATGTTACATTTAACCATTACACTAAATAATATATCATTATGGATGACACTGCCTATATTCTTTTTTATTTTGATTTTTATTTTAGATATTGGATTTGATAATTATTCAATGAATAGATTTTTAATAGCTTGTAATTTCATGGTCTTGCTTATTCTTCCATTTGAGAAAAACTAATATGGCAATATTTCATAAGAGGGTGTACATCAGGATTTTTTTTCACCGAAGTCTTGATGAATTTAATCTCAGCACTAAATCCAAACATTTCAACCCCCGCTAGCAAGAAAGGCAACTACTTCATAATTTAATCTAAACTTTTTCCTTAAACTTTTATCATATTGATTTTGAGATAATTTTAAAGACCTTTTTTTCCTTCTTCTCTCTAATTGATAATTGATTACAAAGAGCTTTTTACAATTGATTTTCACTAGTATATTTGTGTTCTCTTTTCTACAGAACTTGCAGAAGTCAAATTCGATTCTTAACTACCCCTACTTATTAAACAAGAAAAACAAAAACAACCCCACAAGGAAGTAGACTATTAGTTTGGGAACGCTAAAGGTCCCAACTCAATGCATGCAGGCATGATACCTAGAAGCAAGAAATATGAGTAGGCACATCAATCATAATCAAGTGGGCACACAGAACATTTAACTTTTGTCTCAGTTTGGGTGAGACAATGGTTGACTAGTTGAGTCACGTGAGTGACCAAGGAGAAGTCCCAAATGAAAGAAATCTCGGCGTGTCACCAAGATGCATATATATGCTTAAGACTTGGTAACAAATTTCACAGGAATTGAAGTATTACCTTATTCAATGTATTGTTTATTGTGACTTGAGATTCAAATCGGAAACTTGTTCTTACTACTGTGTATCTAACTCGGACAAATCTCTTAGTTTGCCTTTAAGTTAATCCAAACCTCATTAGCTCTTGGTGTACCCACCATATATAGAAGTCATTTTCAACAGCTGCAAAATATATAAATAAAAAATGGTGAGGATGCTAAATCCAAGCTGTACTACAATAATAAGAAAGTGGCAATAATGAATGCATTTTCATTTTAGCTCCAAAAATAAATAAATGCAAGGTTTCTAAAAGTGTAGGGACTAGGGAGGCCCATATTCAGCCTGAAAAAAGGTATTGGGAGGCCGATGCCATGATTGCATAAATTTATGACCACATATTTCACCAAATTTTGGGGCTCATAAATAGTACTTATTGGACCGTTTATGCTGCTCCTTTATTAGTTCCGCTCAAAATGTACATTTTTTACTTTTCCTTTTTGAGCAGCGGTAGTTATAAGCATTAGTTTGGAAATAATTTATTTAGTTTTTTATTGGAAGTGTGTTAAAATATATTTATACATTGAAAATTTTTTAAAATATGAAAAAATGTGAAGAAAAAAAAATGAGATTTTATAAAACTGTACATAAAAACTAAAAACTAAAAGTTGACACTAATACCAAACAGGCTCATAGTGTGTACAATACACTTGTGAATTGTGATTCCCATATTTCAAAACACATCTTAACTCTTAAGCCTCTTGTGTGCACAGCTTTTATTTTTTGGGGGGGGCGATAAAACGTCAGAATTTCATTCAGCCACAAAAAGTACACAACTGAAGTAACCAGTACAAGCTAGAGGAAATGCCTCCAACTGAAACCAACAATAGAGACAACAATATAAAGGCTTCTGTTATATCCAAATCAACAGTCATATCCATCTAAATCTCCAAAGCAGCTAAAATAAAGAGAAAAAAAAATTCCTATAGAGAACAAAACAGCAAAAAATATTAGAAACTCAAGTAAGACTACCAAATTTTGTTTCTACATATTCTAAAGCATCTAGCTAGGGATGCAGGGTCAGGCCTTGGAGCGCCTAGGTGAGCTTCATTCCTCTTGTTCCAAATCATCAAGCTGTTTGTAAAAATTATTGTAATTTCTAGCTCTTTTAATCCATTTATCATTTGGTCTACCACATCCACAAAGGATAGATTTGAGCATCGGCACAGATTATTTCTTAGGCCTGTAAACTGTAAAGTACTAAAGTTCCACACCACAGTGCAACAAGACATGGTCTATTGACTCCTCCCCATCCTCACAACATTCACATCCAACATCATACAAAATTTTCCATCGGGTCAGATTAAGTTTAGTTGGCAATATATCTTTACAAGCTAGCCAAATGAAAATTTTGATTTTGTTACATACCTTGGCTGGCCATATTGTGTGCACAGTTATGTGAACTTCCTTGTGTACACCTCAATTGGAGTATATACCCAATAAAGCCGTATAGACTAGGGTTAACTTTTTTAAGTCCCAATTTAATTCGGTCTTTCAAATGATATATACTCAAACTGTTCTCCTTCTTTTTTTTCTTTTTTTTTTTTTCTTTTTTAGAGATCTATGGACCATAGTGCTAAAGCCTAAATCCTATCCCAGAAGGAAGGAAAAAAAAAAAAAGAAGAGAGAGAGAGAAGACCATAGTGCTAAGCTACTCACATGCATCCAAAGTTATAATCTGCTTCAATATTTTTTGTTAATTTGATAGTTGGGGTAAGATATTTGAACCTTGAACATTTTTATTAGAAACATTCATAAAGTGTCAATTGAATTAAAAGACTTCTAAAAAAAAGTTATTAATTTAGATAGTGGATCATAAACTTTAAGGTCATTTGAAAACTCACACTTCCCCAACAAAAATATAAATGGTTATAAACTTTAATTTGGTGTTGGTCATCCGTTTAATTTGGTTTTAGTTAATTTGGTGTTAGTTAACCATTTAATTTGTTTTTAGTAGTTTATGGTCGTTTCTACCATTCATCTCAAAAAATTTAAAAAAAAACCCCACGTTTTTTTCCCATGTTAGTCCTTTTGGATTTGCAATTAGAGCATTCCCATCAAAATTTTAAAAAAATTTAGCATTTACCATCTCAAAAACCAATTTTATAACATATAACACATCACTTTACAATATCCTTTATATAAAAACTTTTTTTTTAACACTCCATTTAAATATTCTTTTTTTATTATTATTTTTTTTATTTTTCCTCTCTCTCTCTCTCCTCTGTCACTCTCTTTCTCAACCCAATTATTCTCAACATTGCAGGCCACCACATCCACCCACCATCGCCACTACCAACCACCAGCCAGATCCACCGCAACCACAAACAACAACAACAAAAACCTCCACATCCACCCACCAAACCCACCACATCCACATCCACCGTCAAACCAAGAAAAAATCAACAACAATCAAACCAAATCAACATCAACATCCACCCACCACACCCCCCACATCCCACATCCACATCCACATCCAATCAACAGCAAAAAAAAAAAAAAAAAAAAAAAAAAAAAAAAAAAAAAAACGATCGTCAGTGACCCAAAATCAAGATCAAAACCACAACCCACGACCTAGTAATACCGCACAGTGACCCAAAACAACACCGTGACCATCGAACCATCAGACCACATCGGACCCATGACTATCAGACCACCATTGCCAAACCAAAACCATCATCAAACTAAAATCATCGCCGAATCACATCCATCAGGAGAGAGGAAAGAGAAGAAAGAGCTGAAAAAGGAGAGGAGTTGTGAGAATAAAAAAGTTTTTTTTTTTTTTTTAACAATCTAGCTACAGTGAGCTTGTATTGATATAAGCTCATTGTAACTTGGTGCTAAATCTTTTAAGATTTAGCATGTTTGATGGAAGTGGATTTTTATCATTTAAGGTGTTAAAAATGCTAAAAAATAGCATTTAGCACTTTTAGCACCTTTAATGAGAATGCTCTTACAAAGACAGAGTATGGAATTGAAAACAGCGTATCCACATGCTTTCTCACCCTCTTGATTGCGTCTTCAATAAGTAAATCAATACACAACCTACCACCATTCAACTTGGTTTTTTTACCCAATAATTTACCTTGTACACACACTCGAGAATCTCACTTAACCATACCTTTCTATAGGGGAAGAGTTGCCATACCCTTACTCCAAAGGTCCTTAGTGGAAAGACAGAAAATTAAGTACAGTTGCTTAGATTCAATTTAAGAATTGATGTTTTTGCATGGTCCAAGAAATCATATAGTTGAATATTATTGTCTTTGTAATTGATAATATTATATTGGAAAAGTTAATGAATACCTTAAAAGTATTGATTTAAGAAATATTTTTAAAAATTTCCTAAGAAAAAAAAGGACTTTTTTATTCAACCTTTTTATATCCCATGAAAGTGAGTATCAAAATTTTTCTAAAATGGTTAATTAACAAATAACCTAAGGGCACCTGTTAAGCGAACTCATTCTATATTTGGGTCGTGTTAGCCAATGCAACCACATGATGGAATTTAGTTCGAAAACCTAATATAATATCTAAATAATTGTTGTAAGTTTTACCCTTAATGTAAATTTGAATTATTTTGATTGGTATTGATGACTTGATTTAATTGTTTCTTAAACTTGAAAGTTAAAACTTCTAATCCAAAAACTTTGTAATTCAACAAGCAATTCTTGATGTTTCAAAACGAAACGCTCAGAGTTCGAATCTCCTATTTTCTAATTGTATAATAATAATAATAATAATAAAATTAAAATAAATCCTCTGTTTTATCAATAAATAAATAAAATAAAACTAAAAAAGCCGTTAAGACTTGGAAGTTTAAAGTGAAACCAAATCCTCTGTCTTTGATTTTCTCCAACTACTTCAAAGACTCACTCTCTCTCACTCACATGCTAGCTCTTATCTTTCACTTTCAATTGCTCATATTGTCATACCACACACTTTGTCTATCATAACAAGCTTTCAAGTTATTGTCTTTTTTTGTTGGATAAGTTAAAAAGACTTTCCTTTGCATTGCATCCACCGCCAAGTCATTCTTCCTAAAATCTTAATCTATATATAGGAATCTATAGGTTGTGTCATCGTCTTCTTGTTCACTTCATTTGTTTTATTTTGTATTCAAGTAAGCTTGAAAGATAATATTATTTTTGCCTTCATGGGGTTGTTCAAGGATCAAGGGGTGGTTTACAAGCCAGTGGAGGAGGTTGATCTTGGTCCTAAGAGCGATCATGTCTATCTCCGTGCCAATGTTAAAGGTTCAATCTTGGGTCCTAACTCTTGGTTCACCATCTTTTTTATACTCTCCATGCATGTTTCTTCTTCTGTCAAAGAATTGTCACCATTAGTTGGGATTCTTTATATAATTTGGTGTCATAGGATTAGTTTTGAGTTTCATTTGGTTTTCTATTCTAATTCACCAAAAATCCATTTTGTGAATTAGAATTATACATCATGTTGATGCATCTTGAAAAATAGAACTTTTTTTGGGCCTGCATATCTGAATTAAATTTCAGTTTTTTTTTTATTTATTTATTTGTGGTAGAACTTTTGGTCCTGAATTTCATGGTACTTTGAAATTGAAATTTGAAACCGATTGCACCAAACATATTTTAACTTTTAAACCAATATACATGTAAGTGAAGGCATAAAAAATTGCCTTTGTATTGTAATTTTGTAACTGAAAGAATAATAGGATGATGGATTGAACCCCAAAAAAAAAATATATATATATTTTCTTTCAAATTTATTTTTGAATACTTGGTGAACGCTGAACATACATAACTAGTGAACTTTCATTTGCTGCATAGCTCCTAGAATGGCTGGACTTCTGGTCAAAATTTTCACCTGGTTTCTGGAGTCACGAATCTTTGGGACAATATTGGTGTACATGTTGAAGAAAAACAATCTAATTCACAAGGTACACACTCTTGGTCTCGAGTTTCATTTTTGAGGTATTGTCTTAACTTTTCTATATGTTTATCTAAAAGCTCTTAGTTTTTGTCAACCATTGGCCTGACTGGTTTCTCACACTAGAGGTTTCTTCCTTTTTAGTTTCAAGGGAGACCCTTCTATCTTCCTATGTATGTGAAACCAACATATGAATTTTCTACCAAACATACACTTTGCTGCATCTTTAACAATTGATTAAATTATCAAATTAATTTCCTCTGTAAGTCACTGTTGACCATGTTGTCTCATACTCTCATGTAATAATTAATTTTTATGATTAACCACATGCTAATATAATGGTATTTAGGCTCTAGTTGAGGAATTCACTTCAAGCTAGCAAGGTTGTTCTTTAACTAACATCTATATGAGAATGGGGTTTCCCTTAACAGAAATCAATACTTTCTCTCATCACGGTGAAGTACATAATGAACAGATGAAGTGGTCCACTAACTCATTAATTTGAGAGTTTTGAGTGCCTTTACCTATAACACAACGAACCAGTAGAATTAGAACATACATCATTTTCACAGCTCACATTCAATCGACAATGCTTGTCATGGCATTGGATGGTAGGGTCCTTTCTTTTAAAGAAGATGCTTATCTTAATTTCTCAAATACAACAGTGGTCAAATTAAATTAATAATTGTTCCACATCCACTGAACTCACTATATGGAGACTATTTTGTTATCCCCAGAACTGCTTTTGTCATGGTCATGGTAGGGTTTTTAAGCACACCATTCGAGCTTACATAAATAACCCACTGCTTCCATTCATTTACTTTGAGAGCAGTTACGCACAAACTTGGTAAAAAAAAATCAACTTAAAAGTTAGAACGTTTTAAACTAATGAATTCAAGTTATGATATCAGTTTTAGAAATAAAAAATAAAAAAATTGCATACAACCGCTTACTATTTATGAGGGTTAAAAAGATTGACAAAAATACATATTTAAGTTTGATGATTTTTTTTTTTTTTGGCTTATTTCTTTTTGTCATTTTAATCTTAAAATTTTATATGTTGTCAACGATGATCCTTCCATTTGCTGTCCATTCTGTTAACAATTTGCTTTAAACCCCTTTAAAATGACTCAGTTTTGCGCTTTTTTTTTTTAATTAAAATAAAAACTAAAGATCTTTTTTAAAGAAATTCATTCCTCTTTCTATGCCGTTCAAACAGTTTAAGTCCAAAATGGTTCAGGCATTAGTCATTCTCAACATATATTTGACATTTTTTCACAATAGTACGTGTAAATTTATCCTCCCTGCCAAACCATTGTGCTGTGTGTTGTGGGGTATGAGGAATTTTCTTTCATGTCTAATGTTGTGATTTAACTTTTAAGCAGTAATTTTCAAACTTATTATTTAATGTGTTTTCTTATCCGATATCAATAAAAAGACAATTCAAGTCTTTCATGTATCTCTTTCTACCATGCATAAAATTTCTCAAACTGTTGAAAATCTTGGTCTTTTGTCAACTACACCTTTCATGAATCATGCATCATCAACAAAATATCTATAGCCACCTGAGTAAAGCTCAATGGAACCACATACATTGAAATAAACTAAATCTAACCCATTGAGTTTTTCTACCAAAGGATTTATGAAATGAAACTTTATGATGTTTGCTAAATAAAAAAATAATCATAGGGATTTAGTAACATACTTTTGGCAAAGGGAATGAGAGACTTTTTTTTATCAAAATGTGCAATCACTATTCGCTCATGTAAGTCATCTGTGTATGCCACAAGTTAAGCAAAAAATTATCTCGAGTTACATTTACTACACCCTTGCATAACTTTACTTGTGTCATATAAAGTGTTTAACATATCTTTTTTCTATCAAACACTATTGACCATTTAGTGAGTTTCTATTTTTCATCGCCGAAATAGCTACCATATCATGATTGATCTAGAGCATGCATTGAGATCATATTTGAGTGCATATGTTTAACCTGTTGGACATCCTTAGGCGCTAAAGTGCATCCCATATTACTCTTCACACAAATATCACCAACTCCTTTGATGTCAGCATAATTATCATTTTACTCTGCTAAAATCTTTTGCTTTATACAAAGTTAAAAAGCTCCTTTCTTGAAGTTATTGTACAGTGTGGCTCAATTTTTAACTTTAACTTTTTAAATTGAGGTGGAACTCTTAACAAAAGAAGGAAGATTATTTGGTGCAATTTGAGTAGAAGTAGATATTTGTTAAAAAAATTCTGATATTTCTAATTTGACTTGGTTTAGTGTTTTTTTTTTTTTTTTTTTAACTTGAAGTGGAAGAAAATTATATTACTTGCTATAAAAGTAAATTGGTATTCCTTTTCAACCAAGGAATATGTGTTGAAATCCTATAACTAGACAATATTATTAAGGATTTGGTGTATAAGGGTATTCCCACATGAAGAGAGATTTTGAATTATCATAAAGAAATGGAATGGAATAATCATAAGGGAATGAAATGGAATGAAATGTGTTTAAGCAAGGGAAAGAAATGGAATTAAGTAACCTTGGTTAGATGTTTTAAAATAAAATAATGGAAAGGAATGAAAACAAATGGAATGTAAGTAATCTTGTTTAAGAGTAACATAGAGGGAATGGAATGGAATTATTTTATGACAATATTATTATTAGAACCCTATTTTAAAATAAATGGTTGAATATATAAGGGTATTTTGGGAGTTTTAGTAAAAAAAATTCATTAAATCTAATTTCATTCCCTCCCATTCCTCTCAATTTCGGGGAGAATGAAAATTTGAGTTTTTAAGGAAATAGAGAGAAATGAATGTTGTCTCTTATCCATTTCATTTCCTCTCACTTAAACTCCCAAACAAGGGAATAGACTTTCAATTCTCTCCATTAAAACTCCCAAACAAAGGAAGAATAAAATATTCTAAAATTATTTTTTTCATTCATTTCCATTACATTCC
Organism: Quercus suber; assembly: GCF_002906115.3. Lineage (NCBI taxonomy): Eukaryota > Viridiplantae > Streptophyta > Magnoliopsida > Fagales > Fagaceae > Quercus > Quercus suber. The sequence continues at coordinate 3,561,516 of NW_027069470.1, forward strand.
ATTCCCTCTTCCCAAACGAGAGCTTAGAGAGATTTTGTTATTTATGAAAATTCTCTAGGTTGGACTATGTGGAGTCTGGTTTTGTGTTTGATCCAATTCGTGACCTAACCCAACTTAGAAGCATTATAATTTAAAATAGGGGATTTTCTAAGGTTGAGTCCATCGAGTGGAGGTTTGGGCCAAGTTCCGAGCATTATAATTTTAAATAGGGGATTTCCTTTCCATTTCATTCCCTCTTCCCAAACGAGGGCTTAGAGAGATTTTGTTATTTATGAAAATTCTTTATGTTGGACTATGTGAAGTCTGGTTTTGTGTTTGATCCAATTCATGACATAACCTGACTTAGAAGCATTATAATTTTAAATAGGGGATTTCTTTTTCATTCCCTCTTCCCAAACGAGGGTTTAGAGGGATTTTGTTATTTATGAATATTCTTTATGTTGGACTATGTGGAGTTTAGTTTTGTGTTCAATCCGATTCGTGACCTAACCCAACTTGGAAGCATTATAATTTTAAATAGGGGATTTTCTAAGGTAGAGTCCACGGAGTGGAGGCTTAGGCCAAATTCCGAGCAGTACCCCCAAGAAAATTTGTTGGACCATTTTCGACTTGTTTTTGGAATATATATTTGTTGATTCAAAATTAGGGTTTGATTTATTGAAAAACTATATCGTAGCCACCTTTGTATTTTCCCTAACATAGTGAAATCACTGCAACTCCATAGTCATAAGCGCATTGCCGAATCACATAAATCTTTGTGTAATATGATTGTTTCTTTGCGCAATTTTTCTCTATTTTTAGATTCTAGAAAATAGTTTAAATTCCTAATACTTTAGTGTGTAAATATTTCTAGTCTCTCTTTGATGGAGTGAATTCATCTTATGCCACCCATGGATGAAAGTCTAAAGTTGAATCACGTAAATCATTGGTGTTCTACTCTTGTGTTTGGTTATGTCTATTTTTCTCTTTTCCTATTATTAGTTTATAATATCTTTCTTAAGCCCATAACAGTTTTACAATCAATCTTGTATGACAGTGCTTCCAAAGGTACTTTCGTGATAACATATTCGTATTAGAGCTTCCGCAGTCACCAAAAAAAAAAAGTATCATAGTCTCCAAATACAAATCCTTAACAAGAATAATATGGTGGGAAGCAACTAAGTCAATCATCCACTTAACATACGGATTTACAACATGGTAACACTCGTCATCTCCAACATGATATCTTTCTCAAATTTATACCAAAAAAAAAAAAAAAAAGCAACAAACAAAGCCTAAATGAGCTTTAAATACCACGTGGGTTGCTACTTAACTTTGCCATCGATACAACATCCCATAATTAAGATTCGTGGCTAACCTAGCGGCTGGCTGCCTTTAGCAACGGGGCCATTTCTTTTTCAATACTTTCTTTAGGAATGATGATTTTCTAGACTTTTTTTTTATTATTATTTATATATAATGATAATTTTCTAGACCTTATTTCAAACTGTATCCTTGGTCCATGTCGATATCAAAAGCTGAAATCTTTTTTTTTTTCAAATAAATAAAAATTAAAAAATTGATAGATGGGAAAGAGGAGATTAGGACATTAATAAACGTTACCATTAAAAACACCTAGAATTGGTTGAGCTTGGCAGAGGTACATATTAGCATTAAGGAAATGGATAACCTTAACTCCATTTTTCATCATCAATAATCAATCATCATATCTAAATGCACTCTAAATGTCTTATATAGAGCCATACGTTTATTCATGAGAATATCAGACAACATATTCTAAATTATTTTTCCTTTATATCTCTATAGTTCCAAACATGTAATTTCTTTCTAGATACCTCTTAGAAATTAAAATAACTAATTACTTATTTACTTGCGTAGTTCCTGTATTATTGAACATACCATCAGTAAATTTGAGATATCCAAAAAGAATTAAGTTCACGACTATTTCATGTCTAAGGAACCTATTCTTTTTTCCCTTCATAACAAGTAGTCATTTGTCACAGTAACATAGTAATTGCCATAAAAAAAAAAAATTGAATACCATGCACATTGTACACCAATGCCATAGAATTTAAAATAAGATTGGTAGTACGCATCAATTTTCGTCTCTCTGCAAATGTTACTATCTACATTGAACCAATTGTTGCATGCAAAAAATTTGTTATGAAATTCTTAAAAAATGTCTTTGAACTTGTGCAGCTCGTAACAAATGCACAGCTAGAGGAGTCACCTCTCTATGTTCCCTTACATCCTTTCGAAGGTCATGTTTTTATCCTTAACTTTCATTGCATTTCAGCTCTTTTACAGACAAGGACAGGTTTTCAAATAAAAAGCAATGTTCCACAAATCGCGACTGAAACTAACCAACAAATTTTTTTTAGTGAATAAAATAGTTTATTAAAACGAAGGACTAGTAGGAATTTGCAGGGGTTAAATGGTGTTAAAACACTACTCTATGTAAATGTTCAAATATCTGAAGATTTCTATGTATGTCAATGGCTGAAAATGAATTTTTCTCTAGAGAGTAGGATCATGCTGCTAATATCAGTTTATGATTGCAGATCTTAAAGAACAAGAAGTCAAATGCATAGATTCTAAATTATCTCCACCTGAACAAGTTCAACAGGCAATGGATTGTTTGCCTAGTTGTGAGAATAAAAAAGTTTTTTTTTTTTTTTTAACAATCTAGCTACAGTGAGCTTGTATTGATATAAGCTCATTGTAACTTGGTGCTAAATCTTTTAAGATTTAGCATGTTTGATGGAAGTGGATTTTTATCATTTAAGGTGTTAAAAATGCTAAAAAATAGCATTTAGCACTTTTAGCACCTTTAATGAGAATGCTCTTACAAAGACAGAGTATGGAATTGAAAACAGCGTATCCACATGCTTTCTCACCCTCTTGATTGCGTCTTCAATAAGTAAATCAATACACAACCTACCACCATTCAACTTGGTTTTTTTACCCAATAATTTACCTTGTACACACACTCGAGAATCTCACTTAACCATACCTTTCTATAGGGGAAGAGTTGCCATACCCTTACTCCAAAGGTCCTTAGTGGAAAGACAGAAAATTAAGTACAGTTGCTTAGATTCAATTTAAGAATTGATGTTTTTGCATGGTCCAAGAAATCATATAGTTGAATATTATTGTCTTTGTAATTGATAATATTATATTGGAAAAGTTAATGAATACCTTAAAAGTATTGATTTAAGAAATATTTTTAAAAATTTCCTAAGAAAAAAAAGGACTTTTTTATTCAACCTTTTTATATCCCATGAAAGTGAGTATCAAAATTTTTCTAAAATGGTTAATTAACAAATAACCTAAGGGCACCTGTTAAGCGAACTCATTCTATATTTGGGTCGTGTTAGCCAATGCAACCACATGATGGAATTTAGTTCGAAAACCTAATATAATATCTAAATAATTGTTGTAAGTTTTACCCTTAATGTAAATTTGAATTATTTTGATTGGTATTGATGACTTGATTTAATTGTTTCTTAAACTTGAAAGTTAAAACTTCTAATCCAAAAACTTTGTAATTCAACAAGCAATTCTTGATGTTTCAAAACGAAACGCTCAGAGTTCGAATCTCCTATTTTCTAATTGTATAATAATAATAATAATAATAAAATTAAAATAAATCCTCTGTTTTATCAATAAATAAATAAAATAAAACTAAAAAAGCCGTTAAGACTTGGAAGTTTAAAGTGAAACCAAATCCTCTGTCTTTGATTTTCTCCAACTACTTCAAAGACTCACTCTCTCTCACTCACATGCTAGCTCTTATCTTTCACTTTCAATTGCTCATATTGTCATACCACACACTTTGTCTATCATAACAAGCTTTCAAGTTATTGTCTTTTTTTGTTGGATAAGTTAAAAAGACTTTCCTTTGCATTGCATCCACCGCCAAGTCATTCTTCCTAAAATCTTAATCTATATATAGGAATCTATAGGTTGTGTCATCGTCTTCTTGTTCACTTCATTTGTTTTATTTTGTATTCAAGTAAGCTTGAAAGATAATATTATTTTTGCCTTCATGGGGTTGTTCAAGGATCAAGGGGTGGTTTACAAGCCAGTGGAGGAGGTTGATCTTGGTCCTAAGAGCGATCATGTCTATCTCCGTGCCAATGTTAAAGGTTCAATCTTGGGTCCTAACTCTTGGTTCACCATCTTTTTTATACTCTCCATGCATGTTTCTTCTTCTGTCAAAGAATTGTCACCATTAGTTGGGATTCTTTATATAATTTGGTGTCATAGGATTAGTTTTGAGTTTCATTTGGTTTTCTATTCTAATTCACCAAAAATCCATTTTGTGAATTAGAATTATACATCATGTTGATGCATCTTGAAAAATAGAACTTTTTTTGGGCCTGCATATCTGAATTAAATTTCAGTTTTTTTTTTATTTATTTATTTGTGGTAGAACTTTTGGTCCTGAATTTCATGGTACTTTGAAATTGAAATTTGAAACCGATTGCACCAAACATATTTTAACTTTTAAACCAATATACATGTAAGTGAAGGCATAAAAAATTGCCTTTGTATTGTAATTTTGTAACTGAAAGAATAATAGGATGATGGATTGAACCCCAAAAAAAAAATATATATATATTTTCTTTCAAATTTATTTTTGAATACTTGGTGAACGCTGAACATACATAACTAGTGAACTTTCATTTGCTGCATAGCTCCTAGAATGGCTGGACTTCTGGTCAAAATTTTCACCTGGTTTCTGGAGTCACGAATCTTTGGGACAATATTGGTGTACATGTTGAAGAAAAACAATCTAATTCACAAGGTACACACTCTTGGTCTCGAGTTTCATTTTTGAGGTATTGTCTTAACTTTTCTATATGTTTATCTAAAAGCTCTTAGTTTTTGTCAACCATTGGCCTGACTGGTTTCTCACACTAGAGGTTTCTTCCTTTTTAGTTTCAAGGGAGACCCTTCTATCTTCCTATGTATGTGAAACCAACATATGAATTTTCTACCAAACATACACTTTGCTGCATCTTTAACAATTGATTAAATTATCAAATAAATTTCCTCTGTATGTCACTGTTGACCATGTTGTCTCATACTCTCATGTAATAATTAATTTTTATGATTAACCACATGCTAATATAATGGTATTTAGGCTCTAGTTGAGGAATTCACTTCAAGCTAGCAAGGTTGTTCTTTAACTAACATCTATATGAGAATGGGGTTTCCCTTAACAGAAATCAATACTTTCTCTCATCACGGTGAAGTACATAATGAACAGATGAAGTGGTCCACTAACTCATTAATTTGAGAGTTTTGAGTGCCTTTACCTATAACACAACGAACCAGTAGAATTAGAACATACATCATTTTCACAGCTCACATTCAATCGACAATGCTTGTCATGGCATTGGATGGTAGGGTCCTTTCTTTTAAAGAAGATGCTTATCTTAATTTCTCAAATACAACAGTGGTCAAATTAAATTAATAATTGTTCCACATCCACTGAACTCACTATATGGAGACTATTTTGTTATCCCCAGAACTGCTTTTGTCATGGTCATGGTAGGGTTTTTAAGCACACCATTCGAGCTTACATAAATAACCCACTGCTTCCATTCATTTACTTTGAGAGCAGTTACGCACAAACTTGGTAAAAAAAAATCAACTTAAAAGTTAGAACGTTTTAAACTAATGAATTCAAGTTATGATATCAGTTTTAGAAATAAAAAATAAAAAAATTGCACACAACCGCTTACTATTTATGAGGGTTAAAAAGATTGACAAAAATACATATTTAAGTTTGATGATTTTTTTTTTTTTTTGGCTTATTTCTTTTTGTCATTTTAATCTCTAAAATTTTATATGTTGTCAACGATGATCCTTCCATTTGCTGTCCATTCTGTTAACAATTTGCTTTAAACCCCTTTAAAATGACTCAGTTTTGCGCTTTTTTTTTTTAATTAAAATAAAAACTAAAGATCTTTTTTAAAGAAATTCATTCCTCTTTCTATGCCGTTCAAACAGTTTAAGTCCAAAATGGTTCAGGCATTAGTCATTCTCAACATATATTTGACATTTTTTCACAATAGTACGTGTAAATTTATCCTCCCTGCCAAACCATTGTGCTGTGTGTTGTGGGGTATGAGGAATTTTCTTGTCATGTCTAATGTTGTGATTTAACTTTTAAGCAGTAATTTTCAAACTTATTATTTAATGTGTTTTCTTATCCGATATCAATAAAAAGACAATTCAAGTCTTTCATGTATCTCTTTCTACCATGTCATAAAATTTCTCAAACTGTTGAAAATCTTGGTCTTTTGTCAACTACACCTTTCATGAATCATGCATCATCAACAAAATATCTATAGCCACCTGAGTAAAGCTCAATGGAACCACATACATTGAAATAAACTAAATCTAACCCATTGAGTTTTTCTACCAAAGGATTTATGAAATGAAACTTTATGATGTTTGCTAAATAAAAATAATAATCATAGGGATTTAGTAACATACTTTTGGCAAAGGGAATGAGAGACTTTTTTTTATCAAAATGTGCAATCACTATTCGCTCATGTAAGTCATCTGCGTATGCCACAAGTTAAGCAAAAAATTATCTCGAGTTACATTTACTACACCCTTTGCATAACTTTACTTGTGTCATATAAAGTGTTTAACATATCTTTTTTCTATCAAACACTATTGACCATTTAGTGAGTTTCTATTTTTCATCGCCGAAATAGCTACCATATCATGATTGATCTTGAGCATGCATTGAGATCATATTTGAGTGCATATGTTTAACCTGTTGGACATCCTTAGGCGCTAAAGTGCATCCCATATTACTCTTCACACAAATATCACCAACTCCTTTGATGTCAGCATAATTATCACATAACTTTTTAAATTGAGGTGGAACTCTTAACAAAAGAAGGAAGATTATTTGGTGCAATTTGAGTAAAAGTAGATATTCGTTAAAAAATTTCTGATATTTCTAATTTGACTTGGTTTAGTGTTTTTTTTTTTTTTTTTGTTTTTCACTTGAAGTGGAAGAAATTATATTACTTGCTATAAAAGTAAATTGGTATTCCTTTTCAACCAAGGAATATGTGTTGAAATCCTATAACTAGACAATATTATTAAGGATTTGGTGTATAAGGGTATTCCCACATGAAGAGAGATTTTGAATTGTCATAAAGAAATGGAATGGAATAATCATAAGGGAATGAAATGGAATGAAATGTGTTTAAGCAAGGGAAAGAAATGGAATTAAGTAACCTTGATTAGATGTTTTAAAATAAAATAATGGAAAGGAATGAAAACGAATGGAATGTAAGTAATCTTGTTTAAGAGTAACATAGAGGGAATGGAATGGAATCATTTTATGACAATATTATTATTAGACCCCTATTTTAAAATAAATGGTTGAATATATAAGGGTATTTTTGGAGTTTTAGTAAAAAAAATTCATTAAATCTAATTTCATTCCCTCCCATTCCTCCCAATTTCGGGGAGAATGAAAATTTGAGTTTTTAAGAAAATAGAGAGAAATGAATGTTGTCTCTTATCCATTCCATTTCCTCTCACTTAAACTCCCAAACAAGGGAATAGACTTTCAATTCTCTCCATTAAAACTCCCAAACAAAGGAAGAATAAAATATTCTAAAATTATTTTTTTCATTCATTTCCATTACATTCCATTCCCTCTTCCCAAACGAGAGCTTAGAGAGATTTTGTTATTTATGAAAATTCTCTAGGTTGGACTATGTGGAGTCTGGTTTTGTGTTTGATCCAATTCGTGACCTAACCCAACTTGTAAGCATTATAATTTAAAATAGGGGATTTTCCAAGGTTGAGTCCATCGAGTGGAGGTTTGGGCCAAGTTCCGAGCATTATAATTTTAAATAGGGGATTTCCTTTCCATTTCATTCCCTCTTCCCAAACGAGGGCTTAGAGAGATTTTGTTATTTATGAAAATTCTTTATGTTGGACTATGTGAAGTCTGGTTTTGTGTTTGATCCAATTCATGACATAACCTGACTTGGAAGCATTATAATTTTAAATAGGGGATTTCTTTTTCATTCCCTCTTCCCAAATGAGGGTTTAGAGGGATTTTGTTATTTATGAATATTCTTTATGTTGGACTATGTGGAGTTTAGTTTTGTGTTCAATCCGATTCGTGACCTAACCCGACTTGGAAGCATTATAATTTTAAATAGGGGATTTTCTAAGGTAGAGTCCACGGAGTGGAGGCTTAGGCCAAATTCCGAGCAGTACCCCCAAGAAAATTTGTTGGACCATTTTTGACTTGTTTTTGGAATATATATTTGTTGATTCAAAATTAAGGTTTGATTTATTGAAAAACTATATCGTAGCCACCTTTGTATTTTCCCTAACATAGTGAAATCACTGCAACTCCATAGTCATAAGCGCATTGCCGAATCACATAAATCTTTGTGTAATATGATTGTTTCTTTGCACAATTTTTCTCTATTTTTAGATTCTAGAAAATAGTTTAAATTCCTAATACTTTAGTGTGTAAATATTTCTAGTCTCTCTTTGATGGAGTGAATTCATCTTATGCCACCCATGGATGAAAGTCTAAAGTTGAATCACGTAAATCATTGGTGTTCTTCTCTTGTGTTTGGTTATGTCTATTTTTCTCTTTTCTTATTATTAGTTTATAATATCTTTCTTAAGCCCATAACAGTTTTACAATCAATCTTGTATGACAGTGCTTCCAAAGTTACTTTCGTGATAACATATTCGTATTAGAGCTTCCGCAGTCACCAAAAAAAAAAAGTATCATAGTCTCCAAATACAAATCCTTAACAAGAATAATATGGTGGGAAGCAACTAAGTCAATCATCCACTTAACATACGGATTTACAACATGGTAACACTCGTCATCTCCAACATGATATCTTTCTCAAATTTATACCCAAAAAAAAAAAAAAAAAAGCAACAAACAAAGCCTAAATGAGCTTTAAATACCACGTGGGTTAAAAAAAAAAAAAAAAAAAGCAACAAACAAAGCCTAAATGAGCTTTAAATACCACGTGGGTTGCTACTTAACTTTGCCATCGATACAACATCCCATAATTAAGATTCGTGGCTAACCTAGCGGCTGGCTGCCTTTAGCAACGGGGCCATTTCTTTTTCAATACTTTCTTTAGGAATGATGATTTTCTAGACTTTTTTTTTATTATTATTTATATATAATGATAATTTTCTAGACCTTATTTCAAACAGTATCCTTGGTCCATGTCGATATCAAAAGCTGAAATTATTTTTTTTTTTTTCAAATAAATAAAAATTAAAAAATTGATAGATGGGAAAGAGGAGATTAGGACATTAATAAACGTTACCATTAAAAACACCTAGAATTGGTTGAGCTTGGCAGAGGTACATATTAGCATTAAGGAAATGGATAACCTTAACTCCATTTTTCATCATCAATAATCAATCATCATATCTAAATGCACTCTAAATGTCTTATATAGAGCCATACGTTTATTCATGAGAATATCAGACAACATATTCTAAATTATTTTTCCTTTATATCTCTATAGTTCCAAACATGTAATTTCTTTCTAGATACCTCTTAGAAATTAAAATAACTAATTACTTATTTACTTGCGTAGTTCCTGTATTATTGAACATACCATCAGTAAATTTGAGATATCCAAAAAGAATTAAGTTCACGACTATTTCATGTCTAAGGAACCTATTCTTTTTTCCCTTCATAACAAGTAGTCATTTGTCACAGTAACATAGTAATTGCCATAAAAAAAAAAAATTGAATACCATGCACATTGTACACCAATGCCATAGAATTTAAAATAAGATTGGTAGTACGCATCAATTTTCGTCTCTCTGCAAATGTTACTATCTACATTGAACCAATTGTTGCATGCAAAAAATTTGTTATGAAATTCTTAAAAAATGTCTTTGAACTTGTGCAGCTCGTAACAAATGCACAGCTAGAGGAGTCACCTCTCTATGTTCCCTTACATCCTTTCGAAGGTCATGTTTTTATCCTTAACTTTCATTGCATTTCAGCTCTTTTACAGACAAGGACAGGTTTTCAAATAAAAAGCAATGTTCCACAAATCGCGACTGAAACTAACCAACAAATTTTTTTTAGTGAATAAAATAGTTTATTAAAACGAAGGACTAGTAGGAATTTGCAGGGGTTAAATGGTGTTAAAACACTACTCTATGTAAATGTTCAAATATCTGAAGATTTCTATGTATGTCAATGGCTGAAAATGAATTTTTCTCTAGAGAGTAGGATCATGCTGCTAATATCAGTTTATGATTGCAGATCTTAAAGAACAAGAAGTCAAATGCATAGATTCTAAATTATCTCCACCTGAACAAGTTCAACAGGCAATGGATTGTTTGCCTAATTCTTCAGAAAAGAGTTTACGTGGTTTACAATCTTCTTTTCGACATTGGACAATACTGGACTATTCAAGAGCCTATAATTTGAAAGAAATAACTCCTCGGATGGTATGCCAACTTTAGCTACTTTGTTTATGGTATATTGTTGTTTTCCTATTTACATATGTACTCATTAAATTGTAATTTACACAATTGTCTTTCAAACTTAATTGAAATCTTGAAAAGTATTTTGAAATGCTTTTATGAATTTCTTATGCCTTATGTTTGTGTGCTTGTTGTAGCTATTGTGAGTTTCCTATGAGCAAATATTTGGCACTCACCCAAAGATTTTGAAAGAGAAATATTAGGGAAATGATGACATGTTGTACCATACTCACAGGCCTTGACTTTCCCCTTGGAACAGGTTGCAGAGCGATTTATAGCTGCTGTGAATGAATCTTCTAATCCTCCATCACGGATGTCATTTTTTATAGACTATAATGCTGAAGATATTTTAAGGCAAGCGGATAAATCAACTCTTCGGTATGAACAAGGTACCTGTCTGTAACATAAGAAACAAACCATGAGTCTTTCTAATGAATATACCATTATTTGATATGCTTAACACTTATTGCTGAGACATTACACCAACATTAGCTATGCATAGCACCCATTACTGAGACAGTATTCAAACAGTGTAATGCTGCTGTCAATTCAGTTATTATGCTTCAGCATTTAGATGTAGTTCTAATATAGCTCCCCGATTCAATGAATTGAAGAAAAAAAAAAGCAACACACATCCATCTCATTCTCTATATGATCCCCTCCAGGAAACCCAATATCCATCCTAGATGGAATCCCAATTGCTATCAAGGATGAAATAGATTGTTCTCCATATCCTACTACAGGTAATTCAACATGCTTTGGTATTCAATTCACTATGTATATGTTTTCTGGATATGAGAGACTAGATATGTTTGTCAAACTAATCCAAATTTTCTTAAACAGAAAATTTATTTATTCTCATAGAATATTTGCCTAAACCAAAAGTTGGTTCTTCTAGGAGGAACAAAGTGGCTGCACAAAGTAAGACCTTGTACAGGTGATGCAAGCTGTGTTAAGTGCCTCAGATTATGTGGTGCCATACTTGTTGGGAAGACCAACATGCATGAAATTGGGGCCGGAACAAGTGGGATAAATCCTCACTATGGGTAAGACCACCCTGTTCTGGTGCTTTATTTTCCCAAAACTCCATAATTCCTTGTTTATTCAGTATATATGGAGCCAAGCCAATCATATTCTCTGTGCCTTTTTCATATCATGATTTAACATTTTTTTCATTTATATCCCTTGATGATATTCCTTCGTCTATTAATGACTTGTGTAGGGCTACTAGAAATCCATATGACATTAGCAAGATTGCTGGAGGTTCTTCTAGTGGATCTGCTGCAGTGGTGGCTGCAGGATTGTGCCCTGTTGCCCTTGGTGTTGATGGGGGAGGTAACTTATTTAAAAATAATAATATAATAAGAAAACACCAAATTACTCTATGCAGAAAAACTTATTTTTATCATATTTGCTTTATTGTGCTCTATTTTTCTTGTAGAATTATACTTGAGATCAACATTGTAGTGGTACGGTGGTACTGATGATTTATTTACTAGATCTGCATTTGCTGTTCTCGTCTGTGTGGGATCCATATCATGTTTATTTTTAAGGAATTAATATAGCAGAACCTAGATCCACACAGATAATTTCTAAATATCTTGTTTGCTACAAGGATGAGATGTTCTATAGTAACACAAACTAAGCAGCAAGATTCCGGTTAATGAGGATCTTTTACTACAGAGGTGTCTTTTCTGCTTAGAGAAATAATTGTCCTAAATGAAGCAGTAAATTTCACACTGGTTGGACCCATTAAGTAATCATCAATCACTAAAATACCATACTAAGGAAAACAAATATAGAAAACACAGAAGAATAAGGATAGTCTTGATTCCTTAAGTCTGGTCACCAAAGACCAAATCCTACCAAATATCTCCAATCAAGTAGTGCTAAGATATCCAATTATTTTGCTTAGAGAAAGCCAAAAAGATTTGAGTATCACCCACTTTGGGCCAGCTAGAAAGAATTTTCCAAAAAATTATGAGGGGATTTTAAACCTCATAGTGACAAAAACAAATTATCCTTCCAGATCTACAAAATCCACCAAAATTACAATATTAGCAACCATTAATATTGGAAAATTTTTAATTAGGCTGCTATGAATTACACCAAGAGTCAGTAAAGAACTAAGAAAAGTTGTCTCTTTAAACTTTCTTTTAAATGAAGCATATCTGGTTAGTTTTCTTTTCTTTCTTTAAACTTTTATGGTCAAAAACCAAGAAACATAAAGGATATGAGGAAAGACGCTTCTGTCCTTTGGCAATGAGGATTTTCTGGCCCTTTTGACCATGGAAAAGTTCAAATCTTTAGTCAACAGACTCAACACCACCTATTTTCCAGTAGGGGCATATTCTGACTCTTCCAACATAAATGTACATGACTTTAATTTTTTTTTTTTTTGGAGTCCACCATAAAGCATAGTTTCTAATTAAAACGGAAATAACTTCATGCTTGAGAATTGTCTAAGGTAGATGTTTCCAGCACTAAAAACTGAAGTATGATCTCTTGAAGCCATCAAGCATAGGCAAAACTTCTAGCTTACTGTGAAAACTCAACATGGTCAACTCAACCACTAATATAATATACCAAATTTACTTCACCTTATAACAGTTTATATTCCTTAACATTTGATTAAGGTTCTTTTTCCTTTTTCAAATTGATAAATTACACATGCACTAGTGAACCCTGAACCCATGACCTCACCTTCCATCCTATTCTTACATGGGGAAGGAGATGTTTCCAAGATAGATTAAAGTTCATGCCGACGAATTCTGCATCATGCAGATGTGCACTATACATTACGTATGTATTACAAACTGAATGTTTTATCTATATCTATGTATAGGATCTGTGCGGATGCCAGCAGCTCTTTGTGGTGTCATTGGTTTGAAACCAACTTTTGGGCGTATACCTCATAATGGGTGAATAATGATTTTTTTTACTAGTGATCTATATAAGTTGGAAGGTATTTGACCATTTTAAAAATAACTCCGTGTTTTTTAGTGTTCTTCCTTTTAACTGGACAGTGGGGATGGTTGGAATCTTAGCAGGCACAATTGAGGATGCATTTATTGTGTCAGTGATCTTTCCTATTTGTTCTTTTTTTACTGTGGCTTTTCATTTTTTCTGTTGATTCCTTTTATGAGTTTGATAATATAGCTTCTACCAATTTAATATACAGTTATGCAGCTATGAATGGACAACTTCCACCAGATCAACCCACCAGAGTAAGAACTTTTTGCAATTGTTTGAAAAAGTATCTACCATGGTTTTGAATTATAATTATTGTTCTACCTAATCATGCTTTCTTTCTATAAAAATAGAAACTTTCTTAAAATTCTTTCTCCTCTAATTAGTAAGAGATGAAAATCAGGACTTTTAAAAGATTTTTGTTTGAGCTTACATTTTTCCAGATATTTGGGAAAATGCTACGGCTTTTTTTCTTTCTTAAATTTGTTAGTACTAAAGATGGAGGAGCATAGGAACAAGTGCAGTACAGTTTGGTATAGTTGGCCAAACTGATGGACCAGCATTATTCTTTGTTTGCCATGTTTACAATATAAGCTTTGCATAGGTTTTATCCATAATGTTCTTTCAATGTCATTTTCAAATTGTTAAATTATGAATAGTTCAATAAACTATTCTAATTTCAGACCACCTTCTTTTTGGATAATCTTCCAGCCCAAATTGTACTTTCCATTGCTCAACCCAACTAAATCTATCTCTGATGTCAAAATGGCAAAGTATGCAGAGGTTAGTAACCTCTTTCTCAACTTGATAATACTTTGATCAACAATATTTTATTTCAATAAAAAAAAAAAACTTTATTCATCAAGTTATCTTCTGATATCCTTAATCTTACATTAAACCACTATTTGGGTCAATTAGTGGTTTAATGATTGTAGCGATGATATAAGAACATGCTGTTCTAAAGCTTTAGACAAGCTTCAGGAGCACTACAGTTGGAAGGTATTTGCAATTACATGCTCCCTTTCTTATATCAAAACTACTTATATCTTGGTACTGAAATAATTGCCTCTGAATACAAAGAAATAGCATAACCTACTTTCTCAGAAAGAGTTGTTGATAGTAGTGCAAGATAATTAAAATTCTGTCCATATCATGAAGACTATAGTAAATAAAAAATAGTTGATAAATACAATAGCCATTCCTTGCTAACCTGCAAAATTCTTCTTGTCTGTAAGATTGTAGAGGTGACTATACCGGAGATAGAAGTGATGCGTCTGGCACATTATTCAACAATTGGATCTGAGTGTAGCACTGCACTTAGTTCTCATTTGGAAAAGCTGTACATTGACTTCCAGCACTGCATTTTCTTCACTGTTATCTTTTAAAGACTAAAGAGTAAGAAATCAAAATGCTTACATTAAGAATGCATTACAGGAAGCCTGAAGAAATAGGATGGGATGCAAGGGTAGCGCTTAGCGTGTATGGTTCTTTCAGTAGCAAGGAGTATATAAAGGCGCAGAAAATTAGGTGATGTTTTTTACCTATCTTTATTAATTTAAAGTGATAGGAAAAGGTACCAAAGGTTGGAAACAATAGTAATCATAAAGACTTGATCAGCTATAAAATACTTAATGCTGCAATATTTCGATATCCTAAAACTTAGAAGCACAAAGCCAAACACAGAATTCAGGTGAAGAATTCATGATATACTCAACTGAGCCTTCCTGATCATTAATTACTGCTTTTTTCTGGACTGCTAAACTTTTCTTAATTACAAATCATTATCTCTGCATTCAACATTTTTCTAATAATGAAGCTATCTGGTTTAATACATCAGCAACATCTTCTGTCTTGTGTCTGCTTTGATGTGGTTGATTTGGAAGGAACGTAATACCCGCATTTTTGAGGATGTTCAGAAATCTGCTGTTTTTTTGAAGTCTTTGCTAGTCAGGACTTAGTTTGGGTGGTCTCATATTTGGGGTTTTACACAATGTATTTCTGTTTTTGATTTCATGCAATCCGTTTTTGTTTCTGTTTGAATTGTTTGTATTTTTTCCTAGTACTCTGTTCATCATCGTGAACATGTTGTAATTTTTTCAATGAAAATATCTATTACCTATCAAAAAAAAATATTGTCAAGGTTTTTCATTTTTTTTGTAGAAATTATATAAGTTCTGGAAAGCTTTTGCAGGAAAGCAACTGCCAAAGCTTTCCAAGTGCACAGTAAAAGGCATACTATGTACATTAGGCATGAGTGGATCAGGGTTCCAATTTTTACTATTTGCCAAGATCCTGAACCCAGATTGTCATGATCTTCAGGCTTCTATGTTATAACTGGACTTTGGCTGCTCTGATTGACTCATTTCTAATTAAGAAGCTTTATGATATGGGAAATAAATGAAAAACTAGGATCAAACACATAACCCTCATAACTGATAGTAAAGAATTAATTTCCCAGTTCTTATCAGGCTTGCCTGGGCCTATTAGTTTCTTGTCTAAGCAATGCAGCTAACAGGAAAGCTCTTTTATTTTTATTTTTTTGATAAGTAAGAATGTTATATAAACGAAAGGCTACTCTACGCATGAAAAACATAGAGCGAACCTAGAAAATACAAGGAGAAGAAAACAAAAAAACAAAAAAGAAAACCAAAACAGATTAATTACAGAAGAGAAAGAGAGCTAAGAAAAGAGAGGAGAGAATCACAAGTCGTGAGTCCCCAACCCCGAGACCAATAAAAAAGAGTCCCACTAAAAGAGACAATCATCTGAACACCTGAACTATCCAAATCCTCAAAAATCCTCCAATTCCATTCCTTCCAAATACACCATAGGATGCACAATGGAATTAGGTTCCAAATCTGATACGAATGCTTTCCCAACCAATTTCCCCAGCCAAAAAGCAAATCTAGAATCGATCTAGGCATAACCCAAAACAAACCAAAAGTTATCAAGACAAAGCTCCACAACCGATAAGCCATCTCATAATGAAGGAGTAAGTGGTCTACCGTCTCTCCACAATACCAGCACATAATGCACTAGTCTACAAAATCCAAATCCCTCAATCTTCGCAAGTTATCACTTGTTAGGATCTTATTCCAAGCTACACACCAAACAAAAAAAGAAACTCGCCTAGGAGCCTTTACTCTCCATATGCCTTTCCAAGGAAAGACAATTGAGGGAGAATCCCGCAATTTGTTATAATACGACCGGATGTCAAACTCCCCATTAGGCTTCAACTTCCATCTCATCCGGTCTCTAACATCCATAGGAGGAGTATTAGCTCCTAATATATGAAGAAAATGCAGTCCTTCATCTCCCAATCATTAAAATCTCGAGTAAAACGAACATCCCAAATTCTTCTATCCTCCACCCCTTGCCTTGACAAAGAAGCTTCTATAGATGCCTCCTTATCAATGGCAATTCCATACAGCCTTGGGAAAGCCACTTGGAAAGGTTGATCCCCATACCACCCATCCTGCCAAAATCTCACTCTATTTCCCAACCCAACAACCAACTGACAATACTTGCTAAAATCCTCCCATCACATGCGAATACCTCTCCACAAACCACACCCATGAACTCCCCTACCTAGCTTTGAGGTCCATCCCCCCCATTCTTCCCCATATTTTGACGCTACCACCCTCCTCCATAACCGACCCTCTTCCTTCCTAAACCGCCACAACCATTTCCCCAATAAGGCCTTATTGAAAGTAGAAATTTTCCTTATCCCCAAACCACCATTAGCTATAGGCGCACAAACTTTATCCCATCCTACCAAATGATTCTTGCCATCACCCCATAGAAAGTCCCTTTGCAACTTTTCAATCTTATTAGCCACATAAGTAGGAATGGTAAATAGAGATAGAAAATAGGTAGGAAGGCTAGATAATATACTCTTGAGTAACATCAATCGACCCCCAAAAGAAGCATATTTACAATCAGACAGCTCTGCAGGCTGGATGGTTCAACTTTGAAGTTTCCACAGTTTTACCTTAATAAAAAAAAGTTGGAAGTTTTGAAAACTTAAGTAAAAAAAAATATATATATATATATATATATCAAAGTTTCAAAGGTAACTCAAGTTTAAAGAGTGGTTAAGAGAATTGCAGATTGTAAGTCTGACACATAGTTTAGAAAAATGCCTATATGTTTCAGATCGCGTTGAATATTTATCAGCTGTTTTAATTGGCAGTTGATGTTTGCTATGAAAGTTTTTAGATTGTGGTTCTGACTCCTTTTTTTTAAGACAAATTCTACACATTCAAATGATTTTGTATATATCTGCCATGTAATTTGAGGGTAGATTAACATCTTTTAGTATCCCAGCTTGCTAGGTAGTGCTGTTTTTATTTTTCTTCCTTTTTAAATTAGATCATGTTTCCAATATATTTCAATTGCCCCTTTTCCATTATAGTTTTCAAAAAACTTCTTCACTATACACATTTCATCAGCATTGTTGTCTACCATTCTAGAAAGCAGAAGTTTCTCAAAAAAAAAAAAAAAATCTAGAAAGTAGAAGAATGGATTAGAAATGTACCTAACCAAGAGTGCTTTAAAATATTTTAGTGCATTATTTGCACTTTGTGGGCATGCATACAAATGATTACAACTAAGCATTTGGATGTTTGGTTCTACTATATTCCCATTATGACACTTTTTTGTTTAAATATCCACAGGAACCGCCAGATGCAGTTTCATATGAAAATATTTGCTGAGGCAGATGTCATTGTTTCACCAACAACAGGGTATCTTTTGCTGCTCTAATAAATTTTAAGCAACAAGTTAATTCATTCTGAGCTAAAATTTTTCCATTTTAGGAAACATGACTGAAATGATATTTCAAAGAAAAAAAAAACCACTTTATAGCTTACTTTTCCTCACTGTTCCTTCAGTAATACTAATATCTAATGATTACTCTCCATGATCTATGCGACAGTGTAACCGCATACCCAATACAGGATGATGCTTCAGAAACTGGTGAACTGGACTACATAAATGGAGGTTTGAAACGCCTAATAAATTAGTTTCTAAAATTTCTGTTTCAGCAAAGGACAAAATAGTGAAATGAAACTTGACAAGTTTGCTGCTATTTCAGCTGCCCTAGTTCGGTATTCAATAGCAGGAAATTTTCTAGGATTGCCTGCAGTGACTGTTCCAGTATGATCTTATCATCCTTTCCTGTCTTTTACTCTCTTTTTTTATGGAATGCTAATACTAATACTTCTTTGTTAACCTAAACTGCACCTGATAGGTTGGATATGACAAATTGGGTTTGCCAATTGGCCTTCAGTTTATTGGGCAGCCATGGTCCGAACCAACATTAATTCACATAGCATCTGCAATGCAGGTAAATTGTGAAACTCTTGATTTTTTTTTTTTTTGAAGTACTGAATCACTCAATTGCTGAAAATATTCACATCTTAGTATTTTACTAAACCTTCTTAGTAATCGGATACCGTTCTGTTATGTGTTTTTCTCAACATTTTCCTTGACATACTTCCATAATAGCATACGTGATAATGATTTTCTTTGTGAAGGAAAAACATGATAAAGTGAAACAGTATCATAACTTTGCTGCCCCAGTCTCCTAACAAATAAGGATAAATAAATTGTTTTTTAAAATTAAATGAAGATTTCCGTTTAAAACATTTTAAACTAATATTGTGACTTCAAGTCACAATTTCAATTTGTTTGAAACAGGGTGTGTGTAACAAACACTACCCCAATAACTAACAATAAATCTAGAGGCACAAAAAAATTCACAATTGCTAAGATGGCAAGTTGTTATCGGTAAGTAAAAAAATGATATCAGTAGTAGACCCAGACCCAAATGGGTATCAATAATAACTTGTCAAACTAAATTGTTGCGTATGTAGCATTATCTACAATGTGTTTGTCATTTGATGACTAACATGTAAGGGCTAATTTCAATGCAGGCCATCTGCAAGCCAGACTACAAAAAGCCAGAGGTTTTCTATAATCTGCTGAAAAAGGATTAGATGAACCAAGAACCTCCACATCATTACAAATGATCTTAATTTGATAATAATTCACGCCATTTAACTTCTAGGTTAACACAGTTATGCTATCGCTTTAATGCAATTTGTTTAAGTAAAAGCCATGTGTGTATCAAACAAGTGTGACATTTCTATATAATAAAAAAATGGAATTTAATAAGCATAATCACTTTCCTATTCAAATTCTTTAATCAAATTCATCTGTTTCACTTACATAATATATGGGCCAGAAAGGTTTGAAGTGGAATGTTGACTCTTTGGAGGAGTAACTCGAAACCACCATTCTTTAAGCTCTTATGGAGAAGGGAGATTTGTGGAAATCTTTGAGTATAAAAGAGGAAACACAAGCATGTGAAGAGTGTTAGAGAAGTAACAAAATTTAGTTTAAACTGTGAACTATAAAGAGGTGTTTAAATAACCCACAGAAAAGATTGGTGAAGAATTTTGTTGTGGGGTCTGGAATTGCGATGTGGTCTGCCATCTGCTTACAGGAAACTGAGGTAGACAGTATTGACTCTCAGTTGGTCCGGAGTTTGTGGGGTAGTCTTTTTTATTGATTGATTGGGTTGGGTAGCCCTTTAATGCCGTTAATACAGGAAGCGCTCAGTCTGAGAGTGGCTTATTTTTAGTAACATAACGCGAGAAAAATAATAATAATAATAATAAATAGTTATCTATAATAAATACTAGGACCTTTTTGGTATCATAATTTAAACAACAGTTTTTAGTTTTTAAACAATATAATAAATATTTTTTACACACTTTTTTATCTACATGTATTTTTTAAAAATACAAATAATATTACTAGAACAACATTATCAAACTATCCTATACAACTGAAGCTTTTGACTATTTGTTGACGTCATTAGAGCATCCCACCTCAGCTTTGGAGCCTCCTTAATTTTACACCTCATATTAATTTTTAAAATTATTTAATTTGCTGAGTAAAAACCACACGATTCACCTTAGAAAACCAGACTGCATGATTCCATGACTTTGTTTCTGAAAAACCCTAAACTGAAAACCTGAGACCCACACGGTCACAAGCATAAAACCTAAATACTTGGCCGCCCTTGCAAATTGAACCTTACTCACAAGCCAGTGAAGCCACAGCTCACAGCCCTTACCATACGATTTTGTTAATAGTCCTTACCATACGATTTTGTTAATAGCCACCATAGCTTTTGTATGTTTCCTGCCCATAATGTTGCTCCCAATAAAAGACCATTCTACTATCTGGTGATGAGTCGCTGACGCAACTATATTAGCATTAGCTGAACAACGCTGATCACCCAGAGTGAGTGTGAAGGTAAGTAATCCATGATATTGCCAATAACAGTGAAAGCTTGGTTGATTTCACCTTCTTGACCCAATTTTATGCTATGTCTATTCCCTGGTAATGATATGTTTGAGTAGCTTTTTACATACTAATTGATTCAAAAAGAGAAAAAAAGAGAGGGTAGCTTTTATATACTGTAGTCTGTAGTGTGCCTTCAAATATTCATTCAGCAATTGTGTTGTTTTGGTTCAAAGGCACCATAAAGGAGGTGGAATTTTACATCAAATTTGATCTAGAGATGAAGGAGAGTGGGAGACGGAGAACCATGATTTTCAAAATTCAAGTAGTTAGCTTGCAAAATATTGTGTCAAGGGAGATAGACCCTTTTTACATTCTTGAGTATTAATTAATAATAATTTCAAAGTCTAAGTACTCCTATCAAATGAATTAGTCATTTAGTTTACAAGTTAAGTCTACAATTTGGCGTTGAATTTCATATTTGACTTTAGCTAATGTAGGTGGTTTATGTTACCATGATCCGAGGAGGGACGTTTAAAATCATCCCAGACTCTACTATAGTAACTGGCACTTTAGGGCCTCACACGCGTGAAGAGAGTCCAACCTCATTACCATTAAAAGTGTTTGATAAAATGGCAGAAAGAAATTTGAATTTTCTTCAGTTATTTTTTTATATATGTTCTAACCTATGCATGTAATGAGTATGGGGTTTTTCCCCCATTTTAAAAGCAATCTGTACATTTGGTGAACATATCTATGAATTTCTATAATTTTTTTTATGTTTCATATTGTTATTGGCTCTTGAGATTGATGAAACTGTGAATTCCTAGATATAAACCTATTAAAAAAATAAAGTGAATTCCTAATTATTGATGTTGATCCTCTGCATAAATTTATTATCAGAATAAATTTATTATCAGAATGATATAATATCGAGTACATAGTTTTTTTTTTTTTTAATAAGTAATAAGTTTTATTGATATAAAAAAAAACACCCTAATACACAGGGGTGTACAAGGAGTCAAAAAATCAAATACATAAATTGCAAGAGTCTAGGAAATCAATAAAAGAAGGGAATGATTGTTTTTGCAAAGCAAACAACCAATCCACTAAAATTCTAAAAATGAATAGCTTGAGGTCTGGAATAGATCTCTCAATATCTTCAAAACATCTACTATTTCTCTCACTCCAAAGACACCACATTAAGCAATGAGGAACGATGGACCAAATATCAAGTACATAGTTTAGTAAATATATTTTTCTTTCTAATAAAATTTAACAAATTCAAAGTAAAAATAAGGTTTTCCGTACATTGCACGGGTTAGCGACTTGTATACTATTTTAAAAAAAAAAGTTTTGATAATTAATTCTGACATTACTGAAAACCTTATTGTGAATTTATATAGCCCCATAGACATAATGGCATGCTGAAGCTTATATACAATTAAGGACTAAAAAATGGATACCCAATACAAATAAAGGGGCTTGTACCTTCAATCTATCTTGATCCTCATCCTCCACCATGTTCCATTTTGTACACTGTTTTAAGGATTTTTTTTTTTAATTAAAAATAAAATAAAATAAAATATATTTAATAAATAAAAAAAAAAAAAAAAAAAAAAAAAAAAAAAAAAAACCAAATACATCATCTGGTCATTTCAGTTTGGGATACTACCAGATTTTTTAAAATAGAGAAACAAATGCTCCTTACAGCTATTCTAATTCCATCCGCCAAAGATGTCTCGTGAACCCCAACTCTCTATCAGCAGCTTTTGGTTCTGCATATGAGCTAAAAATAACTGAGAAATTTGCTTAAATATCAAGAGCCTCCAAGGAAAGAAGAAATAAAAAATGAAACAGGGAGCAGGGTGCTATCATAAAAACAACATTTTCAATTATTGAATGCCTATGAGATTAGGAAGGAATTTTACATACCTAAACAAGCTGAATGAAGCATGAAACAAGAGATTAATCAAAGTCCCGAGAAGTCAGCCTTTCGGAAATTTCTGGGATGTGTTTAATCTTGTGCAAATCCTCACCAGTTTCCCCCTGGCATCTTCGCATTAACATGGGACAATCATCAATCACCAGTCTACGTAAAGACTTAAGGCTACTCATTCCATGAGGCAGCAAAGCCAATTTGCGGCATTTAGAAATAACAAGCCTATTAAGAGATGTGAAACTACTGATCCAGTCTTCAAGAGCTATTAAATTTGGACAATTTAGGATCCGGAGCTTTTCAAGAGGCATAACATATCGCAGCCCATTCGGGAGAGTCTTCAACTTTGGGATTCCCCAAATAGTGAGGGAACAGAGGTTCCTCAGTCCTTTCCATCGCTCGCCATCACCTTCATCGCTGGAAAGATCAAGCTCCTCGCAGTCCCTAATGTCCATAAACTTAAGGGAGGTGAGATACTGAATACCTTGTGATAAGAACATTAGTCTTGGGCACCCTGAAATGGTGAGACGCTCAAGAGAAGTGAGGTTTTGCAGCCATTCATCTTGCAAACACTCTAGCTCCTTAATGCCAGTTAAAGTCAAAGAATTTAATTTGGAGAGAGGGCCCAAGGAGGAAGAGGGCAGAGTAGAAGAATGAACTGACATAGCTACAGTTGTTGGGCCTTGCGATGCTGCCATATACCACATTGTCTGTTGCAAAAGTGTCAGCTTGGCATTACTCAGGACCAGCTGTTCATCAAGATGTGGATAGAAGGGAATGGAATTCAGCATTGGACAATACTGGATTTCTAATTTTGAAAGACAGGGAAATGAAGGCAGCAATAGATACTGTTGTTGATGGTCTGTCATTGATGCTTGTGTTATTCCAGCAGCACTCTTATCATCACCAACTGGAACATCCCTCCACCATCCCTTCAGATTGGGACAATCCCAAAGTACAAGTTCCTTTAAGGATGGGAAGAATGTTATTGATACCGCTGAAGAAGAGAACTTGTCTTTTCCACCACTGTCTGTTACGTACTCCAGGGCATGCAACCTTTGAAGTTTAAGACTCTTGAGAAAAATGAGTTGATCTAATGGCGGTAGATGCTGGAACTTGAGACAATTGCAGAGAGTAAATTTAACAAGATATATGATAGAAGATAGCCAACTTGGAAACTTCATACCCCCATAGCCTATCACCCACAACGTTTTCAGAGTTCGATGTGGCTGGAGGCCTTCCAATGACTTCTCGTCACTCTCCACATCAACAACATCATCATCTTGCCGATACCATCTTAGAGTCAAGGCTCGAAGACATAGTTTCTCCTTCAAATTTGCATTCTTAGTTTCTGTTGAAGCATCTGACAACTGCTCTAGATGTAAAATCTCAAGCCCTCTGCTCAAGTTGTTTAGCCTCTTCAGTTCACTTAGCTTGCCACTCTGTCTGTAGAAAGACTGACTCCTTAATACAAATAAAGATAATGTCTGAAGAGAAGTCAATTGTCCCAGTCCACATGGCATTTGAGCCAATTTATCACAGCCATCAATCTCAAGATGCCGAAGCCTGACTAAATTTTTCATGTCCTTTGGCAATTCTTTAAGCACATCACAATTCGAAAGTTTCAATGTTTGCAAATTCAGCAGGCTGGTTATGGAACTTGGAAGCTTTTTTATTCCATTCTTAGAGAGATCAAGATATCTTAAATGCTTCAACTTACAAAGGCTACTTGGAACCACCTTGATCCCTGAATCATGTAAATCCAACACACGTAAACACTTGAATCGTGAAAAAATTGCTCTACAAGTGGACTTGCTGAACTTTTCTTCGTTTGGAAGCCATGATTGACTAGGCAATAGAAATGTCTGTATTCTCCTGGCTTTAAGCAAGCGTCTCACAAATTGCTGTGATGAATCCAAATTAAAATCGAATGACATATGACGGACTCTATCATTTATATTGTCCCCATTTGGATTTGACGCACAGCTCACAACTCCTGCCACTAAAATTGCATGATCATGCAAGATTTTTGGCATTTTGCAACTTCTTACAATGCCCCATTCATCTTTTTCTACCTCTTGGAAAAAGGACCTCTGGAATAGATCCATAAAATACATATAACCAACATCTTCTAGAGATTGATCTTTTTTTTTGAAATGAGAAACCCTTGCCCATCCAAAGTTTAATCAGTTTTTGTACATCAATTTCATAATCTTTAGGAAATAATCTACAGTAAGCAAAACATTGTTTCAAATGTGACGGAAGATGATCGTAACTCAACTTAAGTATTGCAGAAATATCATTTTCTTGTTGTATAATTTTTGGAAGCTCATCCTGCTGGAATTTCAACCAATCCCCTTCCAAAATTTTGAAGTATAACAGACTCCCTATAGTCCTTATGGCAAGAGGAACACCAGCATATTTCTGTACAATCTCCTGCCCAATGGATTCAAGAGCTTGACTCGTTCGCTCTTCTCCGTCTCCAAATGCCATCTTCTTAAACAAAGCCAGTGAATCATTGTACGTCAGAGGTTCTAAAACAAACATTGGAACCGTGCGCATAATGTCTGCAACCACTTTACTACGTGTAGTAGTCACAATCTTACTTCCCTCGCGCCACACATTAACAGTTTTTTCAAGCTGGACCATTTTTCATTATCTTCATTCCATACATCATCCAGTACAAGTAAAAACCGCTTCCCATCAATCATTAATCGCAGGCGTACCAACAACGAACTCAACCCGAGATTTTCCAGTCTCTTCCCGTCTGCTGATTCCACAATCTCTTCTACAATCGTTTTCAAATCAAAGGATTCAGTGACACACACCCATAATCGTAGCTCGAAATGTTTTCTCACAGTCTCATGATGGTATCCAAATTGAGCAAGTGCAGTCTTTCCTACACCTGCACTCCAACTATTGAAATCACAGAGACATTTGCTTTGCCACTGATATTACCCATTTTCACTAGATCATCCACAATTGCACTCTTTTCCTTCTCTCTCCCAATAATCTCGACCTCGCGTGACGAGAAGAAGAAATAGAGTCTCCTTCTCTCCTTCATCTCAGGACGCCGGTTATTAAACTGGAATCTGTCACCTTCGGATGCAATTTTCTCTATTCTCTCTTATTAACTGCTTTAAACTTAGGCAGCCTTTTTGAGCCATATGCAAGCTTGGATAAGAAGATACGTACCTGGTTTAAGCTTCTGCCCCGGTTCATGAGTTCTCGCCGCAGAGCCTCAGTGGAGAAATCATCCACTAAGTCAGCAGCATCATCAAATGCATCTTTAAGCGTTCCAAGCCAAATTTTGACCTCATAGCTCTGACTGTACCTCTCCTCTGCATCCAAAAGTAGAGGTTGGATTCTGGAAACAGCCTGCTGAAGCCTCCCAAGTTCCTCTTCCACATTCATATACCCTCTAAACTGCTGGATAGAAGTCAAGTTTGAAATGAGTGCTTCTACAACGCTGGAGACAACTGCCTCGGCCATTTCTCTTTCTCTTTCTCTTTCTCTGGAGACTACTCCTCGACAGATTACAGATGTGCTACTGTATACTGTCTAAAGATATCACAGAATTGAGTAATAATGTAATATAACTCAAAGAGGCTGGATTGTTCTTTGTTCAGCACTAGCAGAAAGAATAAAATAAAATAATAATATAATAATATAATAATATAAAAAAAAAGTTGAGTTGGATTCCACATGCGTTAATTTTTTTTTTTTTAATTTTAATTAATGACGCCTATTCATAATAATAATCCTTTACCATCCAATTATAATATTAATCTTCTTTTTTTCGGTGCAAATAATACCCCGTCAATCAAGCAAACTGCAAAAAAAAAAAAAAAAAAACTTTGGCAAACAGCAAAAAAACTTTATGGAAAACCGAGAGTGACTTTGCAGGGAGGGGAAGGTACCTTATGTTTTATGTGGGGTCCACCTATTGTTCACATGTGATATCTGATAATTATTCTTTGAGTAATTCTTTTGCCACATAGCACAATATTGGCCACATGGAGGATGTTCTCACATTAATTCAACATAACCTTTTTACCGAACATTAGTTATCATACAGGCGAGTTATAGTCAATATTGTGCCACTTTATATGACACAAGAGCTTTTCTTATTCTTTGGGTGAGAGCATTAATTTTAAGCTAGTCAAACTAGTATCTTTCTTATTTTGGTAAAGATATAACTAAATACCCATCATACCTCATTCATTATACTCAATACGTGCTTTCAACAAATAACATATGAATGGTAATTCAATACATTTATCGAGCACTGCACCATCATCGCAATCCAAAATCATCTTTACTTTGGAGACTGTTTTTTCTCCAACAAAGTCTCTAAACTTTTTTTTTTTTTTACTAATGTACAGTTACTCCCTTAATTTGATCACATACTATTTATTAGCAAAAGAATTAATGACACATCACAATGGCTACAAACACAACAAAGGCCAAAGCTTCTCTCTCAAAATCTGTAAACTCAAGAACAATCAAAGTACAAACTCAAAAACACAATCTTAAAACTAATCAAATCAAAACAACTGTTAAAAATCAATATTGCCTCTCTCTAGAAACTTCTAAAACTTCTCACACAATCTCTCTCTCTTTCTAGAAATTTCTCTCTAATTCCGAACATTTCTCTCTTTCTCTCTTTCCGAAATTATCTCCGAGATAGTTTTCATATTTTCTCTAGAAGCTGAATTTCAACAACAAATTTATAAGGTGTCTAGAAGGTTAGAGAAAGGCATTAATTTAATGTCAATAAAAAGGAAGAAGCTAGAGGCTTCAAGTTGGTTTCCTAACCAACATACATCTAGTATAAATAGATGTAATGAGGTAAGCGAGAGACTTGTGAAGTAAAGTGAAGTGAGTAAGTGCCATAAAGCACCAAGTGAAAGATGTGTGAAGATGTATGAGGTGGTGAATTGTGTGCCATAGGTAGCAAGTGTGTAGAGTGAAATAAAGTCAAGAGCTAGTGTGTGTAGGTGTCTAGAAGTGAGGTGTGTGCAAGTGTATTTGGTGAGTAAGTGCAGTGTTTGCAGTGCACTAGTGTCAGTGTATGGGAGTCAAGCATTAGTGCTTGTAAAGTGTTGTAATTTAAAGAATCAAGTTTTAAATAAAAGCTCTTTGTTCAGTCTTTTATTCAACAATTTAGTGTCAGAGCTTCCGCTAACTCAACAACAACAACAACAAAAAACAAAAAACAAAAAAAAAAAAAAGGCCAATCTAACCCATCTGGGCTACATTAGGAAGGAGGACGAGCAGTGGTGGAGTGGAAGGCGCGGGTGGATTGGCACTATGAATGCTGATTCTCTACCGGCCTGTATCCTTCGTTCAACAATGGAGCAAGATCTCTCTCTACCTCTTTGGCTTTTGCCGTTCTCTCTCACTCTGTTTGTCCATTTTTTCCCCCCTTTTTTTGATAAGATGAAGCATTTTGTGTGTGGTCCAATTAAAAAGGGTTTAATTAGTGGTGTAGTTTTTGGGTTAAATTTTAGCCGAGTGTTTTGACTTTTGGGTTTTTTTTTTTTTTTTTTTTAAGTAACGGGTAATGATTACTTTTGTTTAATAAGCCGAGTGTTTTATAAGCTGATGATAAGAAAGAATTGAGAAAAAAAAAATCACTTCTATTATTGCCGATCTATGTGGATTCATCATTCATGAATGAGAGAGAGAAGAGATAGAATGAGAGTTTTTTTTTTTTTTTTTTTTTTTTTTTTTTTTTTGTGAGAATAGATTGAGAGAGTTAGGTGGAGAGAGAGAGAACAGGGAAAAATAGTGTTTGGAGCATGTTTAAATTTTTTTATTGTTTAGAGAGTGAATTGTTACTTTTACTTTTTACCTACTCACTTTTTTAAATACACTTTCCAATAGACTCTATATCATTTCTTTATTCTATTTAAATATTATTTCTTTATTATTATTTTAAACTCCCTCTATCCCATTTAAATATTATCNAGAATTGAGAAAAAAAAATCACTTCTATTATTGCCGATCTATGTGGATTCATCATTCATGAATGAGAGAGAGAAGAGATAGAATGAGAGTTTTTTTTTTTTTTTTTTTTTTTTTTTTTTTTTTGTGAGAATAGATTGAGAGAGTTAGGTGGAGAGAGAGAGAACAGGGAAAAATAGTGTTTGGAGCATGTTTAAATTTTTTTATTGTTTAGAGAGTGAATTGTTACTTTTACTTTTTACCTACTCACTTTTTTAAATACACTTTCCAATAGACTCTATATCATTTCTTTATTCTATTTAAATATTATTTCTTTATTATTATTTTAATCTCCCTCTATCCCATTTAAATATTATCTTTCTAATCCTTTTTTTTAGGTAATTTATTCATTAATTTATCAACAAAAATTATCATTACACGTTAAATTTTTTTTTTAAAATTAAATTAAAAGGAGTATTTCAGTTAGTGGAGCTACTAGTATACTAGCCTCAGAGCATGCACTCATGTGTGTACTCAGAGTTTTTTTTTTTTTTGGGTAAAGGTTAATAATTTGCATCAATTATAATTTGAGATTACTATATTTTTTAATCACAAAAAAAA
Organism: Quercus suber; assembly: GCF_002906115.3. Lineage (NCBI taxonomy): Eukaryota > Viridiplantae > Streptophyta > Magnoliopsida > Fagales > Fagaceae > Quercus > Quercus suber. The sequence goes on from NW_027069470.1 coordinate 3,590,854, forward strand.
AAAAAAAAACTAGAAGTGTGATGAACAAATTATTTCACTCAGAAACGCTTTATAGTCTCATTACACCCCCTAGGTTTTTCTTTTTTTGTGATTGGAAAATATAGTAATCACAAATTATAATTGATACAAATTATTAACCTTTAAAAAAAAAGAAAAGAAAGAAGAAGAAGAGCATTTGAGCATGCGCATGAGTGCGTGCACTAAGGCTAATTTCTCTATCCTATTTTAGGTATTCTTTCCTTATTATTATTTTAATTACCATCTATCCTATTTAAATATTATCTCTCTATACCTTTCTTTAGGTAATTTATTCGTTAATTATCAAACAAAATTATCATTACACGTGTATTTTTTTTTAAATTAAATTAAACCCATTATAACAAACAATTAAACCCAAAATCTCTCTTATTCCAGCTACTGCTTTTTCTATTTTAAATTTGTATAGGTAACTTCAGTCTTAATATCACGTAAAAGATGTTTAAGTAAACTTTTTTACATTTTGTTTTGGAATTGTAGTTTTGTTGAGTTTTATTAATTTTTTAAATACATTTTTGGTGTTTTGGATTGTTGGGAGGAAAAAATTTTGGTTTTAAAAAGTTTGTTTAAAACTTAAAAGAATAATTTTCAATTTCTAACATACTTTTTTTCTAATAATGCACAAGATGTTATAAATAACTGTTTTTAAGGAATAAATATTTCTCTTAAATTACATTTTGATTTATTAGTAGAATATATATATATAGACAAAGTTTAGGTACAAAATTGGTTATAGCCTAAAGTTTCAATCTTACTCAATAAAATAAATATAACTACATATTTTGAAAATATAACCGTTGAATTGCATGTTTTTTATACTTTCAATACACATGTAAAATTTTGTGTCAATCATATATTATTTATTATATAATCTATAAATGATTTATTTGAAGACATAGTTATTGATCTTTAATTTTCTAGAAATTTTGCATACATGGAGAATATAAGAAGAAGATGTAATCCAATGGTGGATTTATCAAAATTCACCTCCAATAAAAAGATAATGAATAAGGTTGTAGCCTTAAGCAATAACTAATTTTGTAACTAAATTTAGTCATATATATATATATATATATCATCTTTATATCAAGGTTTTCAGACCCGGACTGTTCATTGAACCGTAAAGGGGTGAGGTTCAATTTTTTTGAGGTTGAACCGGGGTCGAACCGTGATAACGTCATAATTAATTTAATAATTATTTTAAATATATATAAAAACATTAAATTAATAAAAAAATAACTAAAATAGTCCTAAACAAATATAGATAATATTTTTTATAACATAACTTTCATAATACAAATAAAAATTATTAAATTCTAAAAAAACAATAACTATTGAGTTTCTAAATTATTTTTAAGTCATGACAAAGTACACTTTAGTACCCAATAATTTTTATTTTATGAAACTCAATAAAATAATTAAGAGACAAATAAGTTTATTTGCTCATGGCTAAGCCCATTTGACTGCCGATCTTTTTTTTTTCCCAAGCCCATTTAAATAGTCAATGTTCACCACTATATGTACTAAAGCATTATACGTAATATATATAAAAACATTAAATTAATAAAAAAATAACTAAAATAGTCCTAAACAAATATAGATAATATTTTTTATAACATAACTTTCATAATACAAATAAAAATTATTAAATTCTAAAAAAACAATAACTATTGAGTTTCTAAATTATTTTTAAGTCATGACAAAGTACACTTTAGTACCCAATAATTTTTATTTTATGAAACTCAATAAAATAATTAAGAGACAAATAAGTTTATTTGCTCATGGCTAAGCCCATTTGACTGCCGATCTTTTTTTTTTCCCAAGCCCATTTAAATAGTCAATGTTCACCACTATATGTACTAAAGCATTATACGTGGATAGAATTATATGTACTAAAGCATATTCAAATACTAAAGGAAGTGCTAGATAGCAAGCAAGCACTATATGTACTAAAGCATTATATGTGGAGAGCTCTTTTTTTATTCAAAATTTAAAAGCTTTCAATATTTCCAATGCCTAGCAGCTAGTGTTAGTGTACTATAGACACGTGGAGAGCTTAGGAAGCTTTCTATATTTCCAATGCTAGTCAACTAGTGTCAGTCAGAGTAGTCATAACAAATACAAAGAAAGAGAAAGTGAGAAACCAGACCACATACATAACAAAGTTCAGCAAAAAAAAGAGAGGGAGACGGACAGAGAAGAAGAAGAAAAAAAAGAAAGAAGAAGAAGAAGAAGCAACAGTTGCTTCATGGCACCACCCCTACTTCGTCATCGTCTTCTTCCTTTTCTCCTTTTCTGTTTTTTTTTTTTTTTTTAAGGTTCAGATTCAAAACTGTGCGAACCAGTCTGATCACGGTTCTCAAAACCGTGAAGTCTGGCCGCGGTTTTTACAGGTCCCTGTTTTTTCCCATAAAGCAATCCTTAAAGCTAAAAGAACCGTAAAATTGAACAGTTCAAGGTTTTTCCGGTCGGACCGTACGGTTCAGTCCGAGTTTCCAAACCTTGCTTTATATAAAACTTTTCTACATATTACATATGTAGATACCTCATTTTGTTTTGACTTATATTCAAGGTCCTTGGTTCCAATGACAAGAAATCAGTTCACTTCCAAAATGATTAGCATCATGTATGGAACCCAATGAGCCAATAAACCAAAAGGTGGCCTAACATAACCAAGCCCAAACCTAAATGTGACCCAAGAACTAAGCCTAAAAACCCATTTCTGACCTAATTTGCCTGAGGTTTACCAAAGGTTCGTACACTGGGTATGTGATGCATACACATCTTCTTGATAGAAGTCTCAAATCAGTCCATTTCCAGTTTGGTGAAAGGCTAGGGCAACCATCATAATCAACTGGCTGCCCAAATGTCTCACCTAATCCTAGAACACTAATTGTTTTATAAATACGCCGTTTTCACCACCAAAAGGGTCCAAAAATTCTTACCTACTGAAACTCTAAGGAAATATAATAAGAAATACATGCTTTAGAGTTGTAGCTTAGAAGGGTAGAAGTGGTGAGCATTAGATTGATCTTTAACATTCACCTTGTTAGAAAGAGTCTCTTACTTACTAGAATTCTAACTTCTAGTTCATGTCACACCCAAGTTTGCAAGCATAGCCATTTAGCACCCTAGTTTTCAAAATGCTTAAAGTTAGATTATTTGAAATCAAGCTAAGACAAAAAACAATTAGTGTAAGACCCCCAAATTGTAGATAATTTAAGCAAAAAGCTAGTTTTTTATTGGTTGTCAAATGCGCGCCAATATCAAGAGAAGGTATTTTGTGCATAAGGCATATGTAACGCTCCACTCACCCAGGGATGGGTTTTTCTGGTAGCTTATTTTCATAATGTGAAACAAAAAAACAAAAAATAAAAACTTCCAAAATGCTTAAAGTTATATTGTTTGAAATAAAAATGAGACAAAAAATAGTGTAAGACCCTCAAATAGTAGATAATTAGCAAAAAAAAAAAAAAAACTAGTTTTTAATTGATTGCTAAACACACACCAATTTCAAGAGAAGATATTTTGTGCATGAGACATATGTAACATTCCTCTCACCTAGGGATGGGTCTCATGGTTATGGGATCTACTCCCTTGTGACAAGGATGTTACATAAGCCTAATATATATATATATATATATATATATATATGTGAGTGGTAAGTAGTCAATTTTACAAATCTAAATTCTGAAACGTCTAGGGTATAAAATCCAAAATCCTCCCAAATTTTAGGTGTGTAATTTACAAGTTACCCCTTTTTATTTTGATATTAATTGTGTGTTTGAATTTTGCTTTTAAAAAAAAAAAATTCTTTTAGCTTTATGCAAATAATCTAACTTTAAAATTTTTTGAAAATAAACTAAGTTTTAGCTTTTCATCACACATTTAAAAAAAAAAAAAATAAATCACATTAATAAAATCTTTAAATTTCAAGTATTGAGTGTGAATTTTGACAAATACACATTTGCATTATATTTCTTCTTGTAACCTCTACGCTTGCAACTTTTTAAAATGATATGAGGTCAATAAGTATCACAACAATAAAATATTGTTTCTTGCAACAATGATCAATTCCTTTTGAGTCCGCAATTTCTATTTGTACATGTGATGGCACAAGCTTGAGTCATTGCTTTTTTTTTGGTCTAGTACCACTAGCCTTATCAGAGTAAGTATGTGAGAGGCCACACCCTCCGTCCACCAACTTTTTGTTAGGACAAACCCGCATGATTTGGTGGGGTTATGTTGGTGCCCCGCTATATTTCCCCCATAGATTTAGGGTTTTACATGGAGTCAATATTTATTTTATTTATATAGTAAAAATAATAAAATCCAAAATGAAAGAAATAAAAATTCTTTATTGATTAGTAAAGGCTTAGAGGTGTTAGAGATTTTTTTTTTTTTTTTTTATTTAAGATTGCATGATATTCATTGGCATAATATTGTCAAAATAATAATATAACACTGACAAGAATAAAAAGTTGACAAACATCAAATTGGTGATTTTTTAAAGCAAAAGACCTAACATTTCAAATAAAATATTGCGTTCAATCCCATATCTATTGAAGTACAAATTTTCATTTTCTTTGCACCATTTGAGGAAGTTGAGTTTTCCTTCTCCTTCTCCTTCTCCGAACATGTAGAGATGTTATGGCCAATATGCTTACAAAATGCATTTATACTTTTAGATCTTCCGGTTGTTGTTATTCCCCAAAAAAATAGCTACAAAGGTAACATGATACCAAAAAAATGCTTGATTTGATATTGTAGGGTTCAAATTCTTTACGTAAACCCAAAGACAATTAATTTGTAGAGTATGGGTTAAAGAACTAGAGTTGGCAAGGGATTAACAACAAAGGATTATCACTCTTTCAACTATTTATTGATCAGTTTCCATACATTTCATGCTTTGTTTCAAACCCTCTCCCTCTATTATATAATCACTCTCACCCTCATCTCCATCGTCCACGTGCTCCCCATCCATGAACTTGCTCAAGTACCTGTCACGTCAGGCAGCTTCTTTTCGTCTCTGTGTGAGTGGCGGTAGGTTAGGAGGCACTGTTCAAAGGTCTTCTCCACATAAATGCGGCCAAAAAGCTGTTGTAATGCATTGAATACGGTGGCAGCAGCCTTTCCCTCAGATATTTCCTCATCCTTATCGTTCATGAATATGCTTTGAGCTTATCTTGATCAGGTGGAGTCCTCGGACAATCAACCAGGCTTTTCCCCTACTCAATTAGTCTCCGACATCAGATCAGAATAAAACATCTTCCTCGGACAGGAGATGTCCTCCTCGGACTGGAGATATCCTCCTCGGACAGAGATGGTCCCCTACCAAGAGGATTCCAATCCAACCTGGGCCTTGCATTCTCCGCATCCTTCTCTTCGGATGTGAAACAGTCTTCTCGTGGGTGTTCGGCCCATTAACTTGGGCCTGATCCTCTTATCCCCCACAGATATAAACCACTTACATGCTTGTTAGTAAACATGTCATATTTTGCCATAATTTAAGACCATTGATGCTTAAATTATTCACATGATTTTAACTTATATAGCTTGTAGAAAATTGTGTACCAATTTGAATACTGACTACAAAGAATTGCCGTAAACCAACCACTAAATTTAGTAGTAATGTGCCATATACAAAAATCATGTTTTTGTGGATGAAAATTCTTTTGATATTGCCTCTATAATCCATGGATTTTGGTCTGTTAAAATTGCCTTAGGTGACTTTTTCATTAAATTTGCAAAAGTATATTAATCAAATACAAGGTTATTAGCACATGAAAAAAATATCAAAGGATATATACTATTAAACTACTAATTAACTAAATAAAATCAAAAAATAATTGCACAAACTTACAAGGCAATTAAATAATTTACATACCTTCATTAACCATTGAAATGCACTAGTTGTTTCATTTTAAAGAAGTGCACAACCAAAGAGAATTGTCTTTCCATGATTATTGATACCAACAAAAATATCAAAAGGCATATTATATGCATTTACTTTGTAAGTAGTATAAAAATAACCACATCTCCATATTTTTCGTATCAATCAAAATAAGCAATAGGCGACCAAAAAATATGTTCCAACTTCCAACCTACTCTCTTCACTGGTTGTATATGCATATTGAAACTTAGAATTCTTTTCCTTAGCAATTTTGCATAACTGTAAGAGACCCATAGCATCATTCATTGCATGCATCATTCTCATTTTCACATAAAGGTTATGGATATCTCTTTTTAAAAATGGAAGATCTCCATGCTTTACACTTTTCTCAAGCTCTATAACACACATTATTTGCCTAACTGAAAGTCCATCATTTTTCAATAAGAGAATGTGATCTTTATCTTCTTTAATGATAACTCGATTGGCTAGAAGAAATCTCACTTCTGAAGGAGACAACAATTCATGATTGTGATCTATATTAAACTTAGTGACAAGCCATTCTTGTGGAAAAATGTCAAATGACTTTCACAATGTGATTCTTAGGTGAGCTTTGCATTCACATCTTGAAGATATCTTATTTCGTTTCTCCTTAGATGAATTCACTATTTTTAATTGTTGTCTACCTTCTCGGTGACAAAAGAAATCACATCTTACATTTTCTCCATTTTTTGTGACAAACAACTTTTTCGAATTGTAAAACCATATCGATTTGCATAATTTTTATAGAAAATGAAAGTCTCTTCTTCACTAAGAAACATTGACCAACAAAAGGTTCAAACTCATTTTCTATTGAATTTATATCTTCATTTTCTTCAATAACTCCTATTTCTTTTATTAGAGATTCATTCCAAACCATTATTTCCTCCCCACAAGTGTCATTATTTTCTCCATTATTTGAAAGCTCATTTAAGTCAACACAATTCCTTAAAACAATTTGATAAATCTCATTTGCAATTACAATATCATTTATTTGTTCTATGTTGTAACAAGGATAAAAAAAAAAAAAAAAAAAATCAACGTCAGATTCAATTATTAATGAAATATACACTATAAATAAAATAAAATAGTATACCTTCTTGAGGTAATTCATTTAAGTCAAAAGAACTCATTGGAACTAATTGATGAATCTCACTTGCAACAAAATTCTCATCCATTGATTCTACAATAATTTAACAAAAATGATAAATAAATATTAACATCATATTTCAATATATTTGAAAAATAAATTAAGAACAAAAGAAATATATGTACCTTATTTATAATTTCTTGAACACTATATTCTTGTAAACATTCTTTGATCATTCATTGAACTCTTCTTTCTTTCTCTTTTTTTTTTTCTTTTTTCCCCTGAACATGACACTCTTCTTTTAGTGTTTTCTATGATATTGGTAAAGTGAGGGAGAAGAAAAAGTAGATATTGGTAAAGTAAATATTGGTGGTAGATGAAATAGAAAATGGGGGAAAATTGTAAAAAGAATATATTTGTCTCATTAAAAAAAAATTGGCGACAACTTAGTAATTTTGCTTAGTTAAATCCAGCCATGTCAAAAGATTGCTGGCAATCACTTGCCAAAGCAAAGAACCCCTTTTTACCCCATTTCAAGTTTCTACGCACAAGAGGCCCACCACTAACATTGGCATAAACGTGTGTTCTTAGGGCACACGATAACAAATGCCAATTAAAGGAAAAAAAAAAAAAAACTATTGCCTATAAATTACTAAAACTTTACTGGCAAAAACTTAGAGGGTCTAGTTAATGTATGTTTTTAGTGCACATATTAACCATTCATTTTATGAAAGTTTTTATGAAAAATTGAAAAAATTGACAAAAAGTTTGTCAGCTTTTTCAATTTCTTTTAAAATTTTCCTAAAATGTTAATCCATACCTTAAGGGCACACATTAATAAATCCCTTGTGTAAATAAGAACATTTGGTTCCCACTTGGGTGAAGTACTTGTGTAAAGTGAAGTGAGGTGAAGTGAAGAAAAGAAAGTCAAGAGCTAGTGTGTGTAGGTGTCTAGAAGTGAGGTGTGTGTAGGTATATTTATGTGAGTTGATGTGTGTCTTGTAAAAGGTAAATAAGTGGAGATGTGCAAAGGCAAAAATAAAGTGCCGTGTGAGTCTAAGCAAGTGTGACTTGTGTCTTTGTGAAAGTATACTATCAACTTGTCAATATTGTGAAATGAATTTTGTTCTCTTCAGCACGTGTTTTCCTCTTTTGTTCAACAAGTAGTAGAGGTCAAAGGTTAGGTACATACCTCCACCACTCATACAAGTCATGTGACAAGTTGTAGCAAAAATTGTGGATTTTTTTTTTTTTTTGTCTATCATTGCTCTCTCAAGATATAAATAGATGATGCAGGCTAAAATAGTTGGATATGTTTAAAACTTTTCTAAACTCATTATTTTAGAAGCCCAACTTTATGTTTGAATTAAGCCTTAGCCCACGACTTATTAAGTTAGCTAGCACGTGGAGAGCATAAATAAATCCCATAATATCATCTCTTTCCTTTCCTAAAACTTGTGATTTTGGCAACAACGTTACCAAAGGGATGAAATCCCTTAAATTCATCTTTTGTTGGGTGAATCTCCTAAACCCTATCATTCTTTTCTTTCCTTATTCACTCTTGAAAAAAGTCACAACTTTCAATGTTCATAAAACTAATAGCTGCAATTGGGGATTTTTCCATGGAGAGCAAATTCAAATGGAGGCAGCCAATTAAGTGAGTGTGGGTAATTTCTTTTTATATGTCAGTTTTCTATATAAGACTTCCAAAAAGATCAATACAGAGCATAATCTAATATTTTTCTCTCTCTCATACTTGAAAATTCTAATTGGGAATCCTATGACAAGTTTGAAGCTCTGTTTGTGAGTGCATACTAACAGAGTTGTCATTGTATCTTGGAAAGGAATGCCTGAGCCATTTGCACCAAATATCATAACAGTGGGGGTGAAATCATTTCTTAAGGACACTAGATTTAGTTTCGTGCCTCGGCTGTTGATAAGCTTCTATTCTCTACATACTTATTCCATACCACTGATATCATTGTATTTGATTTACATTTTTGCTAATTAATTTGAGCAGTTTTCAGAATATATATCCAACAACTACACTGAATTCCATGTTTATGTTTACTCCACCAACGTCATATCCAAATACAATCAATGTTTGTTATCAATATTCCTACTTGTGATTAGTTTAGGCAAACTTATTCCTATTGTCGAGGGGAAAATTGATGCCTCTATCTAAGATGTTGGGAAGCCAAACCGAAACTCGACTATGGACTCTTGAGATGGTACCCAAAGGCTTTTAATGTGATGACAAAGCCTATCTAAGCAAGAAACAAAGGCTGCACATAACAACACAGCAACAAAAGCCCAATGAAAAACATGTTACAATACTTAATTAGTACATTAATGATCCTGGTCTGATCGTTCAAGTGAAATAAAATCTCCAGCGGTAAGGGCAAAATTACACTTAGTCCATAAAAGACAGATTTAAATAGTCCAATGGTCAATGACTAAATAAGTTTAGGAATGTGTTAACTCCTAGGGCTCCTTGCACGTTTCGGTCAAGGGAGTTCATTGTACTTTTAGCCATCATTACATCAATGTTAGGGAAAAGTTCGACTGTTACATATACAAAAGTAAAAATCATGTTTTTTCCTTATTATTATTAAGTCAACGTAAGGGAGAACTTCCATAGTTTCCAAAACATTATGGCCTTCATCATAGTAATACTAAATAAGGATTAAAGGCTTTATAGTTACAAATAAAAGAGGAAGAATACGATGGAATGAAGGGAGAGAGAGATCCCAGCTCAGTGCAGCAAGTATTAAACTAAGATTTTGGTGAGTATGTGTGTTCATAAGACATGAATGAAGCAATGTGGGCTGTTTTGAGTGAGTGGGATAGAGAACGTCTTAGATTAGATGGGTGTGGGCTAAGGATAATGAGTGGCGAATTTGAGAGAAGCTAAACCACGAGTAAAATGGCAAATAGATCAGAGGTTTTAGAGGGAGTATCCCCCTGGTCAGTTATGGGACGTTTATGGAGTAGGAAGGTGTAAGCAAGGTGGTGAATGTTGGTGTTATGGTGACTATAGGCTGAGAAAGGTTGCGAGTGAGCTCAAGAGAACTTGGGGAAGCTTAAAGAACACTTAATAGAGGTTGAATTTCTGCAGAATGTAGTCAATGATAGAAGTTTTTAGAGAGGCCCCCTTTCCTATGGGCTGAGGTGTGTATGTTTTTATAATGGGACTTTAGAGAAGCATTAATTGAAAAGAATCCAAAAAACGTAGGTCTGATTTAGGGGAGCCTTGATAGCTGAATTAATGACCTGAATTTGGCCTAAAAATGAGAGATTTTCTTTTGGGGCTGCCTTGCTTCTTTGGGTAATGATGAGATTTTGGAATGTTTGAGGTAGTCTTGCATTAAATGCTAAGATTGCTGAGATTGTGTTCAGCCAATGGGATTAAGGCAAGTATCAAGAACGAATCCTAATGCTATAACTGAGATTTGGACCTTAGGAAGTAGGATTCAACACCCCAAGCCAGGTGTCAAAGTTTAAGCCCACTTCAGAAGGTTCCGCTGGAGATCCCTTTATGTCCAACAAACCACATGTTCTCAAAATTTCCCCTTTAGGATTCATGGGCTTGGCACATGAATCATGTTTTGAATGTTTTAAAGATTTTTAGCATCAATTTGTTGGAGTTTGAATAATTTGGTTTCAGTTCCCCTTCCGTTGGAGATGCAGTCTTGGAGAAGATGACGGAGTTCCATCATTCTTTAGACTTCAGTTGATGTGACAGCCTTTGGACACTGTTCACGTCAGGCAAAGGGTGGCAGAAAACTGATGGGATAGCCCTTAGTTCATCCTTAAAGGCTTGGTTCTCTTGTAAGGGTCTTTAGTTGCTTTTTGGTTAGGAATGAACAAGGGCTGATTGCTCACTTTCAAGCCCCCTGCTGGGACCTTTTTTGGCTGGAACTTTGTTCCATTTTAGCACCTTTAGTTGGGCTACATGGCCCTTTCTTTGCTTGGGCTTGTTCCCTACTCCATGAGATTCTTGGGCCTACAAAATGGTCATTAAAGACATGCTTTGTCATGAGTTTTTTATTGCTCATGGGCTTTAGTTGTTAGTAGAAATAAAATGAATCCACGAGCTTTAATAAATATTTATGCTAGATTTTGGGTATTAATTCCTATGGGCTTTAAATAACAACTTGTGTAGTTTCTCATAATTTTTGCTATGAATTACTTTGTAAATGATATTTTCTTTGAGACTATTTAAATAATGGCCTCCAATATTTTTCTTGAGAATAATATTTAACTCGGGTTTTAAATATGGTAACAGTCACTATAATGGAATAATGTGATGTTCTCATGAGTTTCTATATAAATAATCATAATAGACATGTAGGATGAATAATTACCATGAGTTTTGGTAATAAATATTATGAATGTTGTGATGTAAGATAGATAGTGAACATGAGTTTATAATATGAAATAAATAAATGTCATGGGTCTAATAATCATGTCTTTTCATGGGCTTTTATGAGATGATCGACATGGGTTTTGAGAGTAGATAATTCACAAATTCCAAGAGCTTTGTAATATCTTAGTAATAGGTTTAAAGATCTAAAGTATTGTTCATTATTGGACTTTTAAGTCAAGTAATTATGATATAATATTTTGCCAAGTATTGATAATCTTGGACTTCTAATAAATAGTGCCAAATAGTTAGCCTGGGCTTTTAATAGTGTCAACGTAAGTTGGGCTTTTGATATTGCCAATAAGAATTGGGTTTTGATGTTGCTAATGAGAATTGGGCTGAGAATTGGAGTTTAATGTTGCTAATGGGAATTGGGCTTTGATATTGCCAATGTGAATTGGGTTTTGGATAAATAAATTGCCATGGGTTTAAATCATGGGCTTTGATTAAGGATTTGGATTCTATTGATAAAATTGTTTTGCCATTGATTTGAATCATGGGCTTTTCAAATATTGCCAAACATAAGTATTCATGGACTTTAAATAGAATAGGATGTGTGTATTGGGCTCATATGGTTGGTTTTGGGCTTAGCTAAATAATGATAATAAAATGGACAAAATAGGAGTTTTTTGGGCTTTTTGTGATAATTTATATCATGACCCAATTTAGATAATGAGATATGAAATATTTGTGATTAACATAATAATAGAGTCAAATTTTTTGGGAAAACCCAATGACTTATAGTGGTATAAATAGGTGGTACTCAAATAATGTTAGGTGTAAAAAAAAGTACCCTAACACCTATTACTTCACAAAGTTTAATGAACTGAAATTGAATCATTAATTTGTGGTGGGTGATATGAATTATGTTTTATGATTGGCGAGTTTTGATGTTTGTTTGTTATAGGTATGCCGAGTATGAGTAAAAAGAGGAAAAAAGAAGAAGAAATAAAGGCCAAAACTTGTTAGGCACACTTTATTTCACACAAGACACAAATTTACACACATGCACAATTTGAATTGAGAAGTCACTATTTCCAACTTATGTAGACTTAGCATGGTTCATCTTATGATAAAGAGCTATCATTAGGAGTAGACGTCATAGATTGAAATCTCTATAAAAAAAACAAAATAAAAAACAATGTTCATCTTATATAAGTTTACATGCAGGGACAGACCCAAGTAGGGGCCCAGGCGCCCCCTAGTCCAATTTTTTATTTTTTTACTTGTTATATATATATATATATATCATTCCTAAAAATGCCCCATTTCAAAACCTTAAGCTCTCCTTAAATAGCAATTATCCAACTCAAAAACTTAAGAAAAACAATAAAAACATTCATAATGGTGATTGTATTTTAGCAAAATAAACTAGTTTAACACCAAAAAAAAAAAAAAAAAAAAAAACCAAAAAACCATGTGTTATTGGTGAAGCTAAAGTTAAATTTTTTGCAACTACAGTGAACTTGTAAGATTATAGTAAGTTGTTAAAAATAAAATACAATTTTTTGTTTTTTGTTGGTCTTTGTTGGTAAATGATTGCATCTTAATGTATTAAGAAACAATGATTTTGTGTATTTATGACTTGTTAATACTATATGGATGCCTATTTGGAGTTTTTTTTTTCTTAAACTCTAGTTCCCTTTAGCTTGAAATCCTAGGTCCGTCTTTGTTTATATGGTTTGTTCACAAATCACATTTATCTAGTTGCAAGAGGAGTTGAATAGTAGCCAATCATGAGAATTCACCATTTTGTTGCCAAATTATCTTTCTTGAAATTTTGATTGGGATTGCTAACGGAAACATAACATCTCCTACGGTTTTTTATTTTATATGATAAATAGTCCTTTTTTTCTTAATTGGATAATTACATTGAGGGAGTGGTGATTTAAACCTTGAATGTCTTCATTGGTAATACTAAGAAGTGTTAGTTGAATTACAAGGCTCTTGGTCATAAATAGTCATTTCTAGCTATCAAAAATTCAACACGTAAAATTTGTTCGGTGCATCATGGGTTAACGACTAGTTTTATCCTAGAGATTAATTGTTTGTTTGGGTACCCTCCAATTTTCGGTATCTTATATGCATAGTATTTATTAAAAAAAGAAAAATTGGTACTTTTATGTTGACAAAAGTTAAAAGCTAGAATTATTTATTTAAAAAAAAAGTTAAGAACTAATTTTTTGCCAAAAAAAGAAAAAGAAAAAAAAAGAAATTGCCTTTTATCTTTTCCACACACTCTCAAAGTCCACATTGCTCAACACCAACCCATTCGAAACCATCTTCCACCCCTTCCACCTGCAAGATACAAAAAACACACCCACCAAAATCCATTGTCCTCTTCAACACTATTCTATCACTAGCTAGGACATATCCAATTTCACAATATGCTAAAGTGGTTGACAGTAGGCGGTGGAAAAATAATAGTGATGAGTCTAT
>NW_027069471.1:0-217918 GCF_002906115.3 Quercus suber
ACTCATCATTAAATTGGAGGAAAGCACTACAAAATTTAATAGAAAATAACAACATAGGGCCATTAGTCCTAAGATTGCATACCTATCCATCTTACTGCTATTCTGAAAACCAGTCATTGTCTTGGCTAACACAGTCTATAAACCAAGATAACTGCATGTTCTTCACATGATTAAGTTTTTTTTTTTTTTTTTTTTTTTTTTTTTTTTTTTTTTTTTTTTTTTTTTTCTGGATTTATCTTATGCCCCTTCATTCCAAGTTTCTGTTTTGGTTTGCCCTATAAGTTTATGGAAACTAATTCAGGATAAGAACATAAAGCATAATTAAAACTATTGATGAGAACAAAAGGTGAAACCATTTTGTTATTCCAAAAAATAATAAGTCAATCAGCAAGAGAGGGTAATCAGTATGCATAATTCATGAAGCAATTGTACAACATTATTAATTGGCAGGGGGAATCCCTTCCAACCAATCCTCCCCCTCCCCCCCCCCCCCAACCCCCAAAAAAAAAAAATTTTTTTTTTAAAATGATCCAAATTCCTGCGTTAAGGATAGTTTTAGCAGTGTACAAGGCAGCCCCACCAAAACTGCAGATGATTTCACAAAAGTCAGTCTCTTATGAACATAACAGCCAAAATTCAAAGGTAAGACCATTTCAGTCCATTATGTAAGGAGTTCCTGTAACATACTTATTAATGACTAGTGTACAAGGCATCCCATCCTTCCTTTTTCCTTTGCAAACTCCACAATCAACTGAAGTACCAATCTTCAATATTTGACTAGGAGAGTACACGCTCAAAGAAAAACCTTTACCCTGCACCAACAAAGAACAATTGTGATATATTGGTTAACCTTGGCAAACACAACTCCCTTGAAACTGACAAGTTAATACCATTGCATCCTTGCGTACAACACATTGAAGAGTGCAAAGACTGTTCCAGCCTGCTCTTTGCAGTTCCTCTGATAAGCATCACCAAACAAGAAAAGAGAAACAGTTTTTCATCCAGACTCCCAACCTTCCATATACTATAGGTCTTCCCTGTAGAACTGGTCTTTGGAGTCCCCTTCTCACTCAGCACTCCAACAGTTGCCCAACAACCCGAAAGAGTGTCCCCAACCAATAAATTCCTACAGTATACCCAATATCTGAAATCACTACCAGCATTGCAATTTAAATCAAATCAAGCTCATGATAAAAGCAAAACTGTTTTATAAAGCAAGAGATTCCAGCAAAAATCCCAACCAGTATGCCTATGTATATAATTTGAAGTGCAAGTTAATACTTTATAGTTGGTAATCGAACAAAACGAATGTCTGAAAACCGCTCACGGAGCTCTGCTGCACTGAACAATTGGTTCCTGAAGGAAGGAAAAAAAAAAACAAACATTAAACATAAAATGAATTGTAAACCTCCAAGATACTAATACTATAAACTTAAGATTTAACAATTACACTTTGTTTGGTTGCTCAAAAAACTGCAAATATAAAGTAAAACGTAACCTTGTACCCTATGTCTCAAAGCTGTCTTAAATTCCAAAAAAATGAAAGGCTGCTCTTAGCTAAACCAAATTACTACCTTACCCAAGTTTCACTATTTTAAGCTAAGTTAGGTAATAACTCCTACATTCTTCAATCCCAAACAATTAAAATGAAATGCCTCAAAGACTCTAACCTCATTTTAAACAAACATGACAAATGAAATGATCAAAACTTCTTAAAATTTACATTTTCTTTCAGCTGCCAAGCAAAGCTTTAGGGATTTAAAACAAAAACTCAAATGATCAAGTATCATTCAGAATGCCTTAATTCTTCAAGTAAGAGTATCACTGACCTCATTCGCAAGCCCGAAAATTTCTCAACTTCGGCTTCATTGGAGGCCTTGGAGCCCTTCAATTTCACAGTTTTGTGAACATGCACAGGCTCGTAATCAAGGCAGTCTTGCACGGCATTTCTAAACACAGACATGTCTGCCGGCCCTGTTCGCCTTGATGAATCATCATCCGAAAGATACCCTGAAAATTTAAGGCCATTTGAGATATACCCACTTCTCTTTTTCTTTTTTTACAAGAAAACACAGCAAACACATACCAAGCCTCCCCTCCCCCACACAAAAGAGCTGCATAATAGAGAAAACCGAGCAACAACCAGATCAAATTTTCCACTAAACAAACTAGAAACCAACATCCCATAAGAAAATTAAGAAACTTTGCTACTGAAATGTTCAACAAAAACAAGAAAACAAACAACAACAAAGGAAAAACTGGGTATTAGAGACAAATGAGGAACACCCAGATGATTTTCTGTCAAATAAAGTGGGAAACTAACCAATCCATAAGAAATTAAGAAACATTGCTACTGAAACGCAAAAACCAATAAATAAATAATAGGGAAAAGTTCGTATAAGAGAAAAATGAGGGACGCCCAGATTGAATTTTTGGTCAAGCAAAGTGGAGACTAACATTTGAATAAGAAAATTAGGAAACCTTGCTACTGAAACTAAAAAACACAAAAAAAAAATAGAGACTTGCCTGGTGAAGAGGGTTGGGGAGCTGAAGGAGAACCAGGAGGGGTTTCCAAAACTCTGTCTTGGAGTGAGAGAAGGAGATCCAGGTCGTCTTCTTGGTTCAACATTGATGCTCTCTCTCTCTAAAACTGTGCTAAAATCTCAGTGAGGGTAGCAAAGAGGTTTTGGTGTTTGATATGGATTCCAAGAGATTTTGGTTTTTTTGTATGAGGAGGGAAAGTTAGAACTTTTAGAGGGAAAAAAAAAATAAAGTAAAAGTTTCCTAGCGACGTCGTTTTAGAGAGAGATTCAATGCTCAATGGTGATAATAATAATAATAATAATAATAATAATAATAATAATAATAATACACCCCCTTTTTTTTTTATTTTAAGGATTCATTTGGTTGAGAGATAGAAAATGAAAAAATTGAAAAATAAAATAAATTCTAATTTTCCTCATTTGTGCTTAGTTTGTAGTAAAAAAATGGAGAGAGAGAAAATTAAGTATATACAAATTTACTCTTATATTGTTATATCCTTATTTCATAACTTTTTTTTATAAATATTTTATAAAGGAAAAAAAAGAAGATATTGTTGGAATAATAATAATAATAATAATAATAAAGCGACTAAACTTTCAACTAAAGGAGTAAAAAAAATAAAAGAATAACATCCTTTAGTTTAGGGGGTGGGAGAAGGGGTAGATGGATAATTTCCATCTAACTACCTCTCATGCCCATTTGCTCTCCAATTTAGGGGCTAAATAATTGTGGCTGGAAGGAGAAAACAATCAAGCCCTACCATTTTCTCCCCTCAAAATCACTCCAAACAAACACCCTTCCCACCTAAATCCTATTCTCTCTCATTTGTTTCCAATTCCCCACTTTTCACCCTAACTAAATGAACCCTTAAAGTTTTGATTTGTTTTTATTTTGGTTCTTTACGTTTTAAATTTTTCATTTTGACAATTTGACCCTTAATGTTTGATTCATATTTCTACTTGTTTTTTTTGGTTTAAAATTTTCATTTTCATGAAGAGCCAAATAGAATTCTAAATCAAACTCAAACGACAAAATAAAAACTCAATCAAGCATTAAGGGCTAAAATGAAAAGTTTGAAACGTAAAGAGTAATATGAAAACATAATAACATTAAGGTCCCAAATGAAACTTTTGAAGTGTAAAGAGCCAAAATGAAAACAACCCAAATTTTTAGGACTAGGAGTGTACTTTAGTCTAAAAAATTGGTAATCTCTCTCTCTCTCTCTCTTCAAAAAGCTGTTTTTGAGTTGCATCTTTCTATTTTTCTAAAAAAAAAAAAAGAATTGCATCTTTCTAAGTCAAATTTGTATCTTCGACTATTTTTAGAATGCTTTTTAAAAATTGCTGCCAAACAAATCCAATTTCTTTTTTTAGCCTCCCTCCAACATAATATGAGCTGTGTAAAAGATTAAATAAGAATTTTTAGATCTTAAGTATGAAAATTTTAAATCTAAATTAAAACGTGCTTAATTTTTTTTTTAAAATCAATAGTTTAAAGAATAAAAAAAAATTGAATTCTGATTCTCCTCATAAAATAGAGTTAACAATAAAATTGAGGTACAAGACTCTTGGTCATATGCTTAACGTATTAAAATTTGCTCTTTTCTTTCAATGCATATACTTAAATATCCAACCGCATAGGCCAAAAGCCATGTAATGATTTTAATGTAATTTTGAAATCTTATTTATCCATTTTGATACTCTAATTTTATAAAACCTTCTCATAAGCACCTCTCATACCTTATATGGTAGCTGGCCACTAAGGAAAACCACATGATGTAAAAGGGAAGTTCCACGAGACCATCATCTTTCTATTTTTCTAAAAAAAAAAAAAGAATTGCATCTTTCTAAGTCAAATTTGTATCTTCGACTATTTTTAGAATGCTTTTTAAAAATTGCTGCCAAACAAATCCAATTTCTTTTTTTAGCCTCCCTCTGACATAGTATGAGCTGTGTAAAAGATTAAATAAGAATTTTTAGATCTTAAGTATGAAAATTTTAAATCTAAATTAAAACGTGCTTAAATTTTTTTTTTTAAATCAATAGTTAAAAGAATAAAAAAAAAATTGAATTCTGATTCTCCTCATAAAATAGAGTTAACAATAAAATTGAGGTACAAGACTCTTGGTCATATGCTTAACGTATTAAAATTTGCTCTTTTCTTTCAATGCATATACTTAAATATCCAACCGCATAGGCCAAAAGCCATGTAATGATTTTAATGTAATTTTGAAATCTTATTTATCCATTTTGATACTCTAATTTTATAAAACCTTCTCATAAGCACCTCTCATACCTTATATGGTAGCTGGCCACTAAGGAAAACCACATGATGTAAAAGGGAAGTTCCACGAGACCATCAAATGTAATATTTTACAATATTTGTTAATAATTTTTTCTATAACTGTTGACATGTTCTCTTGTAGCTTGCGCATTGTAAAAAAGGTGGCAATAGTAAACACAGGTCTACATGTTGTGAAAGTAATATTGTTTCAATCATAACTAAACTAACCATACCGGCACTTGTGATCATTAACATTACTTTGATATGATACAGCCCCCTAGGATATGATACAGCAAAGAGCGCCAACAAGGGAAAAAAATAAAAAATAAGAGATAAAAAAACCATAAAATCCATGACTCAACCACCAATTCCGAGTGCTTGTTATGTTTATAAGGTCCTCCTCCTATTCCCACGAATCCGGTCCTCTTTCAATTCCCACAAAAAAAGACTCCTAAGAATAGCAACAGGACAGTAAAAAATTATGTAACAAAGTTGGAGGAAAAAAAATGTTAAGGAAACAGGCATGCACACAACTCTACCAAGCAATGACCACCAAGAGATCAAAACTGAAATTTTCAAAATGGCAATTCCGAGCATTTCTCTAACTCCTTATATTTTACCATTTCATTCCCTTCCTATATCTCTGCCTTTCCATGGAATTTATGTTTCAGCTACCGGGTACCTCCATGTAAAAGAAGGAGGCTTCCCTATTGGCTCATAAGCATTTTTTTTTTAAAATTTTTTATTACCCTGTATTCATTGGAACTTCAATTCATTTGTCACCAAGCTTGAAACTGGGTTTTAGTTCTATTCAAGGACAAGAAACTTACAATGGCGGTGTCAAGCCGCATACTTCTGCTATCCATTCTTTCACTTTTGGCCTCCGCCGTGGTTGGCCATGATGGGAAGCAGCAACATGGAGTGACATATGATGGGAGGTCTTTAATCATCAATGGAAAGAGAGAGCTTCTCTTTTCGGGTTCAATTCATTACCCTCGTAGCACCCCAGAGGTAACTTGGATTACAAGTTGTTGAGCTTATCTTGTTTTGGGGTTTGTTTTCAATGAATGAAGAAACTAATGGTTGCGTTGAATGGGGTTTTAGATGTGGCCAGACCTTCTCTTAAAGGCTAAACAAGGAGGTTTGAATGTGATTCAAACTTATGTGTTTTGGAACATTCACGAGCCTGAACAAGGGAAGGTAAACATAAATTATTGCAGACATATTGTTTTTGAATTCATTTGTTAGAATCATGACTTGCCTGTAGTCTAACTCTTCAATGATGGTAGTTCAATTTTGAAGGAAATTATGATTTGGTGAAATTCATCAAGATGATTGGGGAGCATGGAATGTATGTAACCCTCAGGGTTGGGCCATTCATCCAAGCAGAATGGAACCACGGGTATAATATAATTATAATCTGATGTTCTCATCGTCTTCCTCTTGTATGATTTTCTGGCTGCAATGTCACTTAATACTCTCTAAAATTTTAGTTATTTTCAATGTAAACATCAGAGGACTTCCATATTGGCTAAGGGAGATCCCTGACATAACATTCCGCTCTGATAACCCACCATTCAAGGTAATCAATTTTGCACCACCTTGTCCTTGGGAGGTCTAGTGCATAAGTCATGGAGCCCTACTGACTGGAATTTCCACATTTTGCAGTACTACATGAAAAGATATGTGAAGACGATTGTCAAGATGATGAAAGAGGAGAAACTATTTGCTTCACAAGGAGGCCCCATCATCTTATCACAGGTTTGGTTCCACTCCAAAAATTTTGTTTCAGCCAAATTTTACCTTCAAACCAATTTAGAGGAAAAATCCTCTAACCCACTATGTGACGATTCAAACTACTCTTGTACTTCGAATCATTGTACTTTTAATCACATGACCTATTTAAATAGTCATGTGATTTAATACACATGGATGGTTTTATGAATCGTTAGGTAATGGATTGGAGGAGATTCCTTGAAACTGGTTTAGAGGAAAACTTTGTCCTTTTCTTTATCCTTGTAAGAGTTCTTATCAATTATCATCTTTTTAATTTGATTTTTAATCATTTATGAGACAGATTGAAAATGAATACAACCATATCCAACTTGCATATAAAGAGTTGGGAGACAGATATGTTCAATGGGCAGCAAAAACGGCAGTGTCACAGAAAACTGGAGTCCCATGGATCATGTGCAAGCAAAAGGATGCTCCTGACCCAGTGGTGAGTCTGAAAAATCTTTCATGAGATTAATCTCTGTGATCTGAAGAGACACTATTAAGTTAGCTTTGAAATTTTAGCACTAAGAAAAATAAGCAAAGAACAAAAAATTAAAATTCAACGAGTCTTTCTAATCCTGAGACTGAAAGCACATGCTTTGACATGCAGATCAATACATGCAATGGAAGACACTGCGGAGACACTTTCACAGGCCCAAACAAACCCTACAAACCTTCTTTATGGACTGAGAACTGGACTGCCCAGTGAGTATACGCCTCTCAGCTCTGTGGCTGTCAATGAACCATTAATTAGACTCTTACATAAAACACTTAGCTGGTACTCAATAAGAAAAGACTGATTTTTATATGCTACTGCTACATTACACAAGAAATTTTTTTTTTTTTTTTTAGCTTCTTGGTAATGCTAATTGATTTTGAATTGTTACTTTGTAATTACAGGTACAGAGTATTTGGAGACCCTCCATCTCAAAGAGCAGCTGAAGATATTGCATACTCAGTTGCCCGCTTCTTCTCAAAGAATGGAACTCTGGTCAACTACTATATGGTAGGAAGATACCCGACCTTCTTCTCATTTTTCTTAACAGAATCAATTAATTTACATGAAGAGCTTTTCTCCTTGATGCAAATTGTTAGAATATTAGTTAGATTAATTAACTGTAGGCCCTATGGCTCAGTCCCAATAGTATTACTTATGCAACATTCTTGTTTCTTGTACATCATTCCTAGTCTGTGCCTATAAGTGTTGGCTTATACGTGTACAGTTAACATACAGAAATATAGAATTTCTTTTACGCTCAATATGTCTCTCTTTTTCTGAACGCATATCACCTGACTTCAATGTTTGCAGTACCATGGTGGGACAAACTTTGGCAGAACAAGCGCAGTCTTTACAACAACTCGCTACTATGATGAAGCTCCTCTTGATGAATATGGTAAATATTTCTAATATCTCTCTCTAATGACTAAATAAAACACAAAGCTTGCTCAAATATATGGGCCTGTAAATGTCTAATGCAGGTTTGCAGAGGGAACCCAAATGGGGTCACCTTAAGGATGTGCACAAGGCTCTGAAACTATGCAAAAAGGCTCTACTTTGGGGTAATCCTGGTAACCAAATTTTGGGCAAGGACACAGATGTAAGCATCTTAGTAGACTTAATTAATGTATCATAAATTTCATTCCACCAGTATTCAGTAATATGTTTAAGCTATTATTCTACCATGCAGGCTCAATTCTATGAAAAGCCTGGAACCAATATCTGTGCTGCATTTTTGACCAACACCAACAGTAGGGTGCCAGCAACTGTTAGTTTCAGGGGTCAGGCATACTACCTGCCAGCGCGTTCCATTAGCATCCTCCCTGATTGCAAGACTGTTGTCCTCAACACTCAAACAGTAACTCCTCATCTCATACTTGCCTCTATTTATATCATAGCGGTTGGGGGGAATTGGGGAAAAAAAAAAAAAACCTTTTGCTACTGCTTTTTGTTTCTTGGTTTGGGTATTGATACCATTTGGATGTTGAGGAGTGTCTAAGGATTCTTCTTTTATGCAAAAACAGATTGTAGCACAACATAATGCAAGGAACTTCAAGAAATCAAAGGTTGCAAGCAATCTTAAATGGGAAAAATCCTCAGAACCCATCCCAACCGTTGAGCAACTGCCAATTGATTCCAAATATCCAAAGGAGCTCTATAGTTTGCTGAAGGATACGACAGATTATGCATGGTACACCACTAAGTAAGTATATCTAATGCACTGTTGCAAGTCAAATACAAATCAAGTTGAGAACTTGAGACCTTGATAATAAGAATTTTAAACTATTGGAGCTAACAGTGTTGAGCCTGAACCTGACATGTTTTCTATATTCTGATTGCAGAATAGAATTGGATCCTCATGACTTCAACTCGAGGGAAGATATTAACCCAGTACTTCGTGTTGCAAGTCTTGGTCATGCCTTGCTTGCATTTGTGAATGGCAAATATGTTGGTGAGCACACACAATCCAGCACATACATTCCTGTTACATATAGAAGTGTTAAGTATGTTATATATAGATAATTGTGATTATGGTTTTCAGGATCGGGGCATGGGAGCCATGACGAAAAGAGCTTTGTGTTTGGGCATGGTGTGGATTTCCAGCCCGGGGTTAACTATATAACATTGCTTTGCATGACAGTGGGACTCCCAGTAAGTAGCTATTAGCTTTTTATTGTTTAAGTGTAATGGATTGAACAAGAGGGCTTACAAGCTGTTCTTTACCAATGAAGGATAGTGGAGCCTACATGGAGCACAGGTTTGCTGGTCCTCGTGCTGTAACCGTCTTAGGTTTGAACACTGGAACACTTGATCTGACAGCCAATGGTTGGGGACATAAGGTGTGCCAATGAGCCTTAATTGCACTCATTATTCAAGAAATTTGAAAAAGAATGAGCTCAGTTATAGTAAAATACTAGCTGACAGGTGATGCAATTGAATTCTTGCGCATTTTGCAGGTTGGCCTACAGGGAGAAAAGCTTCGCGTGTACACTCAGGCAGGATCACACAGGGTACAATGGAGCAATGTCGATGAAAAACGACCGGCTCTTACATGGTACAAGGTAATGCTAGGAGAATCACTTTCTGTTGACACTCTTGGTATCAAATTCTAAATCACGGTTTTATTCAGCAGTCAGCAATGGGACTATTGCAAATTGGAAATTGCATGTGGTACTTCAAATGCCTAATATACGTTCTTCTTACTGCAGACATATTTTGATGCTCCTGAAGGGCATGACCCAATTGCAATCAGGATGAATGGTATGGGCAAGGGAATGATTTGGGTTAACGGTAAAAGCATTGGCCGTCATTGGATGTCCTACCTCTCTCCTCTTGGAAAGCCTTCTCAATCAGAGTAAGTAGATCTGCTAGTAAATAACACATAGAGGATGATAAAAATCTTATTGAAAAAAGAAATCTTTAACTCAAACTTGCAAATTTTTTTTAGGTACCATATCCCAAGAGCCTTCGTAAAGCCAACACAAAATCTCCTTGTTGTATTGGAGGAGGAGGAAGCGAACCCTGAAAAAATTGATATCTTGATTGTCAATAGAGATACAGTCTGTAGCATCATAACTGAGCATCATCCACCTCATGTGAAGTCATGGGAAAGGAAGGACAGCCATATTACACCTGTAGAGGTTGATGTGAAGCCAGCAGCTCATCTCAAGTGTCCAAACAACAGAGATATTGTATCTGTGGAGTTTGCTAGCTTTGGTGATCCTCATGGTACTTGTGGAAGCTTTGTTACGGGCAAATGCCATGCTGCTATTACCAAGGAGATTGTTGAACAGGTAAAATATTGTTACCAACATGTTACCTTGTCACACAAAAAAAAAAAAAAAAACCTGCAGTGTTTGTGAGGTAACAAATAGAGATGCTAATTCATATGTTGTTTTGGCTTTGGCAGCATTGCTTGGGAAAAACTAGCTGTTCAGTTCCAATGCACCCAGACGTTTTCTTCAAAAACAATGATGCTTGTCCAAGTGTTGAGAAGAAACTTGCTATTGAAGTGAGGTGCGGCCGCAGCAAGAACCATTAGAGAATATCAGACAGAGTCATGAATGTCTGTGATTATGGATTTGAAGTGGGGTTAAAAGCTTGTAACAGTTTCAAAGGAAAAGTAGACTAAGAGTTATTCAAATTCAAATTTATTCTTTTTAACAAGTAAATGAGGCTTCTAAGTTCAAGGTTATAACCAAATTTTTTGTGTTCTCCATTCATATCTTTACAAGATAAATTAGAATATAGCTCTTCAATTGGAGATGCAAGTTTTTCTTAAGGTTCTCCAAGCAATATTGCCATTGTTTTGAAATGCTCAACATTTTTTTACCTCACGAAAGTATGTAAAACCCTTGCAATCTCAAGATAAAGAACTTGGAAAGAAGAAGAATGTTTAAGGGCCTATATGGAACCAAAATCAATTAAAAACTACCAAATAAAAAAAAAGGACAAAGGCCTAGTAATAAAACAAGGGACTCATTGCATCCTTTAATTTTCAAGTTCCCAAAATAATATCATTCTAATTTGCCACGAAATTAAGTAAGGTAAACTTGTGTTGGAGAACTTGAAAATCAGTTGAGTGTATGATGAACAAATTCATCAACTTATCTACAAACAGCACTTCTTATTAGAATTGATTCACTTGAAATTGAGATCATTTTCCCTTTGTATTCACACTAGTCGCAAACTCATATAATGTGTAGGATAATGTAATTTTATTTTATAAGAATATAATGCAAAATCTGTATGTTAAATAGTGCATATTTAAGAGTGTTTTATATTTTTATAAGTTTTATGTAATGGAACATATAATGTATTTTATATTCAACAACAATACATAGTGATATGTGTGTGTGTGTGTGTGTGTGTGAAAAATGTAATTTAATAAAAATATTTAATTTACATAATTATAATATTGTTTTATAAAAATGGAGAAGAAAAAAAATGTACACTCTCATTTCATGGAACACATGCAACATGTTACATTAAGTTTAAATTTTATATAAGTTTAGAATTGTAGCTTTTTTCTTTCTTTCCAAATATAAGTATAATTTGTATATCATTAAAACTTGAATTTTAAGGTAATCTTTGAATATTTATCATTTTTATTGCATTTTAGGGTTTTTATCTCTAATTTCTAATATCTATTTTGTTTGTATTTTTAGCTCAAAGCTAAATAGTTTGTACCAAATAAAATAAAATATCATATTTTTCAACCCAAAAATTAAGAGATTTTTTTTTTGGGAGCACAAAACTAAAAAAGACAACTTGCAAAAAGAATCAATTGAAAGCCCAATTAATCTAAAATAGACCGAAGTGGACTGAATTGACCAAATAAACCGAATTGGACTTAAACGGACCAAAATATATCAAAGTGGACCAAAATGCTACGATAAGAGCACCAACATTAGGTGTGCCATATGCCAAAAATTTGGTATTTGGCACATCAAATATTAAAAGTATCTCCCATATCAGATGTTCTAAATGCTAAAAAATTTAGCTTTGATGAACAATACAATTTCATATTTGGAACTGTATGGGTATAAAATGTTACACATGCTAAACATATTTTGGTGTTTTTTTATTCCAATTTCTCTCTCCCATGTCACATCCCAAGTCCTCTCTCCCTTTCTTTCTCTCCACCTCTCTCCTTGTCAGATGGGGCGGCACAATATAGTATATTTGTTTTGTTAATTTTTTTAATATAGATGAGATTTGTTTCAAATTAATTTAATGTGATGTAGTCTTATAATAGAAGATATGATGTATAGTGTATTGCAAAATGGTATGTTAAAATAAATAAAATAACTTTTCGGTGTGTCAAATACTAAAAAATTTAGAAGAGTTGATGCTAGAGCCCTAATGTGGCTAAAAAAAGTATAGTAACAATAAATGTCTCGTTTCAACTTTCAAATATTATATAAATTTGTAATACTTGTACCTAGTAAAATTTGTGCTAATTATAGTATCATTATAATAAATTTAGGAATTTGTTTATCATATTATTGATGTAAAACTAACTAATTATGTCACTTTGTAAATTTTTTAGTTAGTAAGTGATATCGATTAAATGTTCTTTTTACTGTTAAAAAGTTAAATGAAAATATTCATAAGATGTATTATTTAAAATATCTTATTTTTTTAAGTAATATTAATTTAAAAATACTTAAATGACTTCATGTACTAATAGATTTGGACAAAATAATTAAATTAAAATTTTTTGTTATTTACTAATATATCTTTCAATTGAAATGGATTGAAATGCTACGCTAATAAATATAATAAAAATAAATAAATACTACATTTTAACTTTTATATATTATATAGATATGGATATTTCACAAAAATAAGGAGATCTTTAAATTTTTTTTCTTCACAAAATATATATATATATATATATATTCATTAAATCTAAAGAAGCAGAATCCATTGAAATTGCAATGTCCATTATAGCATAAAGAATTAACATAATATGACAACTAGACTATCTAATAAGAAATACTAAGTTTAGTGCACTTGAGATATCCAATTATCCTCAATCTCCTTTCCACCATAGTTAAAAGAAAACAATTGTGAAATTTTTTTTTTTTAATGGTGAAACTTATGTATAATGTATAGTTTCTCTTCTTCTTTTTTTTTTTTTTTTTTAATTAATGTATTGTTATTTTTTTTTTTTTTTTGGTAATCAAGCATTAAACATTTAACAAAAACTAACAAACAGATACAATAGAGCATAAATGCTCATACAATGTTCCAGTTGCATCAAGACTAGCCAACAAGGCATCATCAGCTGGAGGGAATTAAAAAACAACAAAATCATGTGGACTAACAGCGTCGTTTCTAGCAAGCGTGTCGGCACATTTATTAGCTTCCCTGAAACAATGTTGGATTCTGACCCTCGGTATCCTCTTCAAACCTTCCTTGCAGTCAGCAATAATAACTTCATTACCATTAGAACTCCTCTCGTCTTTCATAAGCAGATCCACCACAAGCTTGGCATCAAGTTCAATTATAACATTCTCCAAATTTAAATCAATGCTTAAATTAATCCCATCCCAAAGAGCCCATAAATCCGCCGCCACACTTGTAGTATACCCAATTGCTCTAGCATAACCACTCACCCAATCTCCCTTAGAGTCACGGATAATTCCTCCTCCGCTTGCTCTACCTGGATTTCCCATGGAGGAGCCATCAGAGTTCAACTTAAACCAATTGTCTAGAAGGGCTTTCCACCGAACCTAGATTGATGTTGTGGAGCGTCTCACCTTCATATGAGCACCAAGAAAAGCAAACTCAGCAGCTTAGGCAAGAGTTTTTGTCATGAGAGGCTTATGGTTGAGATCATTTCCAAACACTACTTTGTTCCACCGAAACCATAAACTCCATACACCAAATGGAAATAAAGTACCCCAGCTTATGCCTGATGTGGAAGCTAGATTCAAAGCACACTTGAGACGCAGCCAATCCTCGAGATTCATGTTGCAGAACCAGCTGCTATGATCAAAAGGGAGAAGTGAGTCCTAAAAGATTCAGGCATGGGGGCAATCTCGCAAAGTGTGAATAATAGATTCAATTGCTTCATTACACAATGGACAGAGGGTAGGAATGTTTATCCCTCTTGCAGATAAGACTTCTCTTACAGGTATGCTCCTGTGTCAGCATTGCTCACGGGGACAATCATTTGCTATACAAGTCAGCTTATATGCTTCCTTGAGATCAAATTCGCCATTGGGAGAAGAGGCCCAAGCTATTCGGTCAACACTTGCTGCTGTTATCGGAAGAGGAGTAGCTTTAATTTTTTGGCTTAAGTGATTAGGAAGTGAAAAGGACACGCCTCCTAAATTCTAGAAATTATGCTGAGCAATATCTTTCAAACGAAGATGCTCCTCCCCTCTTTGGAAAGGGCCTGCAATCAGACTTCTTAGTGTGCCATCACCCAATCATTTGTCATGCCAAAAGGAGAGATCACTATTCTTTACAACTATCCATTTCATGCCCTTCTTAATAGCTGCCCATGTGGATGAACAAGACCGGGGCTTAAGGAGGTTTTGCCTCCTTGTATCAGAGTATTTATGAGATAACACCTTGTCCCAAAGAGAGACTTTCTCCTGGTGTAGTCGCCAATTCAGCTTGGCCAACAATGCTACATTCTTCTCCTTAGCTTATTGAAGGCCCAAACCTCCATATTTTTTCTCCGTAGTAATTTTCTTCTAGCTAATTAAATGCAACTTATTTTTATTATCTGTAGACCCCCAAATAAAATTGCGGCACAGTCTATCAATGTTCTGAGTAACCTTACCAGGGAAAAATGCACACTGCATGGCATAGTTCGGGATGGTAGAAAGTGTTGCCTGGGTCAACACAACCCTCCCAGCAAAAGATAGGAGGTGTGTTTTCCAGCCCGCTAGTCAGCTTTGGACTCTTTCAACAATGGCCCAAAATCTTGAGGTGTTGAAGTGTGCTTAATAGGAAAGCCGTGGTATTTCCCCAAACTAGGAGTTGATTGAAACTTTAAGATATTGCAAAGCTCTTCTCTTGTGTTTGGACCAACATTGGGGGAGAAAAACCCATGGGACTTTTCTGCACTAACCTTTTGACTAGACAAATCACAGAAATTGTCAAGAACATCTCTAATAGCTCTATAGTTTTTATCATCAACCTTTGCAAACAAAACTAGATCACCGGCAAAGAATAGGTGGAGAATGTTGCACCACCTTTAGAAGCTGAGATAGGATCCCATAATATGGCTTCACATTTTTCCAAGATGAACGCCCATAAGATTTCCATACATAAAATGAACAGGTAAGGCGAGAGCGGGTCCCCTTGCCTTATGCCCCTTGATGGGAGAAAAGGGTCCAAAGCACCACCATTGAAGAGTATAGATATGGAAGAGGATGTAACACAACTCATGATAAGAGAACTCAGGTGACTCGGAAACCTGAAAAGGGATAGGGTGTCCCTTATGAAGCTCCATTACAAGTGGTCGTAAGCTTTTTCTAAATCAATCTTAATTGCCATACACCCTTCTTTGCCTTTCTTTTTGGACATGGAGTGTACAAGTTCTTGCACAATGATGGCGTTGTCCACACCCTTTCTCTTAGGCACAAAAGCAGTTTGAAGAGGAGAGACTAGATAATCTAGAATAGGTCAAATGTAGGCCATAAGAAGTTTGTGATAACCTTATAAACCGTATTACAAAGGCCAATGGGCAAATGTATTGTTACTTAGGTGCTATAACTTAGGTTCCTTAATTCATGGTCCTGTTAACCACTCCCCTCCTACCAACTAAAAGAACAACCTCCCCAGTTATTTTTGTACTAAATTATACTGATATAAATAATTAAAATTTGGCCCCGATATTTCAATTTTGGTCCAAAAGGTCATGAATATAAATAAATAAAGATGAAGAAGAAGAAGAAGAAGAAATGATTGGTCAGTCATTAGCCTATGATGTATGGCCCTTCTTAAAAAATTAAAATAAATAAACAACAATGACAACAACAAACTTTTAGTATAAAGTACTTTTATAAATTGTTTTCTGCAGCCTTTTGTGTTTTACTCCAATAAAATTCTTTTATAAAAAAAAATATATATCTTTCCCAATTTGCAAAATTAAGGGTAAATTAAGAAATAAAGGGTTAAGGGTTCTCAAATTTTATATATTAAAAAATATAATTTTTTTTTTTTTAATTTTAGACATGTATTACTTTTTTTTACATTATTTTCAATTGAATTGTGTCAATGGTTGGTAAGGATTAGAAAATCAACAACCTACCAAGTTGTTCATATAGTGGTTGTATGTGTGCTTCTTCTTTTTTATTTTTACTGCAATTACGATACAAACATTTTCAACCTTGAAATATTATCAAAACTAGGTTTCATAACACAAAGAATAAGATTTCCTAAAGGACATTTACATTTAAAGAGAAATAATTTAAAATTTTAACACAAAATCAATTATAGATAATTTCCGAGATTTAAAAGCATACCAAGTTACATTTTAATAAATGATTGGTTTGAAATGTATTCAAAAATAATTATTTCACATTTTTTAAATATTTTGTTGATACTAAATCTTCCTAATTTATCCCAGGACTGAATATTTATTTGATCTAACAACCGGAGACTAAAACTAACAGATCAATTGGGCATTCAGGTTGATTCAATTCCCATTTCTAATGGATAGGTTATCCTTCTTGTGGTTTTGGATTTCACTAGGAAAACCGGAAATATAGTGATTTTTTAAATATGGTCAAGTCTGTATGCTAGTTTTTATGGTACAATCTGGAAACTCTTTAGAAGTTAAATAAAATTAAATAAAATAAAACTCATCAAGCCATCATGTCTGTGACTCAAAGGAAATTTATGGAGATATCAAAATTCAAAGGTGGAGGAGACCCTTTTTTTCATGGTTTTTTAAGGTCTATAAATTCTCGCTTTTAACAACACACCATCACATTATATGGTTTCCATTGCCTCTTGTTACATGGAAGGAAGAGGCACATGATTGGTTTCAAACCTTAGAGGCAACGGGATTATGCACAGATTGGGTGGAGTTCAAATGCCCCCTTCAAGATCGATTTCAAATACCAATCAATGAAGTATCAATGGAGGCTCCTATGGAAAAATCATTCAAAAATCTTGTCCAACCCGTTCAAGTATCAAATATTCAAAAACCAACAATTCAAGTGTTGGTGATCAAAGAACCACGAACAATTCAAGAAGGTAATACGTTGGAGGGAGCACTTGCCAAAAAAATCGCATTTGAAGATCAAAGGATTAGTGATGTGGAAAAGATAAATCAAAGAGATCTTTTCGTGATTTCGAATAAGCCTAGTCTTTCACACATTGAATTTGTCATTCCCGATGAGTTCAAGGATGTGAAAATCAAGACTTTTCCGTTCACACAAATGATTAAAGAATTGGTGCAAGTGTCCATGGTTCGAATTCATATCCTTCAACTCTTTAAAATTCGAGGTTGAGTTTTCTCCAATCGGGGAAGAAGGATGTGGTGTGGGCAAACATCTATTTTCATGTTTTAAAATCTTGAGGACAAGATTCATTTTGAAGGAGGAGAGAATGTTATGACCTAGGTATTGGATAAATTATTTGAATTAGTTTAGTGATAGAATAAGTCTTCCTAGATAGATTAGTATTGTTATTTGTTTGTATTTAATTTAATTCCTATGTTTTAGGATAAGATTAGTTCCTATGTTTTAGGATTTGTTGATGAGGTTATTGTTAGGGAGATAACATCTTGGGGCGGCTTCCTTGAATAATTAATATAACATATAAAGACACACTTTAACCCAAAAAGTCTAAGCCCAATAGGTATGTGCTCAATTATGTTATATTAACCATTCGTTCTTCTCATCTTTATTCAATGTGAGACTTTACTCACACATGTAACCTAACAATCTCCCCCTCACGTGTGAGTCTCTGTCTCTATGTGGGTTTCGAGACCTCTTTATTGGCCATGAACAAGTCCTACTCACTCCCCCTTGCCTAAAGGGCTTTTTACTTCATCAATACATCATCCATGGGTCTCTTGTACACCATCCATGGGAACCCCGCACGCACATCCATGAGAACCCCACACGTCCATGTCTATCGCATCACATCATTATTTAGCACCATTAGCAATATTCCTTTGTTTGGCTTTTCTTTTTCTTTTTTTTTCCTCCAGATCTGTGTGTGAACCATTTAGGCTTTCTTTGTCCCCGTTGGGTAGGGACCATAAGCACCTCACCACCTTCACTGCACACCACCATGGACTCCGATACCACTTATTGGGGAGATAAAAACCTTGGAGAGCTTCCTTAAATAATTAATATAACATATAAAGACACACTTTAACCCAAAAGACCTAAGCCCAATAGGTATGTGCTCAATTATGTTATATTAACCACTCGTTTTTCTCATCTTTATTCAATGTGAGACTTCACTCACACATGTAACCCAACAGTTATCTCATTCTTGGATATGTATGTACGTTGAATGCATTAATGAAAATTAAGCAAAAAAATAACAAAAAAAATATCTATTTCCTCTCTCAAGTTCAAGAGATTAGTCATCTCGAATTGAGATAACTGGCCAAATGGTTAGTCTCTTGGAAGGATGGCTCAAGGTTCTCTGTTAATTGTGTGCGTTTTCATCATTAAAGGAAAGCATAACATTTTCATTTTGCACGAACAGATTCACCAAGTGCAATCCCCTTTCAGTAATCTCAAAGGTGAAAGATGCATTGTAAAGAGTCGATTATGATAGTTTTTTTTTTTTTTTTTTTTGAGGGAAATGATAGTTTTTTGTTGAAAGGATTGGCAGGCAAGTTTGGAAATTAACATCTAAGCCTATCTCCTATTCAAGGGACTCGATGAAAAATTATGCATTTTTATGTTTTGGTGGAAATTTTGTTTGGTAAGCTAACGTCCACCATTACCTGAAATTGGATGTACAAGCATTCACACCGAAGACCGAAAAACTATCTACAGCCCATGTGCTATATCTAAATTTTTTTTAACAATTTGCTATAGTTTTTTTTTTTTCTCTCTTCCTTCAATCACTCTCTTCTCTGTGTCTCTCGTCTCTCTCTCCTTGCAGATCATCGTTCACAGTGGTAGTTCATGGTTCACAAAGGTGCTTCCGATCTAGTTTCAGTGGCAGTGGCCCAATCTGGTTCTCGGTGGTTGGGTTCCATGGGTGGTCCAATCCAATTGGGTTTTTGGGTTTGCTAGCAGTGGCTGGTCGTGGATGGTGCTTGGTGTGTTCCAATTTATTGTTGAGTTGTGGTGGCTGGTTATTTTTTTCTTTACCTGTGGTGCTAGCTTGGTGTGTTCCAATCTATTGTTAAGTTGTGATGGCTGGTTATTTTTTCCTTCACTTGTGGTGCTAGCTGGCGATGATGCGGGTTTGCTAGGTTGAGAAGAGAGAGGTGTGGTTTGCTAAGTTGCTTTGCCTTAGAGAAGAGAGAGGCGGAATGGAAGATAGAGAAAGAGAGTGAAATTAATAAATAAATAAAGAGAAGTAAAAAATAAGAGATGAGATATATGCTGAGTTGTAAAATGTTATGTTGAAATAGATAAAAATAGTCTTTTTAGTTGCTAAAAATTTTAAGAGACCAGATTTGAATTCCAACCGAGAAAAGAAAGAACAATCCCAGATTCCAATCGGCAAAAATACAAAACAAACAAAGGCACCAACTGCAACACAAAATAACCACCAGCTACATTTCATGATCCATACACTTCTTCTTTCCCTCAGATTTTACCACATATCTACTTGGATCTCACAATGCATAAATTATTATTGCAGAAGCAAAATGAAGACTCATAAACACAAGCCTCGAGATCATTTCAAAACCGAATAACCTCTGCAATAACTCGTACACTTTAAAAAAAATTACCTGGGGACCCAAAAATTTTGTTTCCTTTTGCTACAAGAAGGATTTAACTAAATAGAGCTTATAAGCCAAGTCCCAAACTGACCTTCGACGTACTTTACCATCTACATATCTTATGCACTTCTAGACTCACATCTTTACTTGGTCTTTATATATATATATATATATATTTTTTTTTTTTAAGTAAAGGTTCATTCTTAGTTACTTCCAGCATGCATTATTTCCAAATACCAGGCCTCGGTATTCTATTGTTTTCTAGCACTAATGACTCACCAGGCTGATATAGCGGCGTCTAGAACAAGATAGTAATAACATGTATAGTGAGATGGCTAATTGTATTAAAAGAGTGGCTAAAGAAGTTACTTGGAGAATCTAAAAGATGCAAGTGACCGAGGAAAGAGACTTCTTAACTACATTTTGGCCTGACAACAATAGGTTTCTATACAAGCCATCAAAACACTCACCTCAGCAGCCACTGCAGCACTTCAGAAGAAAATGACATCCTAATTGTAATCCCTTCAAGAAACCAACCCACTTGGAACTAATCATTTTTTTTTTCAATGATTTTTGGATATGGGAACACAAGAAAGTCAATACAACCAACAACAGGAGTAAGCAGACAAGGGGAACACTCATGATATATAAGAAATATGGAGACTTGTGTGATTCAAAAAACATAAGGCATACGATTTATAAGAAGTTAATTAGTCTACATGTCATGTGAAGGATAGTTAATAATAACAATCTTTATTTTTGTTTCTCTTATTATTTCATAAGGTGCATGCTGGAATTCTAACCCACAGGACATGGTTAAATTCCCCCTTAATTTGTTAGGCAGGTATGTTCCATAGCAATAATTCACCACGTGAATGGACCAGTATTACTTCATATAGGTCAAAACTTAAAAGGATCAACAAAACAATAAATTAAATAACTGAAAACGAATAAAATACTTCAATTATTTATTTATTTTTCCCTTTCAACATTTCATACCATACATGTATATTCTACGACCAATGAGTTGAACAGTAAAAAAACAAAATCCTATTTTTTATTTACAGGCCCTAGCAGCTGAAAGGTGCTCTCCAAATTCCTTTACAGCTTCCTGAAAATGAGGCGATCCAACCTGAAAACAGTTCTGCTATAGTTTATGCCACCAATAAACAATATTGATGAAGTAAAAAAAGGATAAAAGAATGATGGAATGCACTGATGCGGCAGTTTGCAGAAAGATTGGGGGATTCCGGGATGAAAAATGTAAGCAGTACATGGCAATACAGCATAAATGGAAGGCCTAACCAAAGAGGCCCTGGAAACAAAATTCTGAGTATACAGCCTCCATGAGTTGATAGGAACTGACCTCGATCATGCACTAGTTTAGAAAGGCATCTAAAAAGAAGCCATTATTTGTCTTTCAACATCAAATATCGCAGGCAGGAGAATCAATGCTGTGATACAATATACATAGGTTGATTGGTTAGGCCCAAGAACTCATGACAAATCGAAAGATCCCTGCCCTTCACTGATTGCATAAACTAATTTCTTGTACATTATATCCTGTAAAAGGTAAATCAACCATCAGTTATAAAAATGTAATAGTAATTACATAAGAATAAAAGAAAAATCATTAGCAAAAAAATATTGAACTTTACATAAGAATCAACAATTTTAATTCATTAAATTTGCCTATTTTTAACAGAATCAAATACCTTTGTGGAGTATGGAGGAAGCTTCAAGTAGTTTGCACATGTCATGACACTTGGTAAGTCATCATCTGCTGATTCTGAAAGCCCAGTACCATTAGATGCTGTGTTAGCTGCGGTCGAAGAATGCTGCACCCAAGACATGCAAGCATTAATGATAAGAACATGTGTGGGTGACATACACATCAATGTCAAAAAAAAAAAATGTCAAATAGGAAATGCATCAAAGACATCATTTAAATCTAAACCAACTATGGCAATACCTTTCTCACAATCGTCAGTTTTGGATTCAGTACAGCCAGACCACCAGGTGGAAGCCTAGGTGCACCAGTGACAAACTGGCAGAAGGCCCGCTGCTGCTCTGGTGTGAATTCTCCCATAATCTCCAGTAACTAACATCATTATAAACAACACAATAAGGATCATAAAATAACTAAAGTGATTTCCATAGGATTGACTTCAAAATCTAGAGAGAGAAGCATACATTAACTATTGCCGGGCTCTTGGCAGTGTATCCATGATCGAATTTTATATGATCAGCAAGTGTCTCAGCCTGCATAAGTTAGAAAACAATGTATAACCATGAGGTCCATGATCCACAATAAAAGGTTCCAGTCATGTCTTGTGATTCAGAAATGCACAAGAGAAATTTACCTCCCATAACTCTCTGCGGCCACAAAGCAAGTAGTCCAATTCATGTGGAGTAAATATTTGTAGAGACGAGATGTCAAACACCTGATCAAGATGTCGCATAAGAACAATTTTGAAGTCAGCATAAGAAAAAGTTTTGAAAGTTAAATAGAGAAGAAGAGAAGAAGCATATCCAGATTCAAGAAATAAATCAGAAGATAGGGTGAAGCATGTTATAATCAAAACCCTAATATAGAACAAGAGAAAATTCAAAAAATTTACAGAATGAACTACAACAGGCCTGATGGACAAAAGAGCTTATAATTTGTTCTTTAATTTTTTTGGGTAGCATAAGAGCTCGTAATTTTGTTTCTTTTACTCCTATACTATATTAGTGTCTCCATATGCTTGTTCCTAATTCTCTCTCCCTTTGAGTCACTTGCATCTCTGCTCACAGGCTCCCTACCACCATTCTCAATCTCAAATTTTTTTGGGTAAAAATCACCAAAGTTTTCCCTCCTAGTTTACACCGCAACCAAGACATAACCCCAGCCAAATTTTAGCCACCCCCTTGCCACTTTCACCAATGCTTAATTCAAATATAAAACCAAGAAGTATGTTCTAACACCCAGCAATGAGAATATTCATTTCATGACCGTCACCTAAGCCTTGACCTACACAAACTTCACCTAAAGTCATGCTATCACAGAAAATTCCAACTCAAATTTTCTGGAAACAAGCAGAGAAGGAAGAGAGAACATGGAGCAAAGGGAGAAGGAAACCCGCTGAACTTATTAGAAGGAAGAAATAGAAACAGACATCACAATCACAAATCATCCTCATAGTTTCTTTGTAACACTGGGCTGTAGGTTAGCAGGACCCTTCAAAATTTGACCTAATGACAAGATTCAGTATATATATAAATATAAAAAGCCTTCTCCTCTCTTTTAACTAAGAAGTAAAAAAGTCATTTTCAAAACACAGGACAACTAACAAAGTACCATTTCAGTCCCCAAAATGCCTGTTCACAATTACAAAAATAGCTAAATAAATGCAGGTAAATTTTCAAACTGTAGGAACTACTGGAGATGATAGGTTCAACACCCTTGCCTATGGACTAAGAAACAATTTGGAAACCCCTCAAATCTTAATCCACTTTTTAATATTATTCTATACTTGAATATATTATATTACCTAGAATCATCAAAGTCACATATGTTTGAACATCATGCGTATTCCCATTTTAAGACACCACATATTTTTAACAGTTGTATAAATGATTCTGATTGCCACATGGTCCAAGCCCTTCATAAGTAAAGGATATCAACTTCCTTGGCAGATTAACTTTTTGCAATACACCCTTGACTGATGTAGTATAAATAAATCCCAAGCAAGTCCATGAATTTTATTTATTTATTTTTTTTGATTGGTAAGAAAAAGTTTAATTAAAGCAGGTCTACTTTATGCCAGAAGAGCATAAAGCAAACAAGTCCACGAAAAAATAAGAAAACAGCAATCTTTAGATTACTAAGCAAAAAAAGATGAGAAGAGGTACTTAACCTGATTGAAACCTGCTCTAAATGCTTCCATTTGCCGCATTATTCCAGTCTTAACAGTCGCATCAACTACCAATGATATATACTCCTCCAAGTTATAAATATCAACCTAGAAATTGGCATTTGTCAGGCATATCCTCAATAAAACAAAAGCAATGAAAAAATGATAAAACATATATACATAATCAAGGTATGTAAGTTGCATACATTTTCATCTCCAGGTTTCAAAATGTAGTCTGGATAACCAGGAAGTGTAAAATCCAAGCAGAGATCTTCAATTGAAGCCCCACGAAGACGTAAATCTGCAACTGCCTCACTACTATCGCTACTAGTCAATTCTAGATTTTGTTTCCGGCAAACAAGGACATGCAATTCTTGCAAATGCTTGCCTAACTCAGCATCATAAGTAAGAATATCGTGCAAATCAAGTTCCTGCAATGGATCAGAAGTTTGAAAATAGGCTTACTTGACCAAGCACAAGCTTGTAAAATGCTGTTGATAGTGGCAGGTCCAATAGCCGTCCATCTTGAAGAGCTTTGGCCATCACACGCCCTACCAACCGGAAATACTCAATGGCTTTTGAAAACTGACTACCATCAGCAGCATCGGCATTTGGAGGCCAAGGACGGGGAAACAACCCAAGAGGGGCGTTGACAAGATCTCCATCAGCACTATTGGTTTTTCCATTTTTATGTTGATCTCCATCAATTTCCATTGAATGCTTCTCTGAGGAAGAATTTGTTCTCCACATTCCAAGTCCAGCTTTTTGTAGGTCATGACTTAAAAGTGTGTAGAATTCAAGGGTGGGACCCAATCCAGTGCCAACTTCACCAAAATATTCTACCTCAAGCACAGCCTTTTGGCTAGAATACATCTCCATTACTTTAGCAGCAGAATCCAAAATACGGTTTCTCGAGACACGGACCTTCTGGCGCTGCAATCTCCCAACCCTCACCTCTCTTTCATTTGCTGATCCATGACCATCAGCACCTTGCTGCTGCTGGAGACGATACAAAGCACGAGATAACCCAAAAGCAGTTGAATAGAAGTACTGTCGCCGGGTCTCGAAAGGAAACAAGAAGGGACATGCTTTTGTCAACTGGTAGCACCATGAAGGAAGACTACCACTACACAGTGCAAGTGCATCTTGAATTTGTCGAGCTAATTTGGGAGTAAGCTTGCTGTTAACAAATTCCTCAGAAGGAACCCTAGCACCAGTTGTGCTCAGCTCATCCAGACTCAAGATTTTCCCCTCAGCAAAGCTGTCGGAAACTATCTGGGCTCTTAAACGAGGTGCAAGCTGGTTCAAACCCTCTAATACACGCAAAAGTGCCATTATATTATAAGTGGGATTAGTTTTTTCCAGATCACAAGGAAGTTCGCCCTGCAAGATACTATCTAGAAGTGACATTCGATGCAATTGGGCATCAGAGTTAGAACCAGAGGTAGAACCAGGCTTGGTAGATTTTAATGTAGTATGAGAACTTGAACCTCCAACAGAAGCCCTATCAGTTTGGCTTTCTGACCTCTGATAGGTAATAGTGTAAATGTCACTCCACAGCCTGCTTCCATCGCTAGATATGAGATCACTGCCAGCATACCTGTCATCATCATCCTCATCCAATACAAGCTGCCGCTGAACAGCTTGATAAATAGTCAAATGCCTATTAAGCTGCTTCCCACCTGCAGTAAAGATTAATTTTGGAGGATCATTGGAACTTCCATATAGAGGGCGTCCTTGCCTATCTCTGCCTCCCCTAAGACCTCTACCATTAGCAGATCCAAGTCCAGCCATGGCAGCAGCAGCGAATGACATAGCGCCTCTTGAACCATAAGAATTTCCAGTCCTAAAATCAGCAGAATCAGAGCCCCTTGCTGTAGCAGCTCTGCTACTAGAGCCAGACACTGGATTAGTCTGGCTATCACTTGCTGCTGGAGCAACAGCACTATCCTCCGCAGAGTCACCCAATTTTACATCATGTACTTTGTCAGGCATGCAAACAGGAAGAGAATCATCTCTTAGAACCTGGAAGAAACAAGATTGGATTGGCAAAATTTAAGGAATTACAAAATAAAATAAAATAAACAAAAATTAGAAGACCCAGAAAACATACATCTTCATGGTCATCATCCTCATCATCTGAGATATCATCATCTTCAATCACCAAAGCATCATCAATCTCAACAGGAGATATATCCAATTCCTCGTCCTTCAAGAGATGGTAAAAATGTTAACGGATGAGAAAATTACTAATCACATGAAAAAGTATTGTAATGAAAAACAGATATATACAATATTTTGAATGGGTTACACAAAATGGAAAGAGTCCATGAGTAACGAACACAAAACTGATTAGCAAAACATTATAAGTAATAGAATAAGTCATTAAAATAAGATTTAAACAAATTAATTAGCAACCCAACCACACCAGACAGAGACAGAGACATAGAGATTAGTTCTCAAAGACCTTTTTTTGTTGTGCACTGTCCCTCATAAGCTTCAAAATTCCAATCTCTTGGTTGTTGACTTACTTAGTTCCTAAGGCCTCATTTGGGAGGAGGGAATGAAATGGAATGTAAAATAATGAAAATAATAATTTTGGAATATTCTTCTCTTCCCTTGTTTGGGAGTTTTAATTGAGGAAATGGAAAGCTCATTCCCTTGTTTAGGAGTTTAAGTAGGAGGGAATAGAATGGGTAGGAGGGAACACTCATTCTTCTTTATTTCCTTAAAACCTCAAATTTTCATTCTCCCGAAATTGAGAGGAATGGGAGGAAATGAAATTAGATTTAATAATTTTTTTACTAAAACTCTCAAAATACACCTATATATTCAACCATTTATTTTAAATTAGGGATCTAATAGTAATATTGTCATAAAATAATTTCATTTCATTCCCTCCATGTTGCTCTCAAACAAGATTATTTACATTCCATTTATTTTTATTCCTTTCCATTCCTTTATTTCAAAACATTCAATCAAGGTTACTTAATTTCATTTCATTCCATTCTTTTCCATTCCTTTCTCTTACTTAAATACATTCCATTCTATTCCATTCCTTTCCATTTCCTTATGATCATTCAATTCCATTCAATTTCATTCCCTTATGAACTCCCAAACAAAGCCTAAAGCAAGTACCACTATCTAACCTTGCATATCATGTTCATTTCAAATTTTCAAGTAACCACCAGCTGCAGCATGTTGAAATGCATATAACTCATATAATACTCGTAAAACTCCAATATTCAAATCCGCTTCATAGGTATCAAAATTCATCTTTTGCAATAGATAAAATGTGTTCCAATGTTCTAAAATGAGATTCCACTAATATGCAAACAACAATGCAGTAGATGAAGACTAAACACGAGACCTTTTAAAGATTCTAGAAAGAAGCCAATGAAAGCCTCCATCTTTAAAATGCATAACTTAAAATAAATAAATAAATAAATATTATAATAATAATAATAATAATATTATTATTATTATTATTATTATTATTGTTGTTGTTGTTGTTGTTGTTGGAATAACACTTTTACTCGGACAACAATTATTATTATTATTATTATTAAATGATTTCCCATTGTTGTTGGAATAACACTTTTACTCGGACAACAATTATTATTATTATTAAATGATTTCCCACCAACTTTCCATTGTTAACTATACAATACTACCTTTACCTTTAAACTGAACAAGGGGAAAAGTAAATCAGATGCATGATGAATTACGGAAGTTGAAAATTTATTCATTGACCTTTAGACAATGGAAAAAAAAATTTAGAATAGCCACAATATATATATATATATATAAAGACATTAAGGGAGCAAGAGTAAGTCCAAAATCTGGAATTTCTAATTAAAATAAGAAAAGTACATCTTAACTAGAATCTATAGCCATAAACATGTCATAGCAATACATATCATTTTTTTTATAGGTTTAATAAATTCTCATATTATAGCAATGATAGAGCTTATCACTGCACTTTGTATCAATGTACTAAAATGGTAAAACGTCAACTACATAATTAAAATATCATCTGAACTATCCATGTCATGCATTAAGCAACCTTTCACCAATGTCTTGTAAGATAATTTTAGTTGATATATGTTACTACTTTTTTAACTTTTACCCAAATTTATTCCATTTATTTCAAATTGATTTAAAATTTTCATTAGTGTAAAAGAGTACAGGCTAGAAGAATCATGCTACGAAAAGATATAAAAAGTATCATTTTAAATTTTAAAACATTAACTTCGTGTCTTCTATTTATTCAAGCATCTGGACAGACAACCAATTACCATGTTTAGCCCTACAGTGTCAGCACCATACCTCAGAAGTAGAGTCCCCATTTACAGGTTTCATTTGAGCATCTTTATCAAGAGCTGCTCTTCTACGAGCAGCATTTCTTGTTTGAGGTCCTCTACCTTCCTCTTGAGTAGGTCTCAAAACAGCTTTACCCTTCCCCTTTGATGAACTTGTGCTTTTCTCTTGTGCCGGATCCTTTTTAGAAGCGTCTCCTATATTAACAGATGATCTTGATCTAGTAGAATGACGACGAGTGGCAGCCGCAGGAGTAGAAGTAGATGGGGAAGAAGCACCAGCTCCTGTAGGTGTAGTTCCAGACTCAGAATTCCCAGCAGAGACTGAGGATTTCTGACCAGAATCACCTCTCTGGACTCGGGGCCAAAGAAATTCCTCAACGGCTGCTAAACTTGCTAATGGGTCAATCAGTACAACATTGGATGAATAGTCACGGAGCGATTTTTCACCTTGGGCTCTACAAAGGCGCAGCTTAAAAGGCTGAGACAATGCACTCAGCCCAGAGGAGAGGCGTGCACTTCCACCAGATGACCTAGATGAATGGCTCAACACAACAGGGAAACGCTCCAAGGAGGACAAAGCATTTTGAAGCTTCTGAACCAGTACAGTCATAGGAGTCGCACCCTCCTCATCAATACTGGAAGGTAGTGCAACAGCAATAAAGGACTTGAATCTTTTAAGTGCTTGTTGGCGAAGCTTGGGCACGTTAGCTTCTGAAATTCTCTCCTTGGAAAAGTAGCCACAAGAAAAGTAGTTCAGCAGAGCAGCAACAACACCACTGCCAATAAACTCAAAAGTGGACAC
The DNA here is from genome assembly GCF_002906115.3 of Quercus suber. NCBI lineage: Eukaryota > Viridiplantae > Streptophyta > Magnoliopsida > Fagales > Fagaceae > Quercus > Quercus suber. The sequence goes on from NW_027069471.1 coordinate 29,018, forward strand.
ACCATCCCCTTTGCTTAGTTCTCCTAGCATCTCAGATATAACCCCCAGCAGATACTCTTCCTTATTCGCAGAATTATCAGCCAGGCGAGACCCAGAAGCCTTAGACTTTCCCTTTGCTTTGGTCTTTTGGTCATCAACCCCGGCATTCAACTTCATGCAAAGATCCTTCAAATGTAAAAGATCATCTGTGACTCCAACTTCAGCAGAACCAGGATCTGAAGGGAAGTACTTGTCTTTAAAGGCTTTAGCACAAGAACTGACTGCCATACGAAGATTAGAATTAACAGAAGGAATTTCTACTGAGCTTGGGGGAGATCCAATATTTACTGAACCAGGATTCTTGGATTCCTCTGAAGCATTTCCATCTGGGTTGGAGTTCCCACTCCGTCGCCTGTAACGCCTAGAGCGTGATGATGCACCAGGGGCAGACTCATTATCCTTCTCGATGGGAGATGCTTGTGCAGGACCTGTATTTGGATTACCAGCTAAAATAAGTTGGTCCACAGCATGAACCACTCCTTCTCTAACAAACATCTTGGAGAAAGTCCCAGGAAGCTTTTCCATAAGAATTTCAGCAATTTGGAGAGCAGGAACCAAGACATGCGGATCTTTCCATGCTAAAACACCAGCTAAGAAACTACAAGAGCAACACAAATAATGAAGTAACAATAAGTATCTCTGCAGACTTAGCATGGAGTGAGTGGGCATAAAAAGAATTCATAACCAACTAAAGTCGGATACCTTGATATGTTTGTTGTACTTAATAAAGACTGAATCATCTCTGCATTACTGAAGTACATCAATTTTCCAATAACTGAAAGACATTTGTGACGAACAGGGCCGTTCACACTTGAACCATATATCTGCTCGGCATATAAACAGACACTATTATTCATGTACAAAACCAAGTAAAACTTCAAAACCAGCTAGCTGCACTAAAAACTTACTTGTATCAGAATAGGAAGGAGATCCATTCCAAATTGCTGAAGAAGCTCAGGCTGATCATTTAATAATTTCTCACGAGCTGAAACCTCGGGAGCATTCCCACTTGTGTCTTCCTGTTTCGCAGAACTGCCGACAGAGGACTTCTTAACGACAGGTCCTTTCATAAATAAATTGGAGCTAGCAGGGAGGGAGATGGTTCCTTGTGGCAATGGAGGGAGAAGCTCATTTGCCAGGTTGACAATCTCAAAAATCTACAATGTACGTTAAAAATTAGATAAATTTGAAATTTCAATATTAAAAAAAGGCAAATACTAGATTAAAAGACATTAATATAAGGCCTCAATATATTATACAATTAAAATAAATAAAGGCCATGATAAATTCTTACAAAAAATTAAGGGCAAAACTTAAGTGCAGTGCATTAGGTTTCCCAATTGAATTCAAACACTTGGTTGTTTTGAATTTAATTGTCCTTGAAAAAGATATCACTATATGCGTCTTATTGGTCAATGCGACTCAGTGTTTGAATTAAATTGGGGAACTTTATGTACGGTACCTAAGTTACTTTACCTAAGTGTTACCCAAAAATTGAATATCAGGGAGAAAAACAGTGCATGGATCTTAAGTTGCTTAAATTTTAAGCCCTGATGAGTATTAGTCCAGTATGGTTCACAAGGGTAAAACAGACATGGAAAGTTGCAATTTTTCGATACCCATGTAAATATGAAAAAAAAAAAAAAAAAAAAATGTCCAGCTAGAATAACAACCCCACACGGCCACACACCCAAAAAAAGAAAAAGCAATACCTGTTCTGCTGGTCTACTTAAAGCAGGTGAAACCGATGCATTAGTTGATATGCCTGCACCAGCTAGAATATCTTTAAGGATGCCACTGATCCCCAGGAGAAGCAAAGTTTTGGCTCCTAAAGGAGAGCCACTAGCACAAGTGGAAAGAAGCCGAATTAAACCCTGCATGCCCCCATAAACTCACAATCAGAATCCTCAGTTATACATAAACTCATCTCAAGTACAACTAAGCCTTAAAGGCTTAAACCCAACTAAAGGAGAACCCTCATAAGCATCAAATTTGAAGAATTGAATTGCACTCACTGTGTATGTAGGAGCACTTAGAGAGGCCTGTCCACCTCCAGCATTGCTGGTGGAAATAAGTGAGGCAGCTTGTGCAACCAAACCATGATTGCAGAGTTCGTCTAATTTATCCGGGGATGATGCAAATGCTTCAGCAATTCGAGTCAAACAAACAGAAGCATGCTCCAACACCTACAATCATAACATACTTCACACAATAAGGAAAAACTAAACCCAGAAGGGCATTCCTAGATTCAAAAAATACGAAACAAAAACCACACCTTCGAATCATGATACTGAAGAAGGTTAGTCAACAAGGGGACAGCTTCCATCACAAAGTCAGCTGCGTCTGAAGGGAGCTTCTTGCACATATTTGCAGCAGTAGATAATGCCACTCGCTGAAAAAAAGTATAAGGCAAACAAAAATTTCTCAAAGAAGATCCAAAACGCAAAAAATAGTCTTTACTCTCTCAGCAATGATAACCAGCTTAAAAGCTTGAAATTTCCACTAAAATAAGTTACCTGCACTCCCGTGGAGAAGAAATCGAGATACGAAAGCACTGCCATAAGTGCACCAGCTCGCAAACACGCAGTTGGGTGTTCCTGAGATATCTTCTTCAGAGCTTGCAGGGACTGTTTGACATCATAACAAGCATAAATATCACAATGCAGTTCTCAAGAAATACCACCATACACTAAATTTCACAGACAGAATCCTAAAATCATAAATTTCTTCAATTCCACATGGCTAACAACTATATCTAACAAAAAGCAGATTACCCATTAGCCAATTCACACTAATTTTACAAAGAAACCAACCTGTTCAGCCAAGTCCATGTACTCTATCGTGAGAAGCCTCGCGCAAAAGCACGAAACCGCACCATAATGCACAACAGCCGCGCAAGACGAAGGCAACACATCACACAGGTGAGTGAGAGCCCTGGCAGCGAGGAGCATGATATCGGGATTGCTCTCGTGATTCAGCAACCCGACGAGCACGGGCACGAAGGAATCAACCGAGAAAGTGCTCAGCGACTCCTCGGTCCCAATCGACAACATATCACAGAGCTGAGTCAAGGCCTCGACCTGCCTCCCTTCTTCACCATCTGCTCTCAAACCCGACAGAATCTTCTTCAACCGCCCACTCTGGTGCGACCCGGACCCAGACCCCATCGCCGACGATGGCAGCAGATCATCGAGCCCAGCACCGAGCTTCCTCAACAAACCCTGTAAAGCACTGCTCGCCGATGTCAAATTCTGGTGCAGAATCCCAACACCGCCTTCGCTATCGTTGTCCTCGTCGTCGGCGGCGCCACCGGCGCCGGCACCATCCATGTTCAACCCTAAGCTCCTTTCATTCTCCCTGCTTTCCCTCTCCCTCTCCCTATCCCTAACCCTAATTTCATGCTCTTTCTCCTTGCCTTTATCCGAATTATCCCTCTCAGAGCCTCCTCGATTGTTCCCACCGCCGCCACGGCGGCGAGAGCCGGATGATTCAGTCACGGAATCCATGTTAGCAGCAGCAGTAGTTTTCGCAGCAGAACGTGAGCGCGTTGAGATCGAAGATTGCGATGACGTGGCGGCAGCGGCAGCAACGGTGGCGGCGACTGGTGTGGGTGGTGGTGTTGTTGTTGTTGTTAAGAGACGAGCGCGTTTCGAAGAGCGGGTGGCGGTGGCGGTGGTGGAAGAAGAGTTGTTAGTAGTAGGGGCAGCTGAGGTAGCCTCCGCCCGCTTCCGGCTACGAGTTTCCATACAAAAGCGAAAACCCCCTCGAGAGAGTTTCCGAAACTCCGCCGCTGACCGCGCCCCCGAATCGGGCGGGGCGATCACGCGCCACGAGATCCGATTCCACGTTGCATCTGTAAAGCACCAGATTAAAACCCTAAAAAATCAAGAATTTTTATTTATTTTTTTTGTTTTTGTTGGAATTGTTGAAATCAGCTGTGAAAGACTTGTGAATTGGAGGAATCTAGGAATTGAGAGAGGAAGAGAAGGAATGAATTGTATAAATTGTGTGGTGTATCGGTGAAATTGCTATATGGGTTTGTGAAATTTTAGGGTTGAATTCAGAGAAAGAGAGAGAAAGGAGAAGAGACAGAGAGTTTTGATGGAACGAAAACCCTAAAGTGACGAAGGAATAAAGAAGGGGAAAGATTCTTTATATAGGATTTAATAACTGAGTTTTTTTTTTTTTTTTTCTTTTTCTTTTTGGGTTTCCTTATTGTTGTTGGTTGGTTACTATTTTTTCTATATTTATATTTGTATATTTCAAAGTAAAATATTTTTCAAGAATTTGGTGCAACATGTAAAAATTTTTCAAGCATAAATTGCCAAATTTGGTGGCTTGGCCATTGAAGTTGTTTATGTCGGAGGTTTGGTGATTGGATTGGCAACTTGACCATTGGCACCGAAGTGATTGAATTGCTGAAACTATCTTTTTCAATGACCTAATACTTGTTGATTATCGCCGGCTGCCAATATATATTGTCAAAATAGTGTCTCCGACAACTAGACTATCGACACCAACTACGTTGGCAATCTAGTCACCATATGGGGTGAAGAGGGCCACTATGCATTTTTGTAAAATGTTTTATTAGGACAAACTTTTTACAACAAATTTTATAATCAACAGACAATATTTTACATATAAACAAACGCCTAAGAATTAGAATAACATTTTATGAAAAATATTTTACTTAAAAACAAATGGATCATAAAATTCACTCTATAGTTCATACCATAAAATTCTTCTTTTTTTTTTTTAAATTCATTTTCGTTCTCAATTAGTAAAATCTCTTGATATGGAGTTCAATCTATGCTAACATAAAAAATCAATTGATATCTAGGCCTCTAATAATGAAAAGCAATCACCATGGAGCAAACACCATAGATTTGAAATACTATTATATTTATCCAAATAAAAAAAATTGCAATGATATCAATGTCTATTTTTGTTATGATCATTGATGCTTCTAAAAACGATTTTTATCTTCTTCTGTTCAAAACAATGTTTTTTTTTTTTTTGTTTAAGAAAGCCAAAATATTAACTAGCTTAAAAAAAAAAAAATTGAGGGGAAAGTAGCTTCAATTTGATAACAACTTTTTAGTTTATTTGTTTTTGTACAATTTCTTGAAAGTCTAGTCTTTTGTGGGCACAACTATATCTTAAGTAGCTTTAATCAAAATTACTTTTTTAGTGTGTGTTTAGCTAAGCTTATTTGCTTAATAAAAACAAAATAACTATAAAACAAAATAAAATAAAACACATTAGTCCTTAATACATTCTGTTGAGGCACATTGGCATATATTATAATAAACTAGATTTTTTTTTTCATAATTTGATAGTTAAGGGAGGAGAAATTTAAAGTTTGAAATTTTTATTAGAAATACTAAAAAGTGTCAAGCAAATTAATTACTAAAAATAAAATTGGACATAAGATGCAAAATTAAATAACAATTAAAAAATTAAGTTAAATTCGATTAGAATTCTAATCATGCTTAAACTTTAATACACACACATATATATATATATATAATTTTCATAGTTAATAGACCAATTTTCTTTTTATATATTTAAAAAAAAAAAAGCAATCTTAAATTATATAAATAGTTTTATTATTATTATTATTATGACGTAATTGTATTTTTTTTTTTTTTTTTTTGGATAACAAATGCCTCTGTCGACTTGGCACGTCCCTATCAGGTAAATGACTTTATGTTTTTTTTTTTTAATGTATTTTTATTATAATAATAAATGACTTTATGGGATTACCAAGTAGACAAGGATGTGTAGATATAATATTCTAGTATGTGCTTTGTATGCAACTCTTTCTGGCGTGGGTTTCACTTTCACATTGTGGTATTTGACAAAGTTTTTGGACCCTTACGTGTGGCTGTGACACCAAATTGGCAAATTGGGCAATTCCAGTTCTAAAATCAATGATTTAATGGCTTTGCGTTGGGCCTACTTGCTTGGGTTTGGCCCTAAATATGTCACTTTTGTTTAGAATGGTGGGGTTACCCTTCAAACATGTCTAAATAGTGTCTCTCGCTTGAGTCTCTACTCTTTAACACATTATTATTACTTTGGTTAAATTTATTTTATGAGTAAAATATAGTTAATACTCTTGAAGTTCTGGTTAATGTCAGCTAATTATTTTGAGAAAGAGAAGAAAATGAGTAACGGTACAAGGACCTTGTTGGTCAATTTTTAAATATTTTGGACCTGATTGACATTAACTCAAATCTCAGAAGTATTAACTATATTTTACCCTTATTTTATTGATTTGTTTGTAAGAAAATGGTTAATTTACAATAATTATGCTAGTGATATAATTGTCAATTTTCAAAGTAAGAGAAAAAACAGTAGTTAGTTACAACTTATTAGAAGTAATATGTATAGTTAGAAGTAATATGTATAGATCTCTTGAGTTTAGGTCAATAGATAGTAGCCAAAGACTAATTCAGTGACAAATGTAGAAAATTTTATCTGATTGTCAATGCCATTGCTATCCACATAATCACATTCATCAAGGTTCAAAATTAGTCAGTTTAATTATGAATCATCTTATATGTCTAATAGTAGATCTTCGAAGTTGAGATCTTGGGTTTTCACATTAACCACATTTTAAAGTTGCTTTTGATTTGAGATGATTTTGACAATCTACCTATCATGTTAGTCATAATATGCTTTTCAAGTTTATACACAAATACTACTATTTATTTTTTGTTCTAATACTACAATTTTCTAATGCTCTAATTTGACATACATGTCCACGTACAAGGAACATGGAATCATGGATATCATCTTAACAAAAATCACTAGCATTAAATAAATGTGAAAATTAAAATTGAATTTATAAATTAAAAAATGTGCAAGAACCAATCGGTGAATATGCGAGCACTCTATCATTGATGTGGTTTCCTTTTTTTGGTTTTTCTTTCCTTTTTTTGGGGGGGGGGGGGAAGCACTCTATCATTGATGTGGTTTCCTTTTTTTGGTTTTTCTTTCCTTTTTTTGGGGGGGGGGGGGTGTTCAAGGAAATTTACAGTGTTAAATGAGTGGATAAAAACTCACTAAGCATAATTTTAAGTCCACTTCAAAATTTTCAATCTAGCTTAGGCCTAGGTAATTAATAAATGATAATCCTTACTCATGTTCATAACAAAATGGAGAAATAATGAAAGATCCACATATTCAAAGATTTTATTCTTCTTGCTAAATAATTTTTTTTTTTTTTTTTAAATCTTGAAAGGACACATATTCAGTATTTTTTATCCAAAAAGAAAATAGGAACAAAAAATCAGTCACAATTATCCTAGAAGTCAAAAAAGTTTGACCAGCCATCTTTTTGAACTTTTATTATCAATAATATAGCAAAAAAGAAACCTTTTTTTCCCATTATATATATATATATATATATTTTCATAAAAAAGTTGACCCACAAAAAAATTTAAAATGGTGAACCAAAATTATAGATTTCTCATGTAGTATAATATAAATTTTATCAGGGTTAAAGTAATAGTCTGATAGTATTCTTTTCCACGTGTCTAATTTTTGTAGTTTGAACCTCATTCATTTTTTCGCTTGTATTTACCTATAAAAAGATAGAGGGAATTTTTTTTTGTTTTTTTCTTTTCATGAGTTGTGGTGGAAATGTTGAAATAACAGCTGGTTCATCTTTTATTACAGCTTGTTAACAACATAAGTTAAAAAAAAAAAAATTATTTACTAACAGCTGGTTAGTACATTAGCTGATTGGAGTCACATATTTCCAAGGTACATAGGTCCCATGGTGAGGTTTCCCCACTTCTCATAGATACAGACATTGAACCACAAAAAGGGCCATGGCTCACAATTTTCCAAGCAACAGTGTACTTAAGAGAAGCCCACAAGGGAGGAAAAATGCAATGAGAAAAACAACAATGAGAGAATTTTATTTTATTTTTTGAAAAATTAGGCTGACTAGTATCTAATTATTTCCTTGACTGTATGCAGTCCCTCTTCTCCGGGCACTAGGTTTTTACAAGGAGTCCTATAAAAATGTCCCTAAAATACTGGCACGAGGTTTCTTTTTGACTAAAGTATCGAGAAAATATTACATACATGTACATATAACATGCCAAATCAGTGGAAAAACTCATACATTGGTGGGACAAGACAATAAAAATTCTTGTAGGCCCTTCGTGACAATAATTACCAGCAGTAACACAATATCAGCTCAGCTAGAGGACCTTTCAAAAACAAATTGAGTTTCAAAGTTCCATCACTCACCTCCTTATCAACCTACAGGCCCCAAAAAAAGAGGCCAAAAGATTGAATTTTGTCACCTAATTGTCTCTTACCTAATGTAAGTTTCAAACACTTCCACTGTCATAGTTTCAGGTCAGGTGGGACAGTTGTTAGCTTTGCCTGCTGTAAAATTTTGTAAACACATTTCATAATTGACTCGTTGATCTCGTTTTAGCGGTGTGACGTGCAAACAGCCATAGCTTTAATGGATTTAGATTAGTTCTTTTTTCTCCCCTAAAACAATGGGAACATTGTATAAACTATAAATAGACCCAAAGTTTATCTCATATATTAGGTCTCCTATTTTTAATTTTGTCAATTAAAGTATCAAATATATGAAATTGTTTTAATTCAAGGCACTTATAATTTTTTTTTTCATTATTTTGTTTAGTATTATCGCATAGAAAATTAGAAAACCATTGGTTAAACTCTGTTTTTCACCTAAAACTTGTTTTAAATGTATTTGGTACCCATTGAACAAAGAAGGTAGATAAATAGAACTATGTTTAGAACTTTAGAGGAAGAGACGGTTTCACTCAGAGTGAGTGATTGCTATAAAATCGAAGGTAATTATCTAGGTGAAGCACAAAGTTTTAATAATAGCCCTATATTTCATTTTCAAATAAATATTCTAGCCTTTACAACTTCCAAGTGTCTTAACAAACACTTTTGTAACAACTTGTCAAGACTCAAAGCAACCCTCTTTTAAATCAAGCACATTCTGACTTAGAAAGTGGAACAGAGCCTTGCAAATTAAATCCCTTTAAGCATTTGTCAGGAATATTTATACTTTCATATGAACTCAAATGTGATGCTAAGGCATGCTTTAATTTTTTCAATAAAATAAAAATCCAAAAAGCCCTAACATAAATTCTAAATAAATTTCCAACTGGTACCTATGAGCTTTTTTTTATTAAACATTAAAAAAAAATTGTACTTAGCAAAAAAATTAAGAATTTGAAAAACTGTACCAAACCAAATATATAAAATAAACTCATGTAAACATGGCATGAAATGAGACATATTATAAATCATTGATTATTCTACAACTCTAACATCCATTCCCCACTTCTTCATAGTTATACAACTAGCCTTTCCACTAACAGACTGAATTTCCTTTTTAATTCACCCAACTTCCCTCATAGGCTTTTGGGTCAATTTAACTTAAGGTGATTTTTCTAATTTATTTTCTTTAATTGGTTAGGTACACTTTTTTTTAATACAAATATAGTATTTTAACATAATTTTAAATATTTTTAATAAAATCTAAACTGTGTTGGTGCTCTTTAACCAAGGACCTTCATTCATGATTTCCCCTTCAATTAGAGTTGCCACCTTCTTCTCTCAAAAAGAAAAAAGAGTTGCCACCTTCTATTCTATTATTTGACACCCAAATTCTAGTTTGAAATATTCCTGGGCTTTTATTAGTGGCCTCCTTCTTTAATGAGAAAATAGAATGGGCCAGAACCGATTTGTTACTCAACTTAATGGGCTAACCTCATCTGCACTAGTTGGGCCAACAGTATGGGCTTCATTTTTAGAGAAGCTAATTTGCAAGTTTTTTAGTTTTGACTTTTACAGAAAATCTTTATAATCTGCGAGAAAGATAATTATATACCCTTGAAAAAAAAGGTACTTTTGGTATATATCACAATTCACAACACGATTGATGACATTCCCCGTATCTTTATCGAACAAAGGTAGGAAGAATTCGAACTTATATTGTTCTCATTGGGAGAATTGTCTCATGTAGGAAGAATTCAAACTTATGTTATTCTCATTAGGAGAATTGTCAGCTAAGTCGGCTTACTATAGCTGCAAGGAATCTATACTACGTAATATTGACCCATTTTGAAATTGTATTTAGAAAGCTAAGCTTCATGAGAGGCATAAAATGATGATTTGGAGGATTGCTGCAGGTTGCATGCCCACCAAAGATAAACTAAGCAGGTTTGTTGATATTGGTGATGTTTATTGTCCTCTTTGTAGGTTGGAAATTGAATCCTCCCTTCATCTTTTTGCTGTTTGCCCAGTAGCAAAAGCAGTGTGGTTCAATAGTAAATGCGCACTAAGAATGGATTCATTTGAATTCTCTTCGGTAGTGGATTTCATTCAATTTTTGTGTTCTCCCTCATTTATCAACCAGCTTAGTCAAAAGAATGAACTCTTGTTATTTGGAACCATTCTTTGTGATGGAATTTGGAAGCTGAGAAACCAAGTGATTTTTGAAGACCTACCCTTGAGATGTGATGAACTAATATCTAGAGTTGGAAGTTATTTATGGAATTCAAATTTTCCAGAGAGTGGTCTACTTCATTTGTAAACGTCGATCATCCATTGCAGACCTAGTCCCCTCCAAGGCCATTATCTGTCAAGATTAATGTTGATGCAACTATTGGTCCAAATTATTCCTCCTTAGCCTTGGTGGCTAGAGACTGGAGAGGGGATTTAGTTTTTGCTTGCTTTCAAAAACCAAAATACGACATTCCCTTTCTAGGCAAAGGTCAAAGCTATTAGATGGGCATTCTCACTGGCTGCAAATTTGGAGGCTAAGAATGTTATTATTGAGACAGATTCTAAGATCTGTTATGATGCTATTCATGAGTTGATTTTGCCTCGCCTTGGAGAATTGCTTCAATCTTAGTTGATATGAAATCTCTTCTAGTATTTTTTTTCCCTAATGTGTCTATCTCTTGAATTCCTAGGCTAGTTAATATGGCAACTCACTTCCTAGCTAAGTGGTCTCTAGCTTGTAATTTTTTTGGTTCCTTTGATTGGGGTAGTTGTCCTCCTTGTTTTGTTTCTGTTGTTAGGGAGGAAGCTAGGCTTTGATTGTATTTTGTTTCCCTTTTCAATAAAGTATTTTTTTCATTAAAAAATAATAATAAACATGAATAAGCTACAAGGCTCCTAACTTTTCTTATTGAGTGTTTTGAATATAATGAAAAATTACACAAGGTTTGACGTGTCATACCACCTTACACATATGAGCTCACGATTTGAGTTTGAGTTCAAAATCTGAAAGGTCTATGCATGTGAGGTGGTAGAACACTAGACTTTTTGACTTTTTAAAGGAATTTCTTTGAGATTAAGACCCTTTTTTCGGGTATGTTTAGAAGAAGGTCATTGTCAGTTAAATGAACACAATTGACACGAAGCCATTTACATTAAAGAAGTTTTTTTTTTAATAGTATTTGACTTGACTAAGAGCATATTCAGTAGAATAGCCAAATTTTTATACTGTTTGACTAATGAACAGTGACATTTAGCTTTTGCCTACTCACTTTTTCAAATACACTTTCAACAGATTCTCTATCCCATTCTTTATCTCATTTAAATTTTTATTTCTTCATTCATTGTTTATTCTTTTTTTAATCATCATTTATTCTTTTTTTAACAACTATATTTTTTAATGAGAAGTGTTATGTTCATAACATTTTACGCAATATTTCACAACAAAATTTATGTGGAAAGTTGTTACTAATTCTAATTTGAACTCACCACTTAAATTATTTTTTTACTCGCCAATATTAATTAATAATAATCTGTTACTTAAAATTTATTGGGAAAATATTGTAAAAATATTATGGTAAAATTTTTCAATTAGGATTTTTTTTTATTATTTTTCTTCCAACCATTTCATTTTCATCCACGTTCCTTTCATTTTTTCTTTTTTCTTTTTTCTTGTTTTTCTCCTCCACACAAGTGTCCAGTCCCCTCCTTTTTACTTTCTTTTTCACCTCATCAAGAACATTCCAGCATCTCTTTGCTTCACATTAGAGAGAGAGAGAGAGAGAGAGAGAGAGAGAGAGAGAGAGAGAGAGAGAGAGAGAGAGAGAGAGAGAGAGAGAGAGAGTTGTCGTCCTCCAGCCGCCGCTCTAGCATCTCCACCGCCGCTGGGTCAGATCGGCTTGTTCTTTCTTTTTTTTCTTTTTTTCTTTTTTCATATTTGCATGTTCTGATTCAACTTTATTTTAAGAATTAGATTTGTTTTGTGTTTTGTGTTTGGATTAATTCTTTTGCTCATGAACAAGTCTCTCTCTTTTCTCTTCTTCTTTTTTTTTTTTTTCTGATTTCATTTGGTTTATGAGAAAAAAAAAAGTAACGACAACAGAGTGAATGAGAGAAGGAGAGGAAAAAAAAAAAGCAACAGAGAGAATGAGAAAGAAAAAGAAATCTGGAGGAGAGAGAAAGAATTAATATAAAAAAGAGTGGGTATAATATTTTATTCAATAAATTCAATGGCTAATGAACAGTAGCCCATAAAACTTGATGGGCTACTGTTCATAAACCCAAAAAAAATAAAAAAGAAAAAATTTGGGTATGCCTAATCCGCTAAAAGTGGTTTTTTTTGCTCACATTCTCTATTATAGCTAAGATTTGGGGGATGCCTCTATCGTTGGAGATGCTCTAAGAATGCAAGTCAAGCCAAACACTTTATGACGCCTAAAAAAAAAATTCCCCATCATTCACAACATACCCCCATCTACCCATCTCATTCATTGCATAGCCACTGTTGCTAGGGGTGTGCATAGGTCGGGCTGGATAGCATTTTTTTAACCTAACCTAACCTTGTCAAGTTGAGAAATTACCAACCCACATGGGTCAGTCTAGGTTAGGTTGAGTTGGTGGATTGTACATGCATGTTTTAGACCTTGTAAAAAATTGAGTTTTCTTCAATTAATTAAACATTTTAAAAAAAATTACAGGTCATAAATACACTTAAATTATATTCTAAATTTTCAAATTCATCAAAACTAATTCTCAAAGTACCAAAATCAATCTACGAAAAAAAATTTGAAATAAGGATAATAAAGTAAACTTATATACATGGTGAGTTGGGTTGAAAAATTATCAACCTAAATCTAACCCGACCCCAACGCTCAAAATCAATCCAACCTAACCCAACCCACAAAGCCCAACTCTAGACGTTGGGTTGGTGGGTTTGATGCATAGTTACACACCCCTAATTGCCACAAACTCATGAACCAACCAACCAACCTTCCCCCTATTGATAATTAATGCCCCCATCAACTTGCATCTCATCCCTAGTAACTTATGAGTTGCGACCAACATCCATTGACCTATTAATCCACTCCACCCTTCTAGTGACCAGCCCTAACCCTTGGGCTTTCTCTCCTCACCTTTTTATATGTTTCTCATTTTCTCTACTTTGGTTTGTCAGGGCTTGAGGTTGGTGGAGATGACAACAAATTTGGTGACTAGTAATGTGTTCGTTTGCCATGAGTTTTTTATATTTAGTTTTTGGCTTGCTTTGCTTATATATAGCTTTTTAAAACCTCACTTCTCAAATACAAATATACTTTAATCCACTTCTAGTAAAAAAAAAAACAATCAACAAAAAGTCATTTTATTTGATATCATACCAAATCTTTATAGGTTAATGATAATGGATGACTTGGTTAGGTCTACATGGGAAAGTTCTTATGGGTATGAGAGTTTTCTTAAAGGACAAAATTTGACTACAACTTCTACTAAAAAATTAACATGGTTACATATTTAGAAAATCAAACCATTAGATTGCATACTTTTTAGATTCTTAACACATGTGTCAAATTTTGTATTAGTTTGATATTATTTACTATTTAATTTATAAACTTATTTTTTATGCACAATGAAGACTACAAAAACTTGAAATTTAAATATCTGACTGATGATATAACTATTGATCTTTAATTTTTTTAAAAATTTTGTAAGCATAGAGGATATAAGAAAAAGAAAGTAATCTTATAGTAAATTTGTTAAAATTCACGTCTAATAAAAAGATATTGAGTAGAATTGTAATTTCAAACTACAATCAATGAACCGCTTGGATTCTCTTGATTTGGTGTTTGTTGGATTTTTGTATTGATTATGTCATAACTCATAAGATCTAAAATAAATTTGAGTACTATTGGGTTGTCCTAACTCATATAAGATCTGCAATAAAAACCTAAAAAATGTGTCCAACATTATGTCCTTACGACCTTATTATCCTTTTGGAACCAATTTTCAAACTTACATCACAATTGATGTCGCTATCCCAGTTTCCTTATTTCCGTTACCGACATGCGACAGTTGATCCCAAGGGGCCCCAGCCTAAGATAAGCTCGAACACAACAACACATATTCAAAATTGAAATTTTTTTTTTTTTTTTGAGGAGTCAAAAATGAAAATTCTAAACCCTCTTAGGCTTAGCCAAGCTACTACATAGTACTAGTACACGCCCACTATAGCAAATCCCAACCTACCAACTACTATTTGTCCACGTGGCATCCCCCCCGCAGTTCCCGCTTCCCTGTTCCAAATCTTACTTTTCCCTTAAAAACTCCGTATCTCTCGAACTCCGCCACCCTGCCAATAGAATCCTTCCACGCGGACGAGCGCACCAAATCCGAGTTTCACTGGATCACTCCTCTTCGTCCCGACACTAAGCGCCAACAATAACGTATCCTACGTGAAAAGTTAAGGGGAAAAAACCTTCTTTAACACGCTTTTACTAAATACTTAAATATTTATTAGTACTTTATTACTTTTGATTTTGATTTATGTTTATATATTTTTAATTTAATTTTTAATTAAATTCTATGCTTTGCGTTGTCTCGCCGTTTCTGCTTCAGTGAGTGACAAGTGCCACGAACCTCTTCAGCTTTCTTCCACTTTTTGATCTCAATCGACAAGGACATATAAGTCATTATTGTATAATTAATATTATATATTTAGTATATATTTTAATGACACTTTGTTTGGTTTATATTATTTTAATATTGGCTTATATGGCTAGAGGATCGGTGATCTGAGGAGAGCTCGAGGAAACAGGAAAATGGGGGTTTGAGGAGTTTTCTGTATTGGGAAACAGAAAGAGAGGGAATTTGTGATCTGGGGTTGTTTGGTTTGTGGGAAAGTTTTGGTTTTTAAGCTTTTTTTTTTTTTGGAGGAGATTTGAGATGGGGTTTTTCAGTACTATATTGGGTTTTTGTGGATTTGGATTTGGGATTTCTATAGGTCTTGTTGCTGGTTATTTCCTCTTCATATATTTCCAGCCCATTAATGTTGAGGTCCCTCTCTATCTCTCTGTTTCTCTCTGAATGTTTTTATGTATGTATGGACATGTACTAAGAAAGATATATGGATTGGTTTGTGTTGTGTTAATCAAGATTATTACGTTTTTTTTGGGTGTATTTGGTTATTGGTTGCAGTTATAGATTTAAAAAAAAAAAAAATTTGGATGCTGTGTTGGGTTGATGAGAAAGCAAAACAAAGTGAAAGAAAAAGAAGTGGAGTCCTAATGCATATGAATACATGGTGTGACTTTTGTTATTTGCCAATGTAGGTGATTTGGTTTGGTCTTTTGTTTTGGTTTGTTGTTGCCTAGAGAATGGTTGTGACTAAGAGAAGGAAAGGGATATAATATGTTACCATTTATGGGAAAATTTTGAGGATAATTATCATTGGCTTCTTGTAGTAGATATGTTATAGTGTTAAGGTTTATTACTAATTTGATGAATTTGAATTCTCTTGTTCCTAGCTTGTATATCAGTGTGGCAATCTTGATCTCTGCTAGACCAAGAATGATATATATTGTGTGGCTTTCTTTTATGCATGAAATGCAGTTTGCAGACTATTTGGCTTCCTAGTAAACTCGTACACACGCACACAAATAAGTTGGTGATTTTGCTTAATTCTGGCATGATACTTTTCAGTTCAATATTTAGCATTCTAGCCAATTTAATGCTTCTATAATACATGAAAGGGCATCTCATCTATAAGAAAACGAAGAGAAAATGTGGGTGGTTTTGGGTATAACCTTGCCTAAAGTTTGGAATCTAACTCACGTTAACATGTGAGGTTAAGTTTAATTGGTTTCTGATTGGCCTGGTCAGGATCCTGAAATCCGTCCCTTGGTTCAGCATGACTCAGAAACTTTGCAGCGGATGCTTCCTGAGATACCACTATGGGTGAAAAATCCAGACTATGATCGTGTATGTAAATACTATTTGTAACTTCCTCAGGCTACAATGTTTTCTGGGTCTTGATTTGTTTTGTATTTAGACAATCTCATTCTTATTTTTATCTTTTTTTGTTTTTCTGAAGGTTGACTGGCTAAACAAGTTTATACTGTATATGTGGCCTTATCTTGACAAGGTTTTGTATCTGTGTGACTACTCCTGATTTTTCTCCTTTTCAAATACCTTATTGCTTCTACTTATCTGTTCGTATTGATTATTTGAGACTCTTTAATTTATCTTACATAGGCAATTTGCAAGACTGCAAAGAACATTGCGAAGCCTATAATTGCTGAGCAAATTCCGAAATATAAAATCGAGTCTGTTGAATTTGAAAGTCTTACATTAGGGTCCCTACCACCAACTTTTCAAGGTTCGTAGATATGATGCACCTGATTTTATAGTTTTTCTATTTCATTGAAACTTGTCATTTAAACTCTTATGTTGTAGCTAGCTTTTGTATGGAGGAAAAACATTGTCAAAGAAAGACTGATTAGTGTTATTGGGGTATTGATATTTGAAGATTTTTGAAAGGATATTAAAGATGCCTTCATGTACATATACATTTTACATTTAAAATCTTATTGGGACTCTGTTTTGTTGGGAACTGCTATTGTAACTTTTTAATCACTGGAATTGCTGAGAAATTTTGTTTGTTTGTTTGTTTTTGGATTCATCTCTTGCGTTCTTATGCCCAACAATCTGGAAAGTTTAGCATACATGACTCACTGTTTGTTCCATCTTCAGTTTTTGAAATAAATGCTAGTAGTCGAAAAAAGAAAAGAAAAGTCTCTCCTGTTTGTTTGCAGTATGTTTCTTTTTCGTCATAATTTCCTATTTACATGGTTGATGGATATTCTGATCTTATATTTGTTAGAGATTTTTTAGGCTTCAAGAATCTGGTATTACTTTGTAATTGTAAATGAAACAAGTTTTTTATTAATAGTTTGGGCTCGTCTTGGGGGAAAGGGTTTTTTTTTTTTATTTTATTTTTTTTTATTTTTATAATGTTAGTTTATTTAGCAAACGAGGCAAGATGAATCCCAAATTGAGGCTCAACTATAAAACGAGTCAAGCTCAAATATAATAATGTTTTTGTGAACAATCTAGCAAGTATAAGACTTGATTTAAATATATATAAAACTATATGTTTATATTTATACATGTATAAAAATGTTCTTGTATAGACTTGATAGTGGCCAAGATTCTTTTAGCTTAATTGGCTTGGCTCTTAGCTTAATTTTCTTAATTGGTTGGCACCTCCTGGTGTCTCTAACAAAGATATCTAGGGTTCAAATTCTCTCTCCCAACTATCAAATTATAAAAAATAAAAAAGAAGACTTGATAGTGGATTGTGTAAGACTTAAGATAAAATAGAATGGAGGAAAAGAATACATGTGGCCAACCCTAAATAATTTGGGATTAGGGCTTCTTGTTGTTTACAGGCTTGATAGTGGATTGTCTAAGTTTGTAAACAAGTTCATAAAATATCATATTATTATTTGTGATTGATTATTAATATAAATAGTCAATTTCTTAGTTATTATATATAGTTTTTAACAATACAAGGTTGGTGAATCTAATTTTTATTGAATTTATAAACGAAAATCATTCTAGCTAATTAACTCAAGTAATTTAGTTTCAGCTATAATTTAGTTATTAATTATTAGCATATATTTGTAAAGGGGTAAAATTTTCTAGTTGTAGTGTTTACCGTATATAGGAAAAGAATAAGCTAATCAAGCTTGAGTTTGCTCAACAAGAAAATGTACCAAGATTGAACATGTATTCTAGTTTGTTGATGTGTTGTTTCTAAAAAATAAAAGTTTTTTGATGCGTTCAAACTTGGCTTGTGTTCGAAATAAATTAAATGAACAATTCTAAAAATTTTAATACTCGGCTCACCTCGCCTTGTTTACAACCTTTTATGTAACCAAACTTAGTTTTCCCACTCTCTATGTAGTGACTCAAAAAGGGGGGTCTTGCATTCCATATAATCCCACATCGCCTAGGGAAACACATAGGAACGTGTTTATAAGAAATGACCTTCCTTCAATGTGTAAAAGCCTTTTCCCCAGCGCGACCTGGAGAAGAACAAAACTGTGAGGGGTATGGGTCTCAAAGCGGACAATATCTACGCAGTTGGGGGTCTCAAAGCGGACAATATCTACACAGTTGGGGCGGGGTCGTTATACTCTACCAGCATTTACTATGAGATCCATAGTGCTTTTATATATCAGTAGCACCTTTGAAGTCCCTTTTTTTTTTTTTTCTGTATATATATTTGATCGATTAGTTGTATATCTTCATTATTTATTTTGTATTCTGTATTTCTAGAACTCTTTTCTAATTCTTTTCATCTAATTTTGTAATGTCAGGAATGAAAGTTTATTTAACTGATGAAAAGGAGTTGATTATGGAACCATCCATAAAATGGGCTGGAAATCCCAATGTCACTGTTGCTGTTAAAGCATTCGGTTTGAAAGCAACTGCCCAGGTGATTGGTTTAGTCTACTGTGCAAGGAAGAATTTCTATTACTTGTGTGTGAGTTTATGTGTGTGTGTGTGTGTGAGAGAGAGAGAGAGAGAGAGAGAGTTTTACTGCTTCTTTACACTGTTTAGTCTCAATGATTTCAGGTGGTGGATTTGCAAGTATTTGCTGCTCCACGTATTACTCTGAAGCCCTTGGTTCCAAGCTTTCCTTGTTTTGCCAATATCCATGTGTCTCTCATGGATAAGGTTTGTGATGATGTGTATAATTATTTACCATTGGGTCTATATTGCTCAAGTCCATGCAACAATTATGCTTAATGACGGGGTATCCTTGTCATATACAGGAGGTGTAATGGCTTTACGGTTATGGGACAGTGTTCTTGGGTCCTTATTTAATAGGCAGCTTAAATAGGAGGAGTTGAAAATGTCTTTTGGTTGAAGTTCCTTTGATAACTCTTTTTTATGTCTTCCTCTGTTTTGAAACACTAAGTTGAGCGACTTTCATAAAGTTGCTAGAATTTGGTTGTTGCCTGGTCTCCTAATATTTGGACATTTAGGTGTTATATGGGTCTGAAAACTTTACTTATAGCTGCACGTTACTGTTTACATGCATACTTGAGCCCTTGGAGATTTAGATGTTAGATGTGTGAGAAACTGCATTAGAGTGTACATGGAACATAGTCACCCCATATATAGTTTGGTAAATAGAGCTTTCAAATTATTAGTTGGCATAAGGTAATAACTAAATTACCCCTGCAAGTTTCATTCCCAATCTGCTTATTTAGGAACTTAAATATCCTGTTATTTTTGTTGGTTTACGAGCCCCTTCTAAAGTTTCAGGGATACTTTCAAAAAGTTTTGCCACATTTAGAGGTGTTGATGTAGTTTGAATATGAGGTACTCCAAGGTCTCACGCCAAAGAATTTTTTTTTGTACTCAAAGATTGGGGCAGTCAGTTTAGTTGTGGGAACTGGATAAAAGTAAAACAACATTTCTTTTTTATCTGTTTTATTAGTGTATAATTTGCCAGTGTTGGTACCACATAGTTGATGGCTTTGGCATTGTAGCCCCAGCTGAAAGTGCCATACCATGATAATTTTTAAACATTTAGCATTCAGAAAAAATTCTAATATTGGGTGTCTTGGGTGATCTTTAATTTGGAATCATCTTTTTGGGTAATTGGCTTTTAGACTGCCGTGGGATTATTCATCGCAGAATACTAGAATCAATGCTTTTTATGTGGACTAAAGCTCAATTATATTTTCTTTTGTTTTGCAGCCACATGTTGACTTTGGACTAAGGCTTATTGGGGCTGATCTTATGTCAATACCTGGCCTTTACAGGTTTGTCCAGGTACATCCATATTTCATTTAACTCTTCTCTCCTTTTAACTATCCTAGTAGATAAAGGAACAGCTTTGTTAATTATTTCTACTTTATATCACTGGGCAGTGGTGTTCCGTTGAACAGCACAAAAAAAAAGTGGTGTTTAATGCTGTAGATGGTTGTTTAATCAAGTATAACGATCAATTATGTTTTTTATGGTATTTATGATCCATTTTGGGACTAAGGCTTTGTTTTTGTTGTTTTTTATGATCTATGGTTTTAACTTTGTTGGAAGAGATTTTTCTGCAGGAACTTATAAAAGATCAGGTTGCCAATATGTATCTGTGGCCCAAAACCCTGGATGTGCCTATTTTGGATCCAACGAAGTAGGTTTCTGCATTCTTCTGTGTATTTGTTCCATTCCATTGTCAATTCTATTTTTTTGCTAACAATACTGGTTGGAAATTATAGAGCTTTAAAGAGGCCAGTTGGAATTCTCCACGTCAAGGTTCTGAGGGCTATGAAACTAAAAAAGAAAGATCTCTTAGGTGGATCGGACCCATATGTGAAACTAAAACTCACAGAGGATAAGCTTCCATCAAAGAAGACAACTGTGAAGCACAAAAACCTGAACCCTGAATGGAATGAGGAGTTCAATATGGTTGTTAAAGATCCACAATCCCAGGCTTTAGAGCTTCATGTTTATGATTGGGAGCAGGTATATTACACTGAAATAGCAGGTAAGTGGTATTTCCTGTTTCTATGTTGCTGTGTCTGAAGCTTTTTATTTCCTATTCTCAGGTTGGCAAACCTGACAAGATGGGCATGAATGTTGTCCCTCTGAAAGACCTCACCCCTGATGAGCCACAAGTTCTGACACTTGACCTTCTTAAGAATATGGACTTGAATGATCCTCAGAATGAGAAGTCACGTGGGCAGATTGTATTGGAATTGACATACAAACCTTTCAAAGAGGAAGAATTACCAAAAAGTTTTGAAGAATCAAAGTCGATAAAGAAGGCTCCAGATGGGACACCTGCTGGTGGAGGTATGCTGGTAGTTGTAGTTCATGAAGCTCAAGATGTTGAAGGGAAGCACCATACTAATCCATATGCACGGATTCTATTCAGAGGGGAGGAGAGAAAGACTAAGGTATGAAGATAGTGGGACCATTCAATTAATACCCTTTAAAAGCAGCTATCTTCTATGTCTTTGGGAAAGCACGGTTTCTAAAATAGGTCATTAGACTTGTGCACGTATTTCATTTCTGTATATGCTGCACAGTGGTTAGGTAAAAACAATATGGTTCTATAAATTTACTACCCTCACCTTTAAGATGGGTTGTTTGGGGTCAGTAGTGATGATATGATTGCTTCATGGTCTACGGATTATGATTTTTTATTTTTATGGAACAGCATGTAAAGAAGAACAGAGATCCAAGATGGGAGGAGGAATTCACGTTTATGCTGGAAGAGCCTCCCACTAATGACAGACTGCATGTAGAGGTGGTCAGCACCTCATCAAGGATGGGCCTGCTGCACCCAAAGGTACATAATTTACTTCTCGATTATCGTTAATTTGGTTGGTTGATGACAATTTATTAATAAATCCAGTTCTTCATCAACATGCTTTACCCGAATATAATAGTATGTTTTTGTTTTTTGGGTACTGTAATGTAGTTATTATAGTTTTGTTTTTCAGATGTGATTGACACTGTTTTCATTTGAATCAGGAATCTCTGGGTTATATTGACATCAATCTTTCAGATGTTATCTCCAACAAACGAATAAATGAGAAGTACCATCTTATAGACTCGAAGAATGGGCGTATTCAAATTGAGTTGCAATGGAGGACTTCATGAACTGCGGATTTTATTTTCTTTTTTCTTTTCTTTTTATACACATTCCCCTCTCTAAAGACTTTGCTGAGTTTAGGTAGTGCATGACAAAGAGACATTTCTTTTGTTTTTGTTAGATTCATTCTATATCGCTTTGTTATTTTGTCATGTACATGGTTGTAATAATAACTATAGTTGTGATTTAAACCTCCATAGCTTTTGATATTGCATTTAAAATCTCATTGAGGCATTGCTTTGGCTTGTTTGTAGTTTATACATTGTTATAGGAAAGCAGCAAAGATGGTTGATATTTGTATGCATAAGCCGCTCTGCCAATGTGCATGGTTTTATAGAGTCATCCAATTAAGCCTCTCTTTTTTAGTTCCCTTGATACCATTTCTCATCCAATTTAGGCAGGGAAAATTATTAAATATTCTCGGAGCATAATTAACATGATACACATGATACTCATAGAACTAATAAAAGTAAGCCGCGTAATACAAAAATGATCTATTTTTACATGGTTTTGAATTTAAATCATATTTTGAGCTAGAGATAACTGAAACCTTTCTTTACAGCACTTAAAAGTTTTAGGTGCTTGTTTTTTCCATTTCAAAAGGTCACAAAGCTATCCTATGCTTCCCTTGTTTCAAGTGAACTTCATTTAAAATTTTAAATACTTCCAAAAACTAACAAGTCCAAATCTAATGATGTCATCTATAAATTATACACCTTGATAATATTTTACATCAACAACAAAACCCAAAAATTATTTCTGTAGTAGAAGGACCGTCTTAAAAGTAAACATACTACATAATAGAAACCATAGTATAATTAAATATAACAAACTACAAAGTTGATTAATTTTTTGAAGGATGATGATGTACAAAATTGTCAGTAAGTTGATCGTCCAAACTTGTAGTTGTTAGAAAAAGGTGAAAAATCAGGAAACTTGAAGAATGGAGATACCCTCAGAGTGCAACAGTGTGGTGTTGGCCAAAGACTCTTCAAAGATTAAGTTAGAAACTCACAATAATCTCAATGAACTCAAAAGAAAGAGCTTGAGAATTGAGTTTTTTTCACGTACCTTGAAATTGTGGTGTCTTGGTGTTTAGATAGGGGTCTATGAATAACCACCTTAGCTGAATTGTAGGGAATAGGAGTTATTGTTCAGCTTATTTGTAGGAGATGAGAGTTATCCATTTGCTGACAGTTGCGAGAATGTAGGAGAGTCTAATTTAATAGTTTATATATGAGTGTAGTAGGGTGGTAGGCTTCGTATAGCCACCTTCACTCGTCTGTCTTTGGGGGGTGACGGATGGTTACCAGTGCGGTGTTGGCACAAGTGCTTTCCCTGTCCGTCTTTGTGTGTGTGATGGATGAGTCATGAGAGTAGACATGGGTTACATTTGTTGCAATGAGTCCTCCATTTGGGACGAGTGGGCCTTTTCGGATGAGTGGGCCTTGTAGTCTAGGCTAGCCAAAAAGTTCCTCATCCAAGGATAAACAACTCTTTGATACTAAGCTTTTTGTTGATTTGCTAAAAAGGATTTGAAAAGTTGCATATAAGCAATGAAGCGAAAAAGCTAATCCAAAAATACATGCTATTGAAAAAAACACAATTAATGATGGCAAATTAGGCTAGAAGAGCCCAAAGAATATAGAAAGGAGCCCATGTCCTTAAAATGGGCTTAAAGGCCCATGTAAAGGGCAAATGGACTTTGACTAGGAGTAGTAAATTCGGACATCCTCTAACCCTTTTATATATATTCCCTACTCTCTCAAACTGTGTTATTTTTATTCTCTCTCGCATTCCAAACCATAACCTTTATCGATCTCTTTTGTTTTGTCAATCAAAACCCAATCCTATGGAGGTGGAGGTGGAGGTGGATGTGGAGATGCTGAAAACTTGGGAGAAGGTAGATGTTGTTGATGGTGAATTTGACATCTATTTTTGTGCAAAAATCAAGTTGGATGAAGCAATGAGTTATGTGATTAATGTTGATGTACTGTTTTTCTAGGTTTTCATGTATTTTGGGGTAAAGTACTTGAGCCTCTTCTTGAAAATTTGAAGTAGCATTAGCTAGTCATCTCATGACTTGGAGGTGACCTGCTTACGACCTAGCTTGCGTGCAAGATCCAGGTGGCAGGTATTTTGGATGAGAGTGCAGACATGCACCTCACGACCAACTCGCGACCTTAGGGGGTGACTAGGTCATGAATTGCACGATCTCTATACTCTGCTATGTACTTGTCCACTGCACATCTACCAGCTATTGTTGTATTACAAGAAGTTAGATATTCGACTTGCTTCTCACTTGTTATCTTCTATTCTTTGATACTCCCCCTCAAGATGAGCAGGGAAATGAATGTTAATCAAGCTCATCTTGGATAGTAAGAAAGAAAATTGATAAAACCAAGTGCTTTAGTTAACAAGTCTCCTAAAATGAATTGGATTAGGAATAGGACTCGGAATTCTAGTGGATCTCCTAACATCAAGAATAGGAGGGTCCTTATCTGGTACAGGTTCTAGTGCAGGAATGGGTTCATGAATTGGATCAAGAATTGGTTCTAGTTCAGTATCTGAATCTGAATCAAGGTCTAGGGAGTAAAATGTTCAAATTCACTTGTAGAAGGAACATCTGAATTGGAATCAAATGGAGCAGAGGGGATAGATGAAAGTGGACGTGGAGTAGGGATATGATCAAACATTGTAGTGTGTTAGAATTTGAAATTCTCTCTTTCTTTCTCTCTCTCTGAACACTTTCTCTAAATATGAATATGTAATATCATATTGAATGAAAGTGAATAATTACAAAACACTATACAAAGACTTATATGCACTTTACAAAACCTTCAGAAAAATATCCAACTAAAAATATCTACTAATCGTGAAATCATGAAACTCTAACTAACTAATAACAACAATTCACAAAAAATTAAATCCAGCTTTAGTAGGTAATAAACCCACGTGTTTATCATGTGCAAGAAGACTTAATACATTGGTTGGAAACATCGCCGTTCTCAATAACAAACCCAATCTTCATTTAATAGGAGTCGTTTCATGATAAATTTGTTTTGTCTTTCTTTAATGAAACGACCCTGTTTCATGCTTATATATATATATATATATAACCGAAACCTTTAACTTTTTGTTGACCTCTTTAGAACTTGCCACATCATTATTATTATTTTTAAACAAAATTATTTAACTTTTTTTTTAACTAGAATTTGTACCCGAACTCTTATGCCACTCCTCTCTTCTCTTTGGTTATCTATTTTGTGACTCCTCTTTCTCTCTCTTTGGCCTTTTCTCTAACATTAAAATTCAGATGATTTTTTTAACTTTAACAATTTGAACAGCAATCAACACCCCTTAATCTGCCACCTCCTTTGACTTAATCCATGAATAACCAAAAACCAAACAACCATTGTCGAGCTAATTTCCCACCATCATGTTCGATTGCCTTTGTCACAAACCCCACTTTTAGATCCCAACCAATACCACAATCAGCCTAAACATCCCCAAAATCTAAGGACCTGTAACAATCACAAGCCCCAACAATCATTACAAAGCTTAGTAGCCCTGAGCCTCCATAAGCAACTAAACTTCAAAATAATCATAGTTAGAAGGAAGTTTCAGTATTTAGTTGTGTTTAATGGATAATAATCTTGATTTAGGGTCCGTTTGGATACCGCTTATTTTGCTGAAAACTGAAAACACTGTAGTAAAATAATTTTTAAATGTGTGAATAATGCCGTGAGACCCATTTTCAATTAAAGTTTGGTGAAAAAAGATATTTGTGGGTCCCATAAACAGTACACGAGATCCACTAATAGTGCCATTCCAATGAAATGTGTAGACGTTTAAAGAGTAGTGGCCCCATGCACTGTGCACGGGACCCACTGGCAGGTTTGTGTCCGATATGAATGCGCTTCTGGTATTAAAAAAAAAAAAAAAAAAAAAGGAAATGTGAAACGCAAAATGCACCATTTTCATCCATATCCAAACGGATACTTAGTTTTGTGAACTCGATCCTATTTCATGGAGATATTTTTTGTTTTTGTTTTTTTGTTGTTGTTGTTGTTGTTGTTGTTATTCTGTAATTCTTTGGGCTTGCACTGATACGAAATAAAAAATTTCCAATGGGTTATTTCTCTGTTATTGACTTATTTCTGCTAGGTTCCAAGGGATTCATGGATTCTAGGTTGGGATACCAAGGAACGGTAGATTTGTGGTTGAGTTAACGGTGAGGTGGGAGTGGAAGGTCATTAGAGGATCAAGGGTTTGAGATTGTTGGGAGTGAGTGATCCTATTTGAATTGGTGAGAGGAGTGTGGGGTGAAAATTGTGAAGTGTAGTCTGTTATTGAATTTGTGTTGTATTACTGTGGTAGACCCACCAGGCAACTTAAACTAGGTGTCATACTTGCGCTTAAGAGATGTCTTATATTTGCATACTTAATTTCGTTTCATCAATAAAATTATAAAACATCTAACATTTTAAAATAAACATAGACCAATTGAATTGGTTAGTATTTTTCTTCAACTCTCATGCCTTTAGTTGTTAGTGAATTAGCCTAACCTTATGCATTTTATGTTGCAACCCCATACTTATATTTTTTGTTGCATTATCTCTACTTCATAAGATGCGGCATGCTAATACCAACCTGACTTTGGTTGGAAATGTCTTCTTGCAATTCTAATTTTCTAAATCATCCTCCTTTTTTATTCACATTTTATTCTCCTTTTCCCCATTTCTTTTAAGTGGCATTCAACTTTTATCCAAGCACTATTAGACGTCATCATAGATAGGACAATAAATTTGTTTGTCAAAAGAGGATCAAGGATTCATAAATTTGCTCTGTGAGTCTAGAATGGGGGTCTTTTTTTTTGCAAGTAAAAACATTTTTTATTCCTAGGGCTGCAAATTTTGTTGTTTTTACTGCTTTTTGTAATAGTTTACAACAAACACTTGGATACACAATCATTTAAGCTATACAGAGTAGCAGCATCATTAAAATAATGCAAGATATCCATTTTGCTAATATGCGTAAGCTTGAATGTAGAGGGATTAAAACTTGAATATCTCAGTTGAAAACAACACCTGAACATACTAATTGAACTACAAGACTTTTGGTAGGATGAAATATTATTTAAAACTATGATTATGGATTTATAGAACTTACACATTAAAGCATTCAAATTCAATGTTTAAGTGCTCAAATATTAGGGAATTTATCTTACAACTTCTATCAATCTAGGGGAAGAAGTAAAAGAAAAAAAACATGAAGTTGTTGAGCATTTTTCCACATTTAATTATAATAAACAAAAAAATATGATTCAATTACGTTACAACTCATTTCTAAACAAAATTTAATTTAATTATGTTACTCTTTTCTACAAATTCTCTAATATCAATTTATATATCATGTATAAATATTTTTTTGATGAATTTTTCCGTGTATTGTATGGGTTAGTGGCTAGTATAATATAAAACCGAAACGTTTGACTTTTTGTTAATCATTTTTTATTGTGCCACATGACTATATAAATTAATGTTACGTATACATTTCAAAGCTAAGTATTTTCCCAATTGCTCAATCATGGATGAGGATGTCGAGACTGGAGGTTCGTATGCTTGGCAAAGCATTTTGAAGGCTAGGAATGTAGTTGGTCTAGATTTCTACTTGGCGTATAGGTGATGGTCGGAAAGTAAAAATTCGGGGTGATTCATGGTTACCAGAGGGTAAGGTCATATCCCCTCAGAAAAGCCTGCCACTCAATGCCCGAGTCTGTGCTCTTATGGATGAGGAAGGTCCACGTTGGTTGGAGGACAGGATTTCTGTTGAATTCCTACCTCACGAAGCAAAGTCTATTCTGAGTTTGCCCCTAAGTAACAGATGCATCCCAGATAAGCTAATATGGCGAGGAACAACCAATGGAAATTACACGACTAGCTGTGCCTATAAATTGCTTTTGGCTAAAGAGGCTTCCCTGCAACCAGGTACGTCTAATCAAAAATTCGGGGTGATTCATGGTTACCAGAGGGTAAGGTCATATCCCCTCAGAAAAGCCTGCCACTCAATGCCCGAGTCTGTGCTCTTATGGATGAGGAAGGTCCACGTTGGTTGGAGGACAGGATTTCTGTTGAATTCCTACCTCACGAAGCAAAGTCTATTCTGAGTTTGCCCCTAAGTAACAGATGCATCCCAGATAAGCTAATATGGCGAGGAACAACCAATGGAAATTACACGACTAGCTGTGCCTATAAATTGCTTTTGGCTAAAGAGGCTTCCCTGCAACCAGGTACGTCTAATCCAGCAGCCCATTCGGTGTTTTGGAACAATATCTGGGGTCTGAAGGTCTCGGCCAAAGTCAAGCATTTTATTTGGAGGGCATGTAATGAGTCCTTACCCACTAAAAAGAACTTGTTTAGAAGACACATCACCAAAAATGCCACTAGTGATATTTGCAACTCGGAGCTTGAAGATTCAGTGCATGCCATTTGGGGATGCTAGATGGTCAAGGAAATATGGTGGGAGGGTAAATTTTGTTGGTCTCGCCTTCTGGACCAATTTGCAACATTCAGTGACTTATTCATGGGTATCCTGAAGATTGGAGAGCCAAACCTTGCTGAGTGTTTCGCCATGATTGGTTGGAGCATATGGCATAAGAGAAATGCTACCCGGTTGCAGCAAGCTTCACTGCCATACACCCAGGTTTATTCCACTGCCATGTCTAGCCTGCTACTTGAGTTCTTTGCTGTTACGGATTCTTAGCACTCCCCCAAATCTGTTGCTCGGCCAAACAGTGGTATATCCCCCTCTGCCTTCTTGTTATAAGGCAAATTTTGACGGAGCTTTGTTTAAGGACATCTCAGCAGCAGGTATCAGAGTCATTATTCGGGACAGTGAAGAGCAGGTCGTTGGAGCTTTGTCAGAAAAAATTAATCTGCCTCCATCAGTTGAAGAAGTGGAAGCTCTTGCCTGTCGAAGAGCTATAGCCCTTGCATCTGAAATAGGTCTCCAAGACGTGGTTTTTGAGGGCGATGCTGAGATTATTATTAAGTCTCTAATTTCAAATGGGGTTTGTCTCGCCCATTTTGGTCACCTCATCGAAGAAGATTCGCGTGTCGCTGCTTCAAGTCTGAGAACTGTTGCTTTTAATCATGTATGCAGGATTGGCAATTCAGTTACTGACAAGTTAGCAAAAAAATTCTAAATTTTTGTATGCACCTCAGTATTGGTTAGAGGATATCCCAGTTGATGTCTCTCTTCTTGTAACGAAAGACAGAAGTTTTCTGTTTTCATAATAAAACTCCCTGTCCAGTAGCAACTTAGGATTATTTTCTAAGGGGTTCAATAAAAAATATAAATTATACAAAATTTTAAATAAAAGATAAATTAAAAATATCGACATCACCAAAAAAAAGTAAAAAATCTTTAATATATTAAGTTTTACAATTGCCTTTACGATGTTTCGTATTTTGAAATTGTTGCTTAATATCTTCATTATCAATCTTACTAGCTACATTTGTTTCAATGTATATAGTCACGCAATCATTCATCTACTAATTTTCCATTTGATTGATTTGTTTAAAATTTTTTATGATCTAAATGAGTTTTTTTCTAAGGTTTAAGATTAGCAAATTCTACTTTTGTTGTTGGGCTAATTAAAGTTTTTTCCCAGATTTTAGATCAAATTGATTTGTTATTAAAATTTTTCTGTGTTTAAAAAGATTAAGATATTGTTAAGATGATTATATTTAAGTTTATTTCAATTGCGCTTAAGGTTAAGGTGTTCAAATTTTTATTTTAAATGTCAAAATAGGAAAAATAAAATAAAAAATATTATAATAATTTTTTTTTAGGGTTCAATTCAGGGGGTTTATTTGAACTCCTAGGGCTCCAAGTGGAGCCGCCCCTGTCCCTGTCAGATTTCTCAAAAAAAAGAAAAGAAAAAAACTGAGTAAGAGTTGCATATTTTTCTGATCATTGATTTCTATTAAATCTAAGAGTGCCAATTCTGTCCGGATGGGGCGTAACCCATCAGTCGCATGCATTGCGCCACATCAGCCGATTGCAAACTAAAGAATAAAACTTATCACACATAATCTTGCCTCTAAAAATTCACGTACCAAAATTGTATCTTCATCAAAAGTCAGAACCAACCAAACCTCCAAGCCAGCTAAGACACAGCCCCTGCCGCCGGAGATGCTACCCAAAAACCTCTGGAGAAGTCGCTACTGACTTAAGTTACTTTTCTCTCGATTTCTCTTTTCTTTTTCCCAATTTTCATTATCCAAGGTACAATCTTTTTAAGATATACATATCCAATTTGGGTTGTGTGCAAGTTTGTGGGTTTGGCTCAAGATTTGCATATGGGATAAAGGTGTAGATTTTGGTGGGGGAAGACAAGGATTTGGTGTCTCCGCTGTTTGTAGGTGATTAAATTTTGAAGCTTTTGCTTTTGCATGTGTGTTTTGGAACTTGGGTTCTTGGTCTGTTGTGGTTGTGGGGTTTATTTTTATTTTTAAGGTTTGGTAAGGTAAAATTTAGGAGGAAGATTGATGACCAAATCATTGACCTGGTCATTAACTATCTCTAAAGTTGTTCCAACCCAACTTCTCAAATCTCCAGTCCTCTTGGCTTGTGTCTTTGTTCATGGTCTCTTTTGGTACTTGTGTCCTGCTCTTCCTCTGTTCTTTCCTCTTGCTTTGTTTTTGGCTGTTGCGTTTCTTTCTTTTACGAATGAATATTCATTTTCAAAAAAAAAAGAAAAAGAAAAAAATCACCGATGGTGGTGACTTTTTCAGCTTCTGTGTGCCTCCGATAACATCACTGTTGCTAACATCAACACAGAAAGTTTATTGTTTTTTTTTTTTTTTGTTTTTTTAATGAGATTTTTAATTGGGTGTTGACGTGGCATTATATGATTGGTGGCGTAAACCCCTTAGTTTACGCCACATCCAGACAGAATTTAAACTCTAAATCTAATGGTGAAAAAACACTCACGCTCAAGTCATTATTATTCTCTAAAAATTAGTTATTTACAAGCATTAACTCTTCTTATTAAAGGAAAAATATAGCATTAACTCTTTGCTTTTCACGTCATCATCTTCTTCCCCCTCTCTCTCCCATCGTCTTTTTGCTCTCGTTCAAACAAATCATAAGGGAGCAAGACATATGTTGGCTATATATGGAGGAAAATTATTGAATACTCTAGGAGTATAATAAATACGTATTCCCCTTCTCACAAGAATTATAAGTTCCACTAATTAATAAAAACCACAATTATGTGAGAGAGAGAGTATATATATATATATATATATGATACTCTGAGAGTATTCAATAATTATGCTGTAGAGGTTATTTTGAAGCAAAAACACCTCAAAAGCACTAGCCTATTTTTCCATAAACTATGATGGATGGTTTGCGTATATTGATGGCAGAGAGCCAATCCAACCAAAATAACCAAGCCTAAATCATATTTAATGACCATTTATTATAAAAAAAAAAAAAAAAAAACAAAGGTGCTGGTAGCGGCAAGAAAGCTACAACAACCGATGTTACATTGACCACCTGATTCCATTTAGTTAACAACTTCTACACACTTGAAAGCACAAAGAATTGAAATTAAGGTATCATTTATAACAGATGAAATTATACCTTGCAATGTTTACCAAAAATTATACCTTGCATTAGCTTGCAACTGGCTTGCGAATTAAGCTTAGCTACAATAAGACAATAAGAATGCAAGAATCCTCTGCTACAATGAAAAAGCTCAAACATCAATTTACCATTGTCGTGAGAACCAAAGACTTTTAGCTGTATAAAAATCACATTATATTCTTCAATTAAAGCACATCGCACAGTGCCAATTCCAAGTTTCCAATCCAGTTTATGATTTTATTGGGGACAGCCAACGTAGAATGAGCATGCACCTTAAATTAATCTCAGGAGAAAAAAGACCAGATCCACAAATATTTATAGTGCATGCAGCCTAATCTAATGGCAGAGGTTTCTAATCTAAACAAAACTTTTCTGTTTAAGAAAGAAAAATACAAAAATAGATGAAGGCACTTATCAAAACAAAAGATAGAAAATGACTGCTAATAGAGCATTACTGGTGTTAGATTTTTCTCACCTAAGCTTCTATTTTCACTTGAAGATTAAACAAAGAAAAAATAATTCTAGAATAAAACATACACCACACATATAAATAATTGATGCAAACCCAAAGAAGAGGGGGAAAAACATCTTGAAGTCTTGAGCATAGACAATGCAGATAATTGAATTGAGCAGGCAGACCATGACTGTACTACAGGAAGCAATATATATAATTTATAAACATGAAAAATGAACATTGTTCCTGCCATCCTTGTGCCTATGTTTACATTTCTGCATTTCCTGCCCAACCTCACCATCTCCCCTTCTTCTCTTTCCTCCTCCTCCTCTCCTCCTTCTTCCTTTCCTTCTAAGCCTCTACTCTTTCTTTGTTGAGCTTCAAAGTACAAAAGAAAAACAGTCATTTTGATATGAGCTAAACAAGTTGTAAACACAAATTTTTTCTCAATCGTAGAAAATCAAACAATTGAAAAGAAATATGGTTTGCAAATATAAATTTATATTGATGAATAATGAGTACAATCTCTGTTTCAATTCTTTTACAAAAGAATATCCTTTTATTCTATCTTCATTTAACGGAAAGATGGGTTGAACGGTCTCCACAACAAATCTCTAACTTTGAGCTTATTAGAGATTTATTGTTCTTCAAGTCTTTGAATATGAAGACTTTTAGAGTGAAGTTCTTCGAGGCTTTAGAGACTTGATCCGTTGAGCTTTAAGAATTTGAGGTTTGTTGAAGTTTATGGAGGCCTTTTCAGCTTAATTCCAATAGAACTTCAAAGAACTTATTTGAATGTTCTTCATGTGTTCTTGAGGCAAAATTTCTCTAGAAATTTGACGTCTTAGAAAAAATTGTGTAAATGAGAGAGAATGTCCTCTATTTATAGTAATTTTAGAGGATGAGCTCCCATTTGAATTGATATACTTGAAAATATGTAGTAGGCTCTTGATTGGCCCAAATTTTGCTTAGGGATAATTATTTCTATTTATTTATTTTGATAAATATCACATGTTGATAAAGATAATAATCAACAAAGATAAATTATTATCTCTATTTAATTTATTTATTTTAATAAAGATAATTATCC
This sequence comes from Quercus suber, assembly GCF_002906115.3. Classification (NCBI taxonomy): domain Eukaryota; kingdom Viridiplantae; phylum Streptophyta; class Magnoliopsida; order Fagales; family Fagaceae; genus Quercus; species Quercus suber. Next base: position 62,222 of record NW_027069471.1, read on the forward strand.
ATCAATTCTGAATAAAAAAATTTATCTTTATTTTATTTTATTTATTTTAATAAAAATAATTATCCATAAACTTTGAATAACAACGATAAATAATTATCTCTATTTAATTTATTTATTTTAATAAAGATAATTATCCGTCAATTTTGAATAAAAAAAATTTATCTTTATTTTATTTTATTTATTTTAATAAAAATAATTATCCATAAACTTTGAATATTGGATTTATCTTTATCTTGTGAGCCAATTGACATGTGGCAAATTTCAATATGCCAATGTAATATCCATTTGGATGACACATGTCATCATTTGATTTAATTAATTTAATGACATATTAATCTAGAATTTGTCATTAAATTTTTGATGTGGCATTTTGTAATTGGCTCGATAATTTTTTGCCTCCTACACAAGTAGTCAAGTAAAAAATTATCAAGCAAATTCCTTAATTCCTAACTCCAAAGACGTAAGCCTTAGCAACATGTATTATCAACAGTTTCATAAATATTCCTTAATTTAAAAATAACAACATATGCTTCCTTTTTTGAGTATGCATTCCCTCTTAAACAATATTCATTATTTAGTTTTCTCCCTCTCACCTCTGAATGATATTTTTGCAGTCAACTATATAGTTTCCAAAAACTCTTTAAGCATAACCGTCTCCTGATTTAGGACTAGTTACTATTACTTCAAATTCAAGAAGATCAACTGTCCAACTTTTTGCCATTATTCATGCTATGAACAAAAAAGATATTAAAGCAAAGAGTTCATGGTAATATTTAAAATTGAGAATTCTATCTTTAATTATTACATTATGCTGCTACTCTTAAAGTTTTGTTTAAGAGAATAAATTTGGTCCGGATGTGGCGTAAAAAGCCACTTTTAAGCCCTCCAATAATAATGTGCCGCGTTACATTTTTGCAAGGCTTACCAACAAGGCAACAACCATCTGCTTCAGCTCTTTCTCTAATCAGACCAGCCTATAGCCAATCTTCTCAAGCTCCCTCATCTCCAGTTGTTGGTCAAGCTCCACGACTCCTGCCACCCACAACCACTGTTAGCAGCTTAGAAACTCGCTTCTCTCTCTCACTAGCTCCCTTTCTCTCTGATTCACATGAGCCCACTTCAACAACCAAATGGCACCATAACACCAACCCATACAAGCTCACTTCAACAACCACTCCCTGAGTTGCCAACCCAGATAAAAACCCAACTCAAAAATAAAAGTTTTTTTTAAAATCTTATCGCTGGAGTAGCTTTTTTTATATTTTTTTTAGATTTGGTTTTGTGGGTTTCGTTCTTTCTAAATTTTTTTCATGTAATTGGTGGTGAAATTCCACCACAGAAAGATTGATGGCTTTTGTTCTTACGGATTAAGAGATCGATATTGTCTTAGGCAGTGTCCACCTTGGGTTTAGAGGGTTGTCAGCGGCACCCCTGAAGGCTCCTCTGTGGTCCACTTCCTCCACCGCTAATTGTCCTCCACCTTCGATGGCCGTAACTGGAGATTCTCGATAGCATCTCTATTTAGGGAAGAAGTGTGGATTTGGTTTTCTGTATTGAAGAGGATTTGATTTAGTGTGGAAGTGCTTACTCTTTTATTTGCAAAAATATGACGTGTCACATCATTATTGGAGGGCGTAATAGTGGCCTTTTATGCTACATCCAGACTGAATTTATTCTCTTTGTTTAATTAGGGCCACTTACCCATGTTTTACCAGTGAAATTTTCTATAAATGTCACCTAAATTCTTATCAATTATTGTTCTCTTTTCTACTCACAACAAGTGGGGAGAGGGCATTCGAACCCGAATTTATTCTCTTTGTTTAATTAGGGCCACTTACCCATGTTTTACAAGTGAAATTTTCTATAAATGTCATCTAAATTCTTATCAGTTATTGTTCTTTTTTCTGCTTCCAACAAGTGGGGAGAGGGCATTCAAACCCAAGTTCTCCCATGGGAATGATCCGATAGTGTCATTGAACCTCAACTCTGGTCTCTTTAATTACTCCATAAAGAATACATGTAATTACACACACAATATTATTATTATATTCTATCTTGCCACCACCTTATGCAAGACAAAAGCCACCACATAAAACAAAACAAAAAAAGAAAAAAAGAAAATTTTTGACAATGTCATCTTTTTTATGAAGTGCATGCATAAGAACATTGAATAAAGAATACCTGTATTCTCAATCCTTAGAAAACCAGAACTCCCCAATTCAATATGTAGAACGGGACGGACCATCGCTGTCTGTTTCGCTACTAGTACAAAGAATAATTATAAAAAATGAGAAGAATAATATATGGGCGTGGGTGGCATGGCATAAGAGATGAAAGGGATATAAAGAGAAAAGAGAAGAGAAAACCTACATAATCATGCAGTCCAGAAATTGTAAACAGGAATCCAATAAGTATTTCTGAACTGAAAGAATGGATGTATTACTCGCTTCACCATAGAGGTCAAATATGAGACAATTAAGATAATAATGAGGTCTGCGGTAGGAAAACAACAGAAGGCAGAATTTAAAATCAGCTAAGTGGAGAAAACCAGGACCGGTTGGAAGGAAATCTTCACCCTCAATTAAAATCGACCTAATATTGACCTTTCTCCGAGTCCACCCTCTCGAATATGCATTATATCCGTAGATAAATATCATATCAGTGTACTCAGTTAGGAGGGTAGTCCAATAAAGAGTAGTAGAAACAACTTGAGCTCTTTTACACTGAACTTCTTCTGCCCATGAAAGGTGAGCCTCATGAAACATATGATTCCAAGAAAGAGATATCACATCATAAGCAATGTAATAACCCTTCCCATTAGAATCTCCTTCTTCAAGTACCGGCGGCCCATTTATTATGATCTGATCCTTGCCTTTAAAACTCGAGTGTGCGAAAATGACATCCATATCGATCTTGCTATAAGTTGGGGGATTTGGCAAGGTCTCCCAGGTACGCAGTTTGGGGTCATAAACCTCCATCCAGCCAGAGAAAGTATCTTTGGGTTGCAACCAACCCAAACCGCCAAAAACATAGAGCTTACCATCAACAACAATGGTCTGAGGGTTTTGTCTACGATATTTCATGGACGGAGCACGCTCCCAACCCTTGCCGGGACATTTAAGGTCTAGCATCCAGACTTCGGTAGTGGGGATAGAGCTGACTATATTGAGAGGGCTGTCAGGTGAGAGTGTGTAATTTTCGTACACATCTGTAATAGTTGAAGCTGAGAAATCAGGGTCACGGCCACCGACTGAGTACAGATGGTCGTCTAACACAGCGTAGTAGCGAGAGGGATAAGGTCCCGGCGGCCCGTCTTCGGCGACTTTGGAAACCGGACTGATCTTTTTTGGGGTGAAGCTAGAGCTGCAGCTGCTGCTGTTGTTGTTGGTGGTGATTTTCTTTTTCTTCACTCCCTTAATATGGTTCAGTATAGAAGGAGGAGGAGGTGGACGTGGACGTTGATCAATAAAGTATAGAAGAGGTGGACAGGCTTCGGGGTCTGGGATCTTGATCGTAAAAACCATTGCTTCATCCAACTCGCTTGTTGTACAGAAAGCGACGTCAAACTCACCGTCAACAACATCTACCTTCCCCCAACTTTTCAGCAGCTCCTCCTCCACCTCCCACTCAGCCTCCGCCTCTATAGGATTTGGTTTCGATTTACAAACCAAAACAGACTGACCCGCCCTAGTAATAGTATTGTGTTTCGATTGAAAAGGCAAAAGAGACTCCATTGAGACAAAAAAAGAGAAAAGAGACGGCTAAGAGTTTGGATTAGAGAGATTGAAAGGGTTAGGGTGAGGGTTAGTTTTTTCTTCCTCTCAAAACTCAAATCAGTTAAATCCAATAGATCAAACACAAATCAACCAATCAAAGCCAATCTACAGCCACCAACCACAGCCCAGAAATCAAATCTGAATAGACCCACAACCCACCACTAACACCGATAGCTCACCACCACCACCACCAAGCAACACCAAAAATCATCCAAAAATGAAGAGATTGGAGTTTAATCGGTGCGAATGAGTTTGAGGCAAGTATTTGGATGAACAACGAAAAGATGGAGGTTAGCCACCACGATCCGCCGCCACCGTCACCGCCACAACCTCAGCCACCACAGCCACCACCACTACCATCCACGGTCACCATAAACAACACCATCGGAGAGAGAGCAGAGTAGTTGTTTGTGAGAATATAGAGGAAGGAAGATAGAGAAGAAAGGTATCTGTGAGAAGAGAGAATCGATTTTTTCTTCTTTTTGATAAAGAGAGAATCGATTTTAATAAGAGGGGTCATTCTACCGTACCCCCCCAAAAAAAGGGGGGGTACGGTACCCACCTATATCTGAGCCGTTGATTTATTGTAGTTTTGATCTTGTCCGTTGATATAATTTTAAGGGTTTTGGGTTACCGGTTAAACAGGTTTTATTATATAAACAAAAAAACTAAAACATTCATCACGCTTCAGCCCTTTCTCCCGTATCACGTTTGCTTCTCTGCCTTTCTAGCTCGTTGCTCTGTTTGCCTCTCTATAAACAAAATCCTCAAATTAGACAGTTGATACCAAAAATTCGGGGTGATTCATGGTTACCAGAGGGTAAGGTCATATCCCCTCAGAAAAGCCTGCCACTCAATGCCCGAGTCTGTGCTCTTATGGATGAGGAAGGTCCACGTTGGTTGGAGGACAGGATTTCTGTTGAATTCCTACCTCACGAAGCAAAGTCTATTCTGAGTTTGCCCCTAAGTAACAGATGCATCCCAGATAAGCTAATATGGCGAGGAACAACCAATGGAAATTACACGACTAGCTGTGCCTATAAATTGCTTTTGGCTAAAGAGGCTTCCCTGCAACCAGGTACGTCTAATCGAGCAGCCCATTCGGTGTTTTGGAACAATATCTGGGGTCTGAAGGTCCCGGCCAAAGTCAAGCATTTTATTTGGAGGGCATGTAATGAGTCCTTACCCACTAAAAAGAACTTGTTTAGAAGACACATCACCAAAAATGCCACTAGTGATATTTGCAACTCGGAGCTGGAAGATTCAGTGCATGCCATTTGGGGATGCTAGATGGTCAAGGAAATATGGTGGGAGGGTAAATTTTGTTGGTCTCGCCTTCTAGACCAATTTGCAACATTCAGTGACTTATTCATGGGTATCCTGAAGATTGGAGAGCCAAACCTTGCTGAGTGTTTCGCCATGATTGGTTGGAGCATATGGCATAAGAGAAATGCTACCCGGTTGCAGCAAGCTTCACTGCCATACTCCCAGGTTTATTCCACTGCCATGTCTAGCCTGCTACTTGAGTTCTTTGCTGTTACGGATTCTTAGCACTCCCCCAAATCTGTTGCTCGGCCAAACAGTGGTATCACCCTCTGCCTTCTTGTTAATATGGCAATTTTGAGGACATCGCAGCAGCAGGTATCAGAGTCATTATTCGGGACAGTGAAGGGCAGGTCATTGGGGCTTTGTTAGAAAAAATCAATCTGCCTCCATCAGTTGATGAAATCATATATTGATATGGAAGCTCTTGCCTGTCGAAGAGCTATAGCCTTTGCATCTGAAATAGGTCTGGTTTTTGAGGGCGATGCTGAGGTTATTATTAAGTCTCTAATTTCAAATGGGGTTTGTCTCGCCCATTTTGGTCACCTCATCGAAGATTCGCGGGTCGCTGCTTCAAGTTTGAGAACTGTTGCTTTTAATCATGTATGCAGGATTGGCAATTTAGTTACTGACAAGTTAGCAAAAAAATGCTAAATTTTTGTATGCACCTCAGAATTGGTTAGAGAATATCCCAGTTGATGACTCTCTTCTTGTAACGAAAGACAGAAGTTTTCTGTTTTCATAATAAAACTCCCTGTCAGATTTCTCAAAAAAAAAGAAAAAAGAAAAAAAACTTAGTAAGAGTTGCACATTTTTCTGACTATTGATTTATATTAGATTTAACGGTGAAAAAACACTCATGCTCAAGTCATTATTATTCTCTAAAAATTATTGATTTAAAAGCATTAACTCTTCTTATTAAAGGAAAAATATAGCATTAACTCTTTGCTTTTCACGTCATCATCTTCTTCCCCTCTCTCTCACATCTTCTTTTTGCTCTTGTTCAAACAAATCATAAGGGAGAAAGACATATGTTGGCTGTATCTGGAGGATAATTATTGAATACTTTAGGAGTATTATAAATGCGTACTCCTCTCTTCACATGAATTATGAGTCCTACCATGAATTTAATTAATGAAAACGACAATTATGTGAGAGGGGGAGTATATATTTATGATACACTGAGAATATTCAATAATTATGCTGTAGAGGTTATTTTGAAGCAAATAACACCTCAAAAGCACTAGCCTATTTTTCCATAAACCATGATGGATGGTTTGCGTATATTGATGGCAGAGAGCCAACCCAACCAAAATAACCAAGCCTAAATCATATTTAATGACCATTTATTTAAAAAAAAAAAAAAAACAAAGGTGCTGGTAGCGGCAAGAAAGCTACAACAACCGATGTTATGTTACATTGACCACCTGATTCCATTTAGTTAACAACTTCTACACACTTGAAAGCACAAAGAATTGAAATTAAGGTATCATTTATAACAGATGACATTATACCTTGAAATGTTTACCAAAAATTATACCTTGCATTAGCTTGCAACTGGCTTGCCAATTAAGCTTAGCTACAATAAGACAATAAGAATGCAAGAATCCTCTGCTACAATGGAAAAGCTCAAACATCAATTTACCATTGTCGTGAGAACCAAAGACTTTTAGCTGTATAAAAATCACATTATATTCTTCAATTAAAGCACATCGCACAGTGCCAATTCCAAGTTTCCAATCCAGTTTATGATTTTATTGGGGACAGCCAACGTAGAATGAGCATGCACCTTAAATTAATCTTAGGAGAAAAAAGACCAGATCCACAAATATTTATAGTGCATGCAGCCTAATCTAATGGCAGAGGTTTCTAATCTAAACAAAACTTTGCTGTTTAAGAAAGAAAAATACAAAAATAGATGAAAGCACTTATCAAAACAAAAGATAGAAAATGACGGCTAATAGAGCATTACTGGTGTTAGATTTTTCTCACCTAAGCTTCTATTTTGACTTGAAGATTAAACAAAGAAAAAATAATTCTAGAACAAAACATACACCACACATATAAATAATTGATGCAAACCCAAAGAAGAGGGGGAAAAACATCTTGAAGTATTGAGCATAGACAATGTAGATAATTGAATTGAGCAGGCAGACCATGACTGTACTACAGGAAGCAATATATATAATTTATAAACATGAAAAATGAACATTGTTCCTGCCATCCTTGTGCCTATGTTTACATTTCTGCATTTCCTGCCCAACCTCACCATCTCCCCTTCTTCTCTTTCCTCCTCCTCCTCTCCTCCTTCTTCCTTTCCTTCTAAGCCTCTACTCTTTCTTTGTTGAGCTTCAAAGTACAAAAGAAAAACAGTCATTTTGATATGAGCTAAACAAGTTGTAAACACAAATTTTTTCTCAATAGTAGAAAATCAAACAATTGAAAAGAAATATGGTTTGCAAATATAAATTTATATTGATGAATAATGAGTACAATCTCTATTTCAATTCTTTTACAAAAGAATATCCTTTTATTCTATCTTCATTTAACTGAAAGATGGGTTGAACGGTCTCCACAACAAATCTCTAACTTTGAGCTTATTAGAGATTTATTGTTCTTCAAGTCTTTGAATATAAAGACTTCTAGAGTGAAGTTCTTCGGGGCTTTAGAGACTTGATCCGTTGAGCTTTAAGGATTTGAGGTTTGTTGAAGTTTATGGAGGCCTTTTCAGCTTAATTCCAATAGAACTTCAAAGAACTTATTTGAATGTTCTTCATGTGTTCTTGAGGCAAAATTTCTCTAGAAATTTGACGTCTTAGAAAAAATTGTGTAAATGAGAAAAAATGTCCTCTATTTATAGTGATTTCAGAGGATGAGCTCCCCTTTGAATTGATATGCTTGAAAATATGTAGTAGGCTCCTGATTGGCCCAAATTTTGCTTAGGGATAATTATTTCTATTTATTTATTTTGATAAATATCACATGTTGATAAAGATAACAATCAACAACGATAAATAATTATCTCTATTTAATTTATTTATTTTAATAAAGATAATTATCCGTCAATTTTGAATAAAAAAAATTTATCTTTATTTTATTTTATTTATTTTAATAAAAATAATTATCCATAAACTTTGAATATTGGATTTATCTTTATCTTGTGAGCCAATTGACATGTGGCAAATTTCAATATGCCAATGTAATATCCATTTGGATGACACATGTCATCATTTGATTTAATTAATTTAATGACATATTAATCTAGAATTTGTCATTAAATTTTTGATGTGGCATTTTGTAATTGGCTCGATAATTTTTTGCCTCCTACACAAGTAGTCAAGTAAAAAATTATCAAGCAAATTCCTTGATTCCTAACTCCAAAGACGTAAGCCTTAGCGACATGTATTATCAACAGTTTCATAAATATTCCTTAATTTAAAAATAACAACATATGCTTCCTTTTTTGAGTACGCATTCCCTCTTAAACAATATTCATTATTTAGTTTTCTCCCTCTCACCTCTGAATGATATTTTTGCAGTCAACTATATAGTTTCCAAAAACTCTTTAAGCATAACCGTCTCCTGATTTAAGACTAGTTACTATTACTTCAAATTCAAGAAGATCAACTGTCCAACTTTTTGCCATTATTCATGCTATGAACAAAAAAGATATTAAAGCAAAGAGTTCATGGTAATATTTAAAATTGAGAATTCTATCTTTAATTGTTACATTATGCTGCTACTCTTAAAGTTTTGTTTAAGAGAATAAATTTGGTCCGGATGTGGTGTAAAAAGCCACTTTTAAGCCCTCCAATAATAATGTGCCGCGTTACATTTTTGCAAGGCTTACCAACAAGGCAACAACCATCTGCTTCAGCTCTCTCTCTAATCAGACCAGCCTATAGCCAATCTTCTCAAGCTCCCTCATCTCCAGTTGTTGGTCAAGCTCCACGACTCCTGCCACCCACAACCACTGTTAGCAGCTTAGAAACTTGCTTCTCTCTCTCACTAGCTCCCTTTCTCTCTGATTCACATGAGCCCACTTCAACAACCAAATGGCACCATAACACCAACCCATACAAGCTCACTTCAACAACCACTCCCTGAGTTGCCAACCCAGATAAAAACCCAACTCAAAAATAAAAGTTTTTTTTTAAAATCTTATCGCTGGAGTAGCTTTTTTTATATTTTTTTTAGATTTGGTTTTGTGGGTTTCGTTCTTTCTAAATTTTTTTCATGTAATTGGTGGTGAAATTCCACCACAGAAAGATTGATGGCTTTTGTTCTTACGGATTAAGAGATCGATATTGTCTTAGGTAGTGTCCACCTTGGGTTTGGAGGGTTGTCAGCGGCACCCCTGAAGGCTCCTCTGTGGTCCACTTCCTCCATCGCTAATTGTCCTCCACCTTCGATGGCCGTAACTGGAGATTCTCGATAGCATCTCTATTTAGGGAAGAAGTGTGGATTTGGTTTTCTGTATTGAAGAGGATTTGATTTAGTGTGGAAGTGCTTACTCTTTTATTTGCAAAAATATGACGTGTCACATCATTATTGGAGGGCGTAATAGTGGCCTTTTACGCTACATCCAGATTGAATTTATTCTCTTTGTTTAATTAGGGCCACTTACCCATGTTTTACCAGTGAAATTTTCTATAAATGTCACCTAGATTCTTATCAATTATTGTTCTTTTTTCTACTTACAACAAGTGAGGAGAGGGCATTCGAACCCGAATTTATTCTCTTTGTTTAATTAGGGCTACTTACCCATGTTTTACAAGTGAAATTTCCTATAAATGTCATCTAAATTCTTATCAGTTATTGTTCTTTTTTCTGCTTACAACAAGTGGGGAGAGGGCATTCAAACCCAAGTTCTCCCATGGGATTGATCTGATAGTGTCATTGAACCTCAACTCTGGTCTCTTTAATTACTCCATAAAGAATACATGTAATTACACACACAATATTATTATTATATTCTATCCTGCCACCACCTTATGCAAGACAAAAGCCACCACATAAAACAAAACAAAAAAAGAAAAAAAGAAATTTTTTGACAATGTCATCTTTTTTATGAAGTGCATGCATAAGAACATTGAATAAAGAATACCTGTATACTCAATCCTTAGAAAACCAGAACTCCCCAATTCGATGTGTAGAACGGGACGGACCATCGCTGTGTGTTTCGCTACTAGTACAAAGAATAATTATAAAAAATGAGAAGAATAATATATGGGCGTGGGTGGCATGGCTTAAGTGTTGAAAGGGATATAAAGAGAAAAGAGAAGAGAAAACCTACATAATCATGCAGTCCAGAAATTGTAAACAGGAATCCAATAAGTATTTCTGAACTGAAAGAATGGATGTATTACTCGCTTCACCATAGAGGTCAAATATGAGACAATTAAGATAATAATGAGGTCTGCGGTAGGAAAACAACAGAAGGCAGAATTTAAAATCAGCTAAGTGGAGAAAACCAGGACCGGTTGGAAGGAAATCTTCACCCTCAATTAAAATCGATCTAATATTGACCTTTCTCCGAGTCCACCCTCTCGAATATGCATTATAAAAGAAAGAGATATCACATCATAAGCAATGTAATGACCCTTCCCATTAGAATCTCCTTCTTCAAGTACCGGCGGCCCATTTATTATGATCTGATCCTTGCCTTTAAAACTCGAGTGTGCGAAAATGACATCCATATCGATCTTGCTATAAGTTGGGGGATTTGGCAAGGTCTCCCAGGTACGCAGTTTGGGGTCATAAAACTCCATCCAGCCAGAGAAAGTATCTTTGGGTTGCAACCAACCCAAACCGCCAAAAACATATAGCTTACCATCAACAACAATGGTCTGAGGGTTTTGTCTACGATATTTCATGGACGGAGCACGCTCCCAACCCTTGCCGGGACATTTAAGGTCGAGCATCCAGACTTCGGTAGTGGGGATAGAGCTGACTATATTGAGAGGGCTGTCAGGTGAGAGCGTGTAATTTTCGTAGACATCTGGAATAGTTGAAGCTGAGAAATCAGGGTCAGGGCCACCGACTGAATACAGATGGTCGTCTAACACAGCGTAGTAGCGAGACGGGTAAGGCCCCGGCGGCCTGTCTTCGGCGACTTTGGAAACCGGACTGATCTTTTTTGGGGTGAAGCTAGAGCTGCAGCTGCTGCTGTTGTTGTTGGTGGTGATTTTCTTTTTCTTTACTCCCTTAATATGGTTCAGTATAGAAGGAGGAGGAGGTGGACGTGGACGTTTAATCATGTATGCAGGATTGGCAATTCAGTTACTGACAAGTTAGCAAAAAAAAATGCTAAAATTTTGTATGCACCTCAGTATTGGTTAGAGGATATCCCAGTTGATGTCTCTCTTCTTGTAACGAAAGATAGAAGTTTTCTGTTTTCATAATAAAACTCCCTGTCAGATTTCTCAAAAAAAAGAAAAAAGAAAAAAGAAAAAAGAAAAAAACTTAGTAAGAGTTGTACATTTTTCTGACCATTGATTTATATTAGATTTAACGGTGAAAAAACACTCATACTCAAGTCATTATTGTTCTCTAAAAATTAGTGATTTAAAAGCATTAACTTTTTTTTATTAGAACATTCTTATCAAGAATGCTAAATGCTATAAATGCTATTTTTTAGCATATGAAACCTAAAAGACCCACTCTATTAAAGCTTGTATATGCTATAAAATTTGCAATCTTGCTAAAGTGCACTCTCATTTTTGAGAGCGCACTGTAACAAGATTGTACAATATTTTATTAATTTATTTATTCTCTCTCCAGCTCTCTGTCTCTCTGTCTCCTACATTTCTCGCCTTCTGATTTCTCTTGTTCTCTCTCCGTCTCCCGCATCTCTCTCATTTCTTCACTCCCTCTCTCTCTCTCTCTCTCTCCCTCCCTCCCACAACAAGATCGTATGTTTGAGATCGGCTTGGTGGCGCAGAGAACAGCGTGATGGCGTGAGATCGGCATGGAGGAGATCGACGTGGAGACCAATGTGGAATCGGCGTGTTGTGTGTTTTCTTGTGGTTGTTGTGGCCAGTGTCTTGTGGTTCTTGTCGTGGTGGTTTCTTGGTGGTTCTTGTTGTGATCGAAGTTGTGGCTGTAATGTTTGGTAGGTGTTTGGTCCATCTGGGTATGGGTCGTGGTTTTTATTCGAGTTTTCGTTTGGGTTTGATTCTCGTCGTGGCTGTAGTGTTTGGCCGTGGGTGTGGTTTTGGTGATGGGTTTTTGACCATTGATGGTGATAGGTCATGGGTTTGGTTGAGTTAAGTTGGGTATGGGTGGTGGTGGGTTTTAGTTGGGGTTGAGAACGGGGTGGATGGGTGGTGGTGGGTTTTGGTTGGGGTTGAGATTGGGGTGGTGGGATTTGTGGTGGCTATTGGTATTGGGGTGAGGCTGGGCTGCAGTGGTGGCTGGCAGTGGCTAGCCATGGGTGTGGGTGTGGGTGTGGGTGTGACTAGAGTTGCTTGGACTGAGAAGAATAGCTGTGGAGTTGCTTGGACTGGGTGTGGTCGTGGTTAGAGGTGATGAGCTTGAAAAGCTCAGGCCATGGAGGTTTTTAGAGCAAATATCAAAGAGAGGGAGAAGCTTCTAGACCAGGTTGAGAAAGATGGAGAGACGGTGGGAGAGAGAGATAGAGGGAGAGTGAGGAAAAAAATGAATAAAAATATTAAAGAAAGAATATTTAAATGAAATTGTAAAAAAAATAAATAGAATATTTGATGTTTGGTATATTATAAAATGAGGTGTTAAAATTGTAAAAATAGTATTTTGAGATTGTAAATGTTAAAATTTTTACAATTGTTGATGAGAATGCTCTTAAAGAAAAAATATAGCATTAACTTTGCTTTTCACGTCATCATCTTCTTCCCCCCTCTCTCTCTCCCATCGTCTTCTTGGTCTTGTTCAAACAAATCATAAGGGAGCAAGACATATGTTGGCTATACATGGAGGAAAATTATTGAATATTTCGGGAGTACAATAAATGCGTACTCCCCCCTTTTACATGAATTGTGGGTTCTACCATGAATTGAATTAATGAAATTCACAATTATTGTGAGATGGGGGAGTATACATTTATGATACTCAGAGAGTATTTAATAATTATGCTATAGAGGTTATTTTGAAGCAAATAACACCTCAAAAGCACTAGCCTATTTTTCCATAATCCATGATGGATGGTTTGCGTATATTGATGGCAGAGAGCTTAGCCAGTCCAACCAAAATAACGAAGCCTAAATCATATTTAATGACCATTTATAAAAAAAAAAACAAAAAAACAAAAAAACAAAGGTGCTGGCAGCTGCAAGAAAGCTTCAACAACCAATGTTACATTGACCACCTGATTCCATTTAGTTAACAACTTCTACACACTTGAAAGCACAAAGAATTGAAATTAAGGTATCATTTATAACAGATGAAATTATACCTTGCATTAGCTTGCAACTGGCTTGCCAATTAAGCTTCAATAAGGCAATAAGAATGCAAAAATCCTCTGCTACAATGAAAAAGCTCAAGCATCAATCTACCATTGTAGTGAGAACCAAAGAATTTTAGCTGTATAAAAATCACATTATATTCTTCAATTAAAGCACATCGCACAGTGCCAATTCCAAGTTTCCAATCCAGTTTATGATTTTATTGGCGACAGCCAACGTAGAATGAGCTTGAACCTTAAATTAATCTCAGGAGAAAAAAGACCAGATCCACAAATATTTATAGTGCATGCAGCCTAATCTAATGGCAGAGGTTTCTAATCTAAACAAAACTTTGCTGTTTAAGAAAGAAAAATACAAAAATAGATGAAGGCACTTATCAAAACAAAAGATAGAAAATGACGGCTATTAGAATATTACTGGTGTAAGATTTTTCTCACCCAAGCTTTCTATTTTCACTTGAAGATTAAACAAAGAAAAAATAATTCTAGAATAAAACATACATCACACATATATATAAATTGATACAAACCCAAAGAAGAGGGGGAAAAACATCTTGAAGTATTGAGCATAGACAATGTAGATAATTGAATTGAGCAGGCAGACCATGACTGTACTACAGGAAGCAATATATATAATTTATAAACATGAAAATTGAACATTGTTCCTGCCATCATTGTGCCTATGTTTATATTTCTGCATTTCCTGCCCAACCTCACCATCTCCCCTTCTTCTCTTTCCTCATCCTCCTCCTCTTCTCGTTCTTCCTTTCCTTCTAAGCCTCTACTCTTTCTCCGTTGAGCTTCAGAGTATAAAAGAAAAATAGTCATTTTGGGATGAGCTAAACAAGTAGTCAAGAAAAAAAAGCATTATCAAGCAAATTCCTTGAGTCCCTAACTCCAAAAATGTAAGCCTTAGCAACATGTATTATCAACAGTTTCATAAATATTCCTTAATTTAAAGATAACAACATATGCTTCCTTTTCTAAGTATGCATTCCCTCTTAAATAGTATTCATTATTCAGTTTTCTTCTTATCACCTTTGAATGATATTTCTGCAGTCAACTAAATAGTTTCCAAAAACTTAAATCGTCTCCTGATTTAGGACTAGTTACTATTGCTTCAAATTCAAGAAGATCAACTGTCCAACTTTCTCCCATTATTCATGCTGAACAAAAAAGATATTAAAGCAAAGAGTTCATGGTAATATTTAAAATTGAGAATTCTATCTTTAATTGTTACATTATGCTACTACTCTAAAAGTTTTGTCTAATTAAGGCCGCTCACCCACGTTTTACCATTGAAATTTCCTATAAATATCACCTAGATTCTCATCAGTTATTGTTCTTTTTTCTGCTTACAACAAGTGAGGAGGGGGCATTCGAACCCAACTTCTCCCATGTGAATGATCCGATAGTCTTATTGAACTACAAGACTCTGGTCTCATTAATTACTCCATAAAGAATAAATACAATTACACACACAATATTATTATTATATTCTATCATGCCACCTCCTTATGCAAGACAAAAGCCACATAAAAAAAAAAAAAATTGACAATGTCATCTTTTTTATGAAGTGCATGCATAAGAACATTGAAGAAAGCCAACAATTTTACAATGAAGAACATTAGATGGGATAGGCCAAGAAATGATTGGAGAGAAAGCTAAACACGGATGGGTCCTCCTTAGGCAACCCGGGATTAGCTGGTGGAGGAGGTGTGATCAGAGATGAGTCCGGTAATTGGGTGGTAGGTTTTTCAAAAAGGATTGGTGTTACTTCGAGCTTCAAAGTGGAGTTATGGGCGTTAAGGGATGGCCTAACCATCTGTGTGAACAAAAACTTTCGAGCCATTGAAGTAGAGCTGGATGCAAAAGCCATAATAGAGGTTCTTAAAAATCCCAATCAGACAAATCCCATCATTCCCCCCCCCCCTTCTGGATGACTGCAAGCAACTGGCATCTTAGATCCTGCGGATTTGATTCAGCCATTGCTACCGTGAATCTAATAGATGTGCTGACTGCCTCGCAAGAAAGGGTGTGAAACAAAATGAAGATTTCTACATTTTTGATCATCCTCCTGTGGAGTAACTCCCTGCTCTCAACTAAGGGCAGAGCCACCTTAAATTTTTTTAAAACCTCTCTAATTATAAGTAAAACTAGGCTACAATCATTTTGAGTTAAGAGCTGGCCCCCACAAGATTAAAAGATTGCCCCCCCCCCCCTTCCAACGCATCACTCATAAAATTCTCCCCACCCCAAATCCCAATTGTGCAATCATAAAAATTAACTCCTCTTGTCTTTCCCATTCTTCTCTAAAGCATGATAGCCACATCCATATTTTTTTAGATTTAGTTATTCAATTTTTGTGAAAGGATAATACTGAGGTTTAGTACATTAGATTACCTGATTAAACTCATACCTATTGAATTTAATTGTCCTTAAAAATAATATCATTGTTTTTATTTTATTGGACATGTTAAATATGTGCTTGAATTTAATTGAAAAACCTAATGTATTACACTTAGGACATTGTACTTAAGTTTTACACTTTTTCAAAACTATTATAATATCTCCTTCCACTTTACAATTTCACAAAAGACTCTCCTCATCACTTGGTGCCCTCTCTTCTGTTTCTCTTCATTAATTCTTCCATAGATGCTCTCACGTAATCACATTTTCATTAGTTTCTCCCTCTTCTTTAACAAAGAGTTTTCTTATTTAAAGCTAAGCAAATATTGAAAAATACCAACTTCTTCTTTTTCTTCTTCTTCTTTAGTAGTTTTGTTGTATACTTTTATTTGATTTCTATGAATGTTATGGACTTGCTTTTCAAAAAAATAGGAGAAACTCAAGAGAAAAAAAAGATTTAAATTGCTTAATTGGTCGATTAACTTGTTAGTATTTTGATTTTTGAGTGCTCTAGAATTATACCGACAAAATTTTTTTATCAATAAGCTTGTGTTATAGATATACTGTACTTTGAGTTTTTCATTGAATCAAAACGATAGTTTTACCTTGGCCTTCCAAGCAAAAATTTTTGGCTACGCCCCTCCTCTCAACCATGACCTGTCCTGGGCTTTATTTAAGTAGGCGCTGTCCTGCTGATCTTTTGCTTGTGTAGTTTCTTTATATTTTTTCTCCCTTTTATCAAAAAAAAAAAAAAAAAGAATAAGAACATTGAATAAAGAATGCCTGTATACTCAATCCTAAGAAAAACGGAACTCCCCAATTCGAAATGTAGAACGGGATGGACCATTGCTGTGTGTTTTGCCATTAATTTGTACAAAAATTAATTATAAAAAAATGAGAAGAATAATATATGGGCGTGTGTGGCATGGCATAAGAGATGAAAGGGATATAAAGAGAAAAGAGAAAACCTACATAATCATGCAGTCCAGAAATTGTAAACAGGAATCCAATAAGTATTTCTGAACTGAAAGAATGGATGTATTACTCGCTTCACCATAGAGGTCAAATATGAGACAATTAAGATAATAATGAGGTCTGCGGTAGGAAAACAACAGAAGGCAGAATTTAAAATCAGCTAAGTGGAGAAAACCAGGACCGGTTGGAAGGAAATCTTCACCCTCAATTAAAATCGATCTAATATTGACCTTTCTCCGAGTCCACCCTCTCGAATATGCATTATATCCGTAGATATATATCATATCCGTGTCCTCAGTTAGGAGGGTAGTCCAATAAAGAGTAGTAGAAACAACTTGAGCTCTTTTACACTGAACTTCTTCTGCCCATGAAAGGTGAGCCTCATGAAACATATGATTCCAAGAACGAGACATCACATCATAAGCAATGTAATGACCCTTCCCATTAGAATCTCCTTCTTCAAGTACCGGCGGCCCATTTATTATGATCTGATCCTCGCCTTTAAAATTCGAGTGTGCGAAAATGACATCCATATCGATCTTGCTATAAGTTGGGGGATTTGGCAAGGTCTCCCAGGTACGCAGTTTGGGGTCATAAACCTCCATCCAGCCAGAGAAAGTATCTTTGGGTTGCAACCAACCCAAACCGCCAAAAACATATAGCTTACCATCAGGAAGGAAATCTTCACCCTCAATTAAAATCGATCTAATATTGACCTTTCTCCGAGTCCACCCTCTCGAATATGCATTATATCCGTAGATATATATCATATCCGTGTCCTCAGTTAGGAGGGTAGTCCAATAAAGAGTAGTAGAAACAACTTGAGCTCTTTTACACTGAACTTCTTCTGCCCATGAAAGGTGAGCCTCATGAAACATATGATTCCAAGAACGAGACATCACATCATAAGCAATGTAATGACCCTTCCCATTAGAATCTCCTTCTTCAAGTACCGGCGGCCCATTTATTATGATCTGATCCTCGCCTTTAAAATTCGAGTGTGCGAAAATGACATCCATATCGATCTTGCTATAAGTTGGGGGATTTGGCAAGGTCTCCCAGGTACGCAGTTTGGGGTCATAAACCTCCATCCAGCCAGAGAAAGTATCTTTGGGTTGCAACCAACCCAAACCGCCAAAAACATATAGCTTACCATCGACAACAATGGTCTGAGGGTTTTGTCTACGATATTTCATGGACGGAGCACGCTCCCAAACCTTGCCGGGACATTTAAGGTCTAGCATCCAGACTTCGGTAGTGGGGATAGAGCTGACTATATTGAGAGGGCTGTCAGGTGAGAGTGTGTAATTTTCGTACACATCTGTAATAGTTGAAGCTGAGAAATCAGGGTCACGGCCACCGACTGAATACAGATGGTCGTCTAACACAGCGTAGTAGCGAGAGGGATAAGGTCCCGGCGGCCCGTCTTCGGCGACTTTGGAAACCGGACTGATCTTCTTTGGGGTGAAACTAGAGCTGCAGCTGCTGCTGTTGTTGTTGGTGGTGATTTTCTTTTTCTTCACTCCCTTAATATGGTTCAGTATAGAAGAAGGAGGAGGAGGTGGACGTGGACGTTGATCAATAAAGTATAGAAGAGGTGGACAGGCTTCGGGGTCTGGGATCTTGATCGTAAAAACCATTGCTTCATCCAACTCGCTTGTTGTGCAGAAAGCGACGTCAAACTCACCGTCAACAACATCTACCTTCCCCCAACTTTTCAGCAGCTCCTCCTCCACCTCCCACTCAGCCTCCGCCTCTATAGGATTTGGTTTCGATTTACAAACCAAAACAGTCTGAGCCGCACTAGTATTGGGTTTCGATTGAAAAGGCAGAGACTCCATTGAGACAAAACAAAAGAGACGGCTAAGAGTTTGGATTAGAGAGATTGAAAGACCCTCAACCCACAGGCCACAGCCCAGCAATCAAATCTGAATAGACCCACAACCCACCACTAACACCGATAACTCACCACCACCACCACCAAGCAACACCAGAAATCAACCACAAATGAAGAGATTGGAGTTTGATCGGAGCGAAAATGAGTTTGAGGCAAGTATTTGGATGAACAACGAAAAGATGGAGATCTCAAAACGGGAAAGATGGAGGTTAGCCACCACGATCCGCCGCCACCGTCACCGCCACAACCTCAGCCACCACAATCCACCACCACTACCATCCACGGTCACCATAAACAACACCATCGGAGAGAGAGCAGAGTAGTTGTTTGTGAGAATATAGAGGAAGGAAGATAGAGAAGAAAGGTATCTGTGAGAAGAGAGAATCGATTTTTTTTTTTTCTTTTTGAGAAAGAGAGAATCGATTTTAATCAGAGAAGAGAGAGAAAAGAAAGAATAAGAGAAGAAAAGAAACTAAGAGCAAAACCCCTCCCTTCGTGAAGAAGAAAAGAAAGAATAAGAGAAGAAAGGAAACTAAGAGCAAAAGTGAACAAGAATAAGAAGAAGAAAAGAAACTAAGAGCAAAACCCCTCCCTTCGTGAAGAAGAAAAGAAAAGAAAGAAAGAAGAAAAAAGCATCAGACTTTAGCACGTTGGAATATAAAAAGTGAACAAGCCCTCCCTTCGTGAAGAAGAAAGCATCAGACTTTAGCACGTTGGAATATAAAAAGTGAACAAGAATAAGAGAAGAAGAAAAGAAAAGAAAGAAAGAAGAAGAAAGCAGGCAAAAATTGCAAAACAGTCTATTTCTAGGAAAAAATTACGAGCGTGATATGCGTTTAAAGTTATTTAGTAAGTTGGATTCTTTTTTAAAGTCAAGTCTGGCAAACTTGACTTTGGGTTGGAAAACGAACACTATAGTAGCGTTTTTTAGTGCCTATAGTAGCGTTTATAGAAAACGCCGTTATAGTGTTCGTTTTCTAGCCCAAAGCCGAGTTTGCCAAACTCAACTTTCAAAAAGAGTCCAACTTACTAAATAATTTTAAACGCATGTCACGCGCTTAATTTTTTCTCAAAAATAGACTGTTTTGCAATTTTTGCCGACTTGAGCATGTTGGAATAAAAAAAGTGAATAAGAATAAGAGAAAAAGTGTTGTGGAGCATGTGTGTCCCGACCGTGTGTCCCACACTTCACCTAATATTTACGAAAGTGCCTGATATGTCAGTTTCCTTGATTTGGAAGTTATTAAAATTTGTTCTCAATTCTTGTCACTCTATCTATATAAAAAAAAAAGATAGGTTCTAGTTACACTTGGTGTAACTTCAAAAGAATTACACATTTTTTAGACCATTGATTTATATTAGATCTAAGGGTGAAAAAAACACTTATAATCATGTATTTATTGTTCCCTAGAAATTATTAATTAAGGCATTAATTCTTCTTATTAAAAATAGAAAAATAAAAAACATCATTAACTCTATGCTCTCCATCATCTTCATCTTCTCTCCCTCTCTCACATGGCCTTATGAGATCCATGCGATCTCCACACATTTGCTCCATTTACAGTGTGAACAAGCCATGTCTTCCCTTGGTCTAAGCAAATATAAAATATTCAAGGTGGCTCCGAGGGAATGGAGAAATTTGGACAAAGTTTTATATGTTTGATGTACTAAATATCAATTTGTGCCAAGATTTGACATCTTAAGCCAAGGATAACTCGGAAGCATTTCATACCTGCACGTTGCTTGATAGTTAGCTGTGTTGTTTTTTTGTCTTTGAATATTGGAGAATTTTTTTTTTTTTTTGGGCTTTGGAAATTCAAGTCTATCTGTCCAGAGAAAAAAAAAAAAGTTTGCAACTCAAAAAAATCTGCAACTTAAAAACGATGAGAATAGGCATTGTGCAAGGTTAGGGATGATTTAATTATGAGAGAGAAAGAAAGTAGAAAATAATATAATATATTATTCTCTCAAATTAATTAGGTTAGCTAATATAGAAAGTAATAAATTTTAAAGATTACATTGATTATAGTGATTTTCTAACCATTAGATTTCTTAGTAAACTACGGTCTAAAAAAAGTGTAACTTTTCAAGAGTTATACTAAGTGTAACTTGAACCCATCTCTAAAAAAAAAAAAGAGAGAGAGAGAAAACCCAGCGTGAAGATCACTCTATCTATATAAAAAAAAAAAAATGAGAAAACCCAGCACGAAGAAGAAAAGAAAGAAAGAAAGAAAAGAGAAAGAAGAAAGCATCAACAAGAAAAAGAGAAAAAGTGTGGTGGAGCACATGTGTAGTCTAACCATGGGAGGAGAAGAAAACCAGAGTAAAGAAGAAAGAAAGAAAGAAAAAAAAAAAAGAAAAAAAAAGAGAGAAGAAAAAACAAGAAAGAAACTAAGAGCAAAAACCCTTGTGAAGAAGAGAAAAAAAAAAAAAAAACCCTTCGTGAAGAAGAAAAGAAAGAAAGAAAGAAAGAGAAAAAAAGGAAAGAAGAAAGAATAAAGAGGAAGAACTTCAATACGTTGGAAGATAAAAAGTGAACAAGAAAAAGAGAAAAAGTGTGGTTCTCGTCACTCTATCTATATAAAAAAAAAAAGAGAAAACCCAGCGTGAAGATCACTCTATCTATATAAAAGAAATGAGAAAAACCAGCGTGAAGAAGAAAAGAAAGAAAGAAAGAAAAGAAAAAGAAGAAAGCATCAACAAGAAAAAGAGAAAAATGTGGTGGAGCACATTTCTGAGTATTGAGTGATGAAAACACACAATCTAGAGACAGAAAAAGGGGACTTTTTGGCTAGAAAGAAAGCTTGGAAACCTTAAATGGCCTCTTTATATGCATTTTCCAAAGCAGACTACTATTGTTCATTTTTTAACGAGTCAACAATATTTCAAAATTTTGGTGTAAGAGAGTGGGTTCTTTTAGAGATAAAAAAGGAAACTTTTTGGCTAGAAAGGAAGTGGAGCATCTTAGTGCACTAATTGATTGGTGTAAGAGTGGGTTTTTTCAGAAACAGAAAAAATCGTACTTTTTGGCTAGAAAGAAAGCTTGGAAACCTCAAATGGACTCTCCATATCCATTGTCCAAAGTCGACTACTATCCAAAAATTGATGGAGTGAACGTGATAGAAGCCTTTGGAAGTGTTGAGCCTACTTCGTATCCATCACTGCCCCCAGAATGCTTGGAGGATCCACCACATCCTGAGTCTATGGTATTTTTTTTTGTTAATGATTTGCTATAATATTTTATATGCATGTGTATATTTATTTATTTTTCATATTGTCTCATGTTAGTATGTTACAGACATTTAAATATTTTCTTAATCATCTTTCGACTGATTCTAAGAGCCTTTTTTGGAGTTCGAGTCTATGGCATTTTTTTTGTTAATAATTTGCTATAATATTTATATGCATGTGTATATTTATTTATTTTTCATATTGTCTTATGTTACAGACATTTAAATACTTTCTTAGTCATCTTCCTACTGATTCTAAGGAAGCGTTTTGGGAGTTCGATCCAGGTAGTAACAAAGTTCTACAATTTGGACCTTATTTTAGAAGATTGTTTGGGGGAATTGCAAAATTATCATATGGCCATTTTGAAATGGGTGGTTTTTCAGGGGATTTACTCAACCGTTTACGTATTCGGCATGAGAATCTGATGGTTTATCATCCCTCTAAAGTGCTTAAGGACGGTGAGGCTAATCTTGGGAGAATGAGGGATTTAGTTCATTACAGGTACATGATGGCTTCTGTGGTAAAGAAGTATCTAAAACCATGTGATATATCAGAATACTTCACCCTCGGTTTCTCTGAGCTATTTCTTCAACCTCAAGTGGTAAAGAAGTTTTACATGTTCCAATTGTTTCATCCTATTATCTACAATGATTGGGACAAGTACAAACTCATCCACGCACTTGTGGATATGCGTATACAGGACAAAACCCATTTCTATAACTCTTTCGGATGTCAAGTTCAGAAATATGGGTATTCATATTGGTGGAAAAAGGTTGAGAATGAAACTCCTGAGTCAATGCTGGGACACGTATATAGGCATGAAGGA
Organism: Quercus suber; assembly: GCF_002906115.3. NCBI lineage: Eukaryota > Viridiplantae > Streptophyta > Magnoliopsida > Fagales > Fagaceae > Quercus > Quercus suber. The sequence goes on from NW_027069471.1 coordinate 85,099, forward strand.
CGTCCTTTTAAGAATGGGAGTGCTTTGCCAACATACCTTAGGAATTTACATGCACACTATGATGGAGCTACACAGGCAATCAACGATGCAACAGAGGCTTCCTTCAAAAAGAAAATGGATGAAATTTATGATTATAACTCTTCTATTGAAGCTGAAATGGCTGAATTAAAAGATGATGATTCCCTTAAGGAAAAATTGAGAGCTAAGGTATGTATAAAAGTTTGGTGAAAAATTATCTTGTATTGCAATGATGAATAATGTATTTGAACATAGAAAGTATTTATACAAATCAATTAGGCTTAACAACCTATAATTAAGTTACTAATTCAGCTCTAAACTATGCGGATTCCTTCTCTAAACTGCAAAAACAGCCACTAACAACAGACACGTGGCTAATAATATAACTGACTGACTAATACTAAGTTACTAACACACACACTAAACTAATTGTAGCTGCTACTGTCGTATTACAAGTTAGATATTTGACTTGCTTCACTGGATTAGAACTACTGAAAAAGAAAATGATCTACCCAAGTGAACCTTTGATATATTGAACAATTCTTTGAGCTGCCAATAAGTGAGGTTCTCTTGGTTTAGCAAGGTATTGACTTAGTCTATGCACTGAAAATGTAATGTCAAGCCTAGACAAGGTTAGATACATTAATCTCCCTATTAACCTTCTGTATTGAGTAGGGTCTGAAAGTACCTTCCCTTCATCTTTGGACATCCTCAGATTCTATTCCATAGGCATTTTAGCAGGTTTACAACTCATTAGACCAATATCTTCCAATATTTCCAAAGCATACTTTCTCTGATTTAAACTAATTCCCTTTTCATTTCTAGCAACCTCTAGTCCCAAAAAATACTTCAATGATCCCAAATCTTTGAGACCAAATTTGGTATCAAGTTGTTGCTTCAATTCTCTAATTGCAATGAGATCATTACCTGTAAGCAAGATATCATCCACATACACTACCAATATAGTAAATGATGTCCCATAAGTTTTAGTAAAAAAGGAGTAATCCCCTTTAGACTGCCTAAAGCCAATGTCGAAAATGGTAGCACTGAATTTTGCAAACCATTGCCTTGAACCTTGCTTGAGCCCATATAAGCTTTTGTTCAACTTGCATACCAAAGAAGGCGACCTTGCTGTGAAATCTAGGAGGCAAGGTCATGTAAACCTCTTCATTCAAATCTCCATGGAGGAAAGCATTGCTAACATCCATTTGGTGTAAATGGCAACTTTTCATGGCAGCAATGACCAAAACCACCCTAATTGAAATTGATTTTGCAACTGGAGAGAGTTTTTGAATAGTCAAGGTCTTCCCTTTGAGTATACTATAACTTTAGCAACTAGCCCAGCTTTGTATCTCTCAATGCTGCCATCTGAATTGTACTTAATCCCATAAACTTATTTACACCAATAGGAACATGACCATGAGGTAGAGTAGTCAAAGTCCATGTGTGATTCTGCTCTAAGGCTGCAATTTCTTTGTCCATAGTAGCTCTCCACTCAGGATATTTCGTAGCTTGGTGAATGGTGGGTTCAAGACTATGGTAAGAAGTAGCAGTAAGGAAAGAGTGATCGGTTGGACTGAGTTTAGTGTAAGAAAGAGAATCGGAGATGTCATAGGGTTTAGCAGATTAAGGGTTGAATGAAGTGAAAACTGAGAGACAAGAATAGTCCCTAGGGTAAGGATGATGTCTAACTCTAGAAGATGTTTTGGTAGGAGGTAAAGATTGAGGAGCAGGTGGACATGGTGGTTCAGTAAAGGAAAAAACTTCAGGGACATTAGGAATTGGAGGATTAGAGCCAAGTGAAGGATTGGAAGGCAAGACCTCTGATGTTGGATTAACTGAATTTGTAGAAAGTAAAGACTCCATAGGTGGGGAATATGTATTAGGTATAGAAGTGGTAAAGACTAAAGGATCAAAATTCAGATCAACTGTAGAAGGAACAGTTGCAAAAGGAAATATGTGATCATCAAAAATGACGTTTCTACTCACAAACATGATATTTGTATTGAAATCTAAAACTTTGTAACCTTTGATACCAGAAGGGTAATTTGGAAAAATACATTTTTGGGCTCGGTGTGCAAATTTGTGGCTTTAATGTGTAAGTGTAGAAGTAAAACACAAACAGCCAAAGGTTTTGAGATGTGCATATGTGGGGAACTGACCAAATAGCATCTCATAGGGACTTTTGTTGCACAAAGTAGATGATGGCAATCTATTAATAAGGTATATAGATGTTAAGATGCAATCCCCCTAGAAATGTAAAGGAAGGGGAAGACTGAAACCTCAAATTCTTGCTACTTTAAGTATATGCTGATGCTTTCAGCAATAGAGTTTTATTGAGGTGTTTCCACACAAGTCAATTGATGTAAAATCCCCTTTGATTTAAAAAAATCTTGCATAATGAATTCAGTTCCATTGTCGCTTCTTATACACTTGATTTTGGAATTGAATTGAATATTGACCATTGTTGAAAATTGCTCAAATAGTGATTGAGTTTCAAATTTAGCTTTCAACAAATAAACCCAAGTACATCTTGAAAAATCATCAATTATATTTTAAAAAAATTGTAACCTTCAAGAGTAGGAACACAAAAGGGACCCTATAGATCACTATGCAAAAGATCAAAAGGAGCAATAGAAATATGAGTACTAGATTGAAAAGGTAAATGTTTTTACTTTGCCAAATGACAAATGTCACAACACAGTGACTTATTTACATTTATCATGTGCAAGAAGACTTAATGCATTAGCTAGAAACGTCATTGTTCTCAATAACAAACCCAATCTTCAATTAATAGGACGCTGCCGTTTCATGCTGAATTTGTTTTGTCTTCATTTAATGAAACGACCCCGTTTCATGCTTTTTTATTATCATAGAACACAGTCGTTCTTCTGAAGGTCTTTTGTCTAAACGACAAGTTATCATGTCGTTGCCTATCTTCTTCAACTTTAACAGTGGAAGGTGAAGGTGAAGTAGTTACTGAGATAGGTTGAGGAGCACAAGCACTGGACAAGAAGGGAAACTTGTGTTCTTGGAAAACCACATCTCTAGACATAAAAATATGTCTAGAATGTAAGTCTAGGAATTTGTGGCCCTTGACATTATGAGGATAGCCTAAGAAAACACAAACCCTTGCCCTAGGATCAAATTTAGGCATGTGAACTTGGAGAGTTGAAGCATAGCACAAACAACCAAAGGTTCTTAAATGGCTATAAGGAGGCTTAAGAAATAGGAGTTCAAAAGGAGTTTTGTCTTGTAAAAGAGGAGATGGTAAACTATTAATAAGATGAACTACAATGAGTGTGCAATCACCTCAATATTTGAAAGGGATGTTAGATTGGAGTCTAAGAGGTATAGTAATTGAAAGTATATGCTGCTGTTTTCTTTCCACTACAAAATTCTGTTGTGGAGTACAAACACAAGTCTTTTGGTGTATGATATCGTGAGTGTTATAAAAATCAATCATACAAAATCCTGATCCATTATCAGACCTAATAGCTTTGATTTTGACTCCAAATTGAGTATGTATCATGGTAAAGAAAGAGATGAGAAAATGCATAGTTTCTAATTTATATTTCATCAAGAAGAAGACCCAAGTGGACCTAGTTGCATCATCAACTTTGGACAGAAAATATTTAAAGCCCTCATGAGTAGAAATGTAATAAGGACCCCAAATATTAACATGAATAAAGTCAAAAGCATTAGAACAAACATTATTATTGAAAAGAAAAGGTGATCTCTTTTGTTTGGCTAAAGGACAGACATTGCAACAAATGTCGTTACAAGTTTGAGATGAAAAATGTACTGCACTTTTTTTGATTAAGAGATGTCCTAGTCTAAAATGCCATAGTTTTGACAAATTGGAAACAGAATTAACAAGAGTACAATTCATAGAATTGAAAAACTTGTGATTGGAAAGAAAGCTGGACAATGATGGAATAGAGGTAGAATTGTCCGGTTTTCGCAGTAGGTATAAACCAGGATGGAAGAGGTTTCATTAGTAAGGAGTAAGCTTTATTAATGGAGGGAAGAGGTTCCATTAGTAATATCTGGCTTTAAAATCCAATAAGAATGAGCTACTTAACCCAATAAATGTAATGGTCCCAACCCAAATATGAAGTGTACAAAAATTCAGTTTCGTGAATATTTTATGTGCATTCCCTTGCATTTTACATTGAACCAGTCACCGACTTTTCCAACATTTCTTGGCACATTAACTTAATCTGACCTTGGGCTTGGAGGCTACTATTTTACTTTTTATGTATTCCCACAATGTTATGTGAGGACTATAAGGAATCATGTATGTGGAGACTTGGAGAGGCTTTATCTATAGTTTTGAGTCCCACAAATCAATGTCGAATAAAAAATTGTTCAACTAATAAAGACCAAATCAATTAAAAGTAGATTCATATAGCCTATTACTAACCCATTTCTTTCCAGATGATATTGATGTATTTTCCTTTTTCAATAATCATATTACACAATGGCATTAGAGACAAAAAAAGGGAAAGGTGCTTTTCTTGGCAGAGGGTTTGTGATTAAATTCAGAGTTAGCATTCAGTTTTGTACCCACAGATCTCTATACGCTGTTAAGAACCCGGTGGTTCCTAATGGGTAATAATTGTTGTATTGAGATTTAGTTAGTTAGTTACAATTCTAAACATGTTAATCACATTTAGCACATGTTGGAATTATTAATGCACATGGGGAATAATAGAACCAATAGGATGAGGCATGTTAATCACATTTAGCACATGTTGGAATTATTAATGCACATGGGGAATAATAGAACCAATAGGATGAGGCCATGTGGGCCAATGAGATTAGAGCTAGTCTCCTATAAATACATGATTGTAATCCAATATGAATATCAATGAAGAATAAACCAATTTGTTAGTGCATTAGTGCATATCTCTCTCTCTCTCTCTCTTAATCTCTCTATTTCTCTATGGAGGGTGACTACCTCGAATTAAGTCAATTTCCCTACAATCCCATCCATTCACCTATAATTCCCATCAATCCCCATTAGGAACCACCGGGTTCCTAACAAGTGGTATCAGAGCCGTTGATCTTGAGATGAGCAATTGTGATGAAAGAAAACTTTTGAAAAAAATACAAGAATTGTTGAACAAAGCCTTAGAAGAATCCAAGGATATTTCAAAGAAGATGAAGGCGTTGGCTGAATCTAACATGGCCATGAAGGAAGAACTTTCAAGAGTGCAAGAGGATCTTGAAAACATGTCCAAAGAAGAGTTACAATCTCTTGATTCAATGAAAGTTGAAGAACAAATCAAGTTCCAAGAACCCATTCTTGATGCACCAATGGAGGCTTCCATTCAAGAGTCTATGATTCAAGAAGTGGCAATCCAAGTGTCGGTGATCCAAGAATCCAAGATACAAGCGCCAACAATTTAATGGTTCTAGAATCGAATGAGGTCTTGAGGATACAAGAACATTTCAAGGTTGAGAGAACTAATGAGACCTTGAAGATTGAAGAACCATTGAAGGCTCAAGAATTCGAGCAAATTTTGAAGATCTACGAAGAAGAAACCTTCATATGCACGGGATTGCTTGTCAAAGAGAAATGCATGAATATGGTGATCAAAATGTCACTACGGTATTGGTCCATTGGAAGATCTCCTTTGATGAAGATGCTATTTCACAACAACACCTTGTGGGCAAGGTGTTTTCAAGGGGAGGAAATGTTAGGAATGCTATAAGCATATGGATAATAATTGTTGTATTGAGATTTAGTTAGTTAGTTACAATTCTAAACATGTTAATCACATTTAGCACATGTTGGAATTATTAATGCACATGGGGAATAATAGAACCAATAGGATGAGGCATGTTAATCACATTTAGCACATGTTGGAATTATTAATGCACATGGGGAATAATAGAACCAATAGGATGAGGCCATGTGGGCCAATGAGATTAGAGCTAGTCTCCTATAAATACATGATTGTAATCCAATATGAATATCAATGAAGAATAAACCAATTTGTTAGTGCATTAGTGCATATCTCTCTCTCTCTCTCTTAATCTCTCTATTTCTCTATGGAGGGTGACTACCTCGAATTAAGTCAATTTCCCTACAATCCCCATCCATTCCCCTATAATTCCCATCAATCCCCATTAGGAACCACCGGGTTCTTAACATACGCTATACTATAGGGGGGGCAAAGGCCCATATAGTAACTAAGAACATTATTAATGGAGGAAGGAGGTTCCATTAGCAAGGAGTAAGCTTTATAAATGGAGGAAAAAGGTCCATTAGCAACGAGTAAGCTTTATTAATGGAGGGAAGAGTTTCCATTAGTAAGATCTGGCTTCAAATTTGATTATAGTTATCATTCAACCCCATTAAGAATTGCATAACAGAATCTTGGAGTTGATGCTGAATCAATTTCTGATTGATTACACAAGTACATCTTCCACATGTGCAACATGTAAAGGCTTTGTAGTTATCAATCTCATCCCACAAGAACTTCAATTAAGTGAAATGATATGTGATTAAGAGCTCCCCTTGATTAATTCCACCCAAATATTTTTGCAATTGAAAAATTCTTGGTCCATTCCCTTGAGAAAATCTTTCCTTCACATCCTCCCAAACCTCCAAAGTTGTGTCCCTATGAACCACACTTGCAAGGATCTTTGGAGAAATTGAGTTTAGAATCTAGGAAATAACCATGTTGTTACACCTAGTCCATGCTTGAACCAACATAGGTGGTTTCGCCATTGTTGGAGTCAAAGTGAGAGTACCATCAATAAACCCTAGCTTATTCTTGGCACTCAATGCTCTTCGCATTGTTTTTGCCTAAGCATGATATATTTCACTAACTAAAGGTTGTGAAACTAAAATTGTACTTGGATTTTCTCCATGATGCAGAAAAAATGGATGATTTTCATCAATGGTGATGGTTTGGGAAGCCGATGTCATTGAAGAACACTCTTGGATTAGCTTCAAGTTTGATGAAAAAAGTATCTTGTATTGCAATAATGAATAATGTGTACATGGAAAGTATTTATACAAATAAATTAGGTTAATTGCCCCTAAGTCCCTAATTCAGCTCCAAACTATGTGGATTCCTTCTCTAACTAACTGCAAAAATAGACACTAACAAATAGACATGTGGCTAATAACATAACTAAATGACTAATACTAACACTAAACGACTTGTAGCTTTTATCTATACAACTAAAGCTATTATTGTATTGCAAGAAGTTAGATATCTGACTTGCTTCCTTTCTTTTTGGCTTTCTTCTGCAATAGCATCAAGCTTTCTTTTACACTTGTTATCATTTATTCTCTAATAGTATACAAACTCAATCTACCAAATATGTAGAATCATCTAGGTTATTATCAAACTTTTGTTTCTCTTTTGAATTCTTTGTTGTTGTTGTATGTGGTTTTTTTTTTTTGTTAAACAGATTATAGTACAGTTAGAGAAACCTAAACTGGAATCCCTACCCTTGCATTCAGAACTTGAACCAATTATTACAGAAAGATTTCCTGGTGTGTATTCTTGCATGGTTGATGCCATTATCAGGGCTTTTGCAGTAAACGCAAATGCAGAAATTCCTTTTCGTTGTAGCATTTCTGAGTTGTTGTTTTTGAAGGGACCATTTGGTGATAATCATGCCTACAAGTAAGTATTTGTAAATTCATAGAGTACTTAAACCTTTCAATTTGATATCTTTTATTCTCACTTTTGTCATTAACTTCTGAAACTTTTGTTTTTGTTAGGTGGATTTATTTTCAAGACACATAAGAAAAAGAGTTGAAAAGACCAATCATGAAAGAAAGGTGATTTTTAGGTTATTTATCAGGTGGCTATATGTATATATTATCTAAGATCCAAAACCCAGCTAATTGCTGATGCCTTCAACTGCTGCTTTAATGGACTTTACCTTTTTAGCTGAGAGTTGTAGTTGTTGATTGATAGTTCTAATTTTGAAGTTTTGAAGTCCTAAAAGGGTGTTTGTTTGCAACCTTTATTAATGATTTTCATGAAAACATAGGAAAGAGTTTCTATTTGTGCTTCATGGAATACGATTTACTTTCAAGATATCTTGGTGGTGAAATGGTAGACACAAAAGATTGAAAATCATGAAGGTTTGAGTCCTCATAAGGCATAATAATATTAAGGATGCTTATTGAAACAACAATTTAATTAGAGATATTAGATCGATTAAATATAAATTTATTTTCTTGGGTAATGGGTTTATAAGCATTCTAGTTATAGATACAAGTAAAATGTACTATTGAAAATATTGTTGTAGAGATAAATCTAATCTTATTAAATCAGGGAATTTACACTCATAAAAGCTCTGAATCATAATTTTCTGTAATGGTAATTCAAATGTCATTGATATCAAAGCGATGTTATATGTGGCTTTTGTCTTGCAAAAGGAGGTGGCAAGATAGAGTATAATACTAATATTTTCTGTGTAATTGCATGCATTATTTATGGAATAATTAATGAGACCAGAGCCTTGTTTTTCAATGACACTATCAGGTCATTCCCATGGGAGAACATGGGTTTGAATGCCCTCTCCCCACTTGTTGTAAGCAGAAAAAAGAAAAATAACTAATGAGAATCTATGTGACATTTATAGGAAATTTCACTGGTAAAACGTGGGTGAGCAGCCATAATTAGACAAAACTTTAAGAGTAGTAGCATAATGTAACTGTGGGGCCCGTGGGCCTGATAGCCTCAGCCCATCTTGTAGTAGGCCCAAGGCCCACGTCGAGGAAGGATGACCATCCGAGGTTAATTTAGGGAGAGACTCTTTTTTGGATCCACGCCGAGGACCTCTTCGTCCTCGGCATACTGAGGATAATTTTAAGGGGGGGGGACAAGCCCAGAGCAAGTTGTCACCTCCACACTTAATGCATTCACCTAACTCCTCTGGCCGCATTAATGGGGATGTAACCCTTTAGCAGGGCGACGTTGATCAGGGTGAACCACTTGAGTGCAGATAAGGCCTCTGATGGGACGGACGGTCAGAAGGAATGCAAATGGATGATCAACAAATGGAAGAACAAGATAGGACGATAAAGACTATATAAGAGGGGCGAGTAAAGTAAAGAGGAGGAGGGGAAAAAGAACAAGCTCCTCGGCCATAGGTCGACGAGCATCCCCCAGTTGTAAATTGGTCTTGGTATCTTTCAATAAAAAAAGGAGTTCATGCCTGGTGAAGGCCGGCGAGCGCCTAAACCTTCGATCCATTCTCTACAAATTCATTGTTATGGGTTCGTTGGGCCTTGGGAACCCATATTTTTTTTTGGGTTACAAAAACGGACCTTACAATTGGCGCCGTCTGTGGGGAGGATTAGTGTGCTGGCCAGCGCACCAGGCGATTGTTCTAAGTGGTCGTTTCACAGTAGGTTGGCGACGTATCAAAAAAAAAATCACAGGAAAATGGAAGATTTAATAGCAAAGAGAGAAAGCTTAATATTATTTCATAAAAAGAAAAGTACAAAATACAATTAGAGGCTCAGGCAGGTGTGTTTTACAAACAAATTTACAAGCTAATTCTACAATCAGAGGCCCAAGTGGACCCGTCCTAGAACTAGCTAGAGGGAAGTGTCAACCCGTTCCCTTATTGGCATCAAGAGAATGGGAGAACTTGACAATATAACGAGGGAAGGGGGCTGAGGCTAGCTTGCTTCAAGGCCACCAACAACTCCTTTCTCGGTGCAGCGGAGCTTGAACAAAGTGAGGAGCAGATGCAGGGGCTCTGGGACGCCCTCCCCCGTGATGTTCCCTTGATTCTCTCCAATCCTCACGAGCGTTGGCCGCTGGAGACGGCAACACTCGGGCACCGATCGTGACGTGATCTTGCGCGTCTCCTTCGGCAGGGGTGGGCCCTGGGGAGGAGCATTAGGTACTCCAAAGACATCCCTCCTGAACACCATGCAGGGCACTATCAGGGTTACGCCCAGGCTCTGCCGCGCCGGAAGTCTGGCAGGGGCTGCGGCCACGACGGCTCTTGGCCGCATATCTCCCAACTCTGGTCACAATCCTGGCAGGGTTGTTGAAAGGGCTCGGGGAGGTGAAAGGGCATGTTTCTAGTTGGGTTGGAAGGTTCATGGAGTGTGGAGAAACGTTTCCCCCAGAAAGCCTTATATAGAGGGTGAAAAGTGGTGGGAATTGATCCACACAGAGTTCGAGAAGAGAATTATCAGCGGTATTAATCCTAACCAAATCCCAAGGAGACCATGGACCACTGGATTTTTATCAATTCACGAGGACAGTGATGAGGGCGCGTCTCGGGCATTGAAACGTCAAGCGCGGAAAACGAATAATCAAGGGACGCCTCGTAATTGAAGAGGAGAAGAACTTGAGTTGAAGGCGAGGTCAATGCCATATGTAAGATCAGAGTTCAAACCGTCCCTGCCCAGAGCACTATAGAGCTAACAGTCCGACCCGAGGAGAAACCACTTCCAATAAAGCGGTCAGAGGACATCATTATACCAAAAGTAAGGCTCTTAGAGCCGAAGACAAGCTCCTTACACCAGAAAAATAGAAGTGATAGACAGAATCAAGGCACTGTATGGTCCTCAGACTCAAGCCTATGGGAAAACTAATCACACCATTATATCTGGGTACTAGACAGAACCAAGGTATTGCATGGTCCAAGGACTCAAACCTATGGGGAAACTAGATACTTACAGAGAAATGAAAGCATTAGACAGAATCAAGGCATTGCATGGTCCTCGGACTCAAGCCTATGGGAAAACTAACCGCTCAGCTATACCTGGGTACTAGACAGAACCAAGGTATTGCATGGTCTTTGGACTCAAACCTATGGGGAAACTAGATACTTACAGAGAAATGAAAGCGTTAGACAGAACCAAGGTATTACATGGTCCTCGGACTCAAGCCTATGGGGAAACTAACCGCTCAGCTATACCTGGGTACTAGACAGAACCAAGGTATTGCATGGTCCTTGGACTCAAACCTATGGGAAAACTAGATACTTACAGAGAAATGAAAGCATTAGACAGAACCAAGGCATTGCATGGTCCTCGGACTCAAGCCTATGGGGAAACTAACCGCTCAGCTATACTTGGGTACTAGACAGAACCAAGGTATTGCATGGTCCTCGGACTCAAGCCTATGGGGAAACTAACCGCTCAGCTATACTTGGGTACTAGACAGAACCAAGGTATTGCATGGTCCTCGGACTCAAACCTATGGGGAAACTAGATACTTACAGAGAAATGAAAGCACTAGACAGAACCAAGGTATTGCATGGTCCTCAAACTCAAACCTATGGGGAAACTAGATACTTACAGAGAAATGAAAGCGTTAGACAGAACCAAGGCATTGCATGGTCCTCGGACTCAAGCCTATGGGGAAACTAACCGCTCAGCTATATCTGGATACTAGACAGAAACAAGGTATTGCATGATCCAAGGACTCGAACCTATGGAGAAAATAACTATCTGTAGAAAAACCAAAGCGTTACCTAGAGCCAAGCTATAATACGGTCCTTAGATTTATATTTGAAGGATAACAGGTGATCTCATGAGACTAACTCCGAAATAGAATACAAGTATTGAGCAGAATATTAGAGTAAGGCAAGTAAAAGAAAATATCCATAGTTGGAAGCAAAATATTGAGCATTCAGTTCAAACAGAAAATATACAGTCTCCTTACAACGCCACCGAGGCAAGAAACAAAATGAAATAAAAGAGAAAGTAAACAGAATTATCCTATGTCATACGCCAGTCTCCCCAACTCAGTAGGCAAATTAACTCGACAAGCTGATCAAAAGGCTTTAACCAATGCCTAAGGGCCTTGTCTTGGAGGGTCCGCGGGTATGGCTAGGGAGTCCGCAGGAGGTCTCGCCACGTCTTGGGGCATTTCCTGACCCTCGGTTCTAACTCCCCCCAACGCTCTCTGGGGTTCAACCTCCTCGAGGGGTTTGTCAGCTGAAAATGTATCCTCGGCGGTCTTATTATGGCTCTCACTCGCTGGTAATGCGGACCTCTCCTCGGGAGCAGCAGGGGCAGTCTTGCGAATTGCAATGGGGTAATATACCCTGTCCTCCCTTCTAAGGTCAGATGAGGCATCAACCCCTGCTTGGTTGAGGGCTTCATGCCAGGTCTCAGAACAAAAATGCCTGCACACTGCAGGAACTTGAGCTTGAAGGGTGGCTTCAGTCTTAGCCACCCCATCTGCGAAAGCCTCTTCCTCCGCCTGTTCTATAGAGTGCTCAGCGTCTATTCTTGCAAACACCGCCTCATCTTTGGCTCTCACAGCCTCGTCCTTGGCATACTCGGCAATACCTTTCTCATTGACTGCCTCGGCCAACTTTTTCTTCAGGTCGGCAATATCCTCTTTGGCAGCTTGTAGGTGGTCCTCAACGTCTTGCAAGCGATTGGTCTGATCCTCAGCTTGCTTCCTAGCCGCGGCTAAGTCGGAGGCAGCAGTGTCCCTGGCCTTTGTCATCTCTTCCAGATTCTTGGTCGCCTTTTTTAGGTCGGCCTCAGATCTCTTAAGGGTACTGGCAGCTTTCAAGAACTTGTCACGCTCTTGCACTAAGGCGCTACTCTGGCCATCGACCTCCTCGTCCAACCTGAAATGAGCCTGGATAGCCTGCCAATAAAAACAAGTAACTCCGTAAAGAGAAGGGAAGGTGCTAAGTAACAAAGTTCAAATAAAGTAAATAGGTGCCAAGGGACACACCATGCCTAGATATTTCTTAAGGTTAAGGACAACCTCTGGCCCACTCATATTTCCTAGCTCGGTCATGTCGGTGGGAAGGAGAAGAGACTTCTTCAGGGCGTTGGCTACGAGAGCCCCCTCAACTCCTTGAGATTCCCGTATCGATGCGTCATCCATCAGGGGTTGATCATGGAGCATGGCAGCGGGCAACCAAGCTTGGGCCCCAGACTACTGGACGATCTCCCTACCTTTGTGTTGACCACCGAGCTTCAGTTGCTTCGGAGGCCTGCGGAATCCACCCTCCTCGGGCGGGGAGTGGGATTTGCTCCCATCCATTGGGTCCTTACCCTTGGAAGGTCTCTTCCTTTTTAGGTCATAAGACTCGGTCTGAGGGTCTGATACTGGAGGGGTAGAGGATGACCTGGTGTGCACAGTTAAAAATTAGGGCGGAAGTGTTGAGGGCTTGGGTTGCGACTCTTTCGGTGCACCCTTCTTGGAGCCGCCTTCAAGCAAGTCAAGAAGATTGGTTTGGGGCTGTCTTTTTAAACCCATCTCGGCCTGAGTACCAACTCTTAGGGACCGAAGATCGGCTTTGGACAGATGAGGATCTCCTAGATTACCAGAAGGATCCTCGGACTAATCAGCTAGGTTGAACACACTATATTCGTCCTCAGAAGAGCTCAGTTCAACCACCTCCCCTGCCTTCTTAGATTGCCCTTCCTCGGTCTCCGTTACTTGGTGGGATGAGGAGGAACCTGCTAGCGGAATGCCTTCAGGTATGTGAGATCCCTCGAAAAATGCAAAACCATCCTCCACCACGGTAATCTGCCTAAGCCGAGGGTCACGAGCTCTAATTACGTGCTTCGAGACTGGGAATGATTTCTGGGCTGGGTCGCATCCGAGGATTTTGTGAGCAGCTCTAACCTGGTTATCAGTTTCGTTCAGGAAAAGTTCCGTCCTAAGAACGGCCTCCAAATCCGCCTTGTTGACCAGGTGGAAATGACGTGCGAAGGCATGTGGATCTGCGAAAAGAAAAGCAAAACTCCTGTGGTTAATCAATCAAAGCAGATATGCAACTGTAAGAAAAAAAAATAAAAATACTAAAACCTAGACCGTCTCCTACTTCGGATACCCTACCTGGCTCCCCTTCTACTGTTGGGCAGTGAAGACCGTTGTGCCACTCCCCCGACACTATGAGGAAACCAGGCGGTTCAAACAAGTACTTATACTCCCCCTTAGGTTCCCCAAATGTAACCGCCTGCCCATAAAAGCAGGAGATCCTCACCGAACGATTACCATCACACCGTTGAAAGTGGGAAACGTGGAGCTGCCAAAATTTAATGCAGGCGCACACTGAGTCTCGAAACACCAAAACATACATCGGGCAGTCGAAAAGTCGCCAGCATTAGTGCGGGCCGAAGTGGGGCAATTTGTCTAAAGGGCTCGTAGATATCAAAACCCTCTTCCCCGTCCGAGGGAGCGTGCAGCAGGATTTTGAGGGGCTATTGTGGGGCCCGTGGGCTTGATAGCCTCAGCCCATCTTGTAGTAGGCCCAAGGCCCACACCGAGGAAGGATGACCATCCGAGGTTAATTTAGGGAGAGACTCTTTTTTGGATCCACGTCGAGGACCTCTTCGTCCTCGGCATATTGAGGATAATTTTAAGGGGGGGGGACAAACCCAGAGCAAGTTGTCACCTCCACACTTAATGCATTCACCTAACTCCTTTGGCCGCATTAATAGGGATGTAACCCCTTAGCAGGGCGACGTTGATCAAGGTGAACCACTTGAGTGCTGATAAGGCCTCTGATGGGACGGGCGGTCAGAAGGAATGCAAATGGATGATCAACAGATGGAAGAACAAGATAGGACGATGAAGACTATATAAGGGGAGCGAGTAAAGTAAAGAGGAGGAGGGGAAAAAGAACAAGCTCCTCGGCCACAGGCCGAGGAGCATCCCCCAGTTGTAAATTGGTCTTGGTATCTTTCAATAAAAAAAGGAGTTCATGCCTGGTGAGGGCCGGCGAGCACCTAAACCTTCGATCCACTCTCTACAAATTCATTGTTATGGGTTCGTTGGGCCTTGGGAACCCATATTTTTTTTTGGGTTACAAAAATGGACCTTACAGTAACAATTAAAGATAGAATTCTCAATTTTAGATATTACCATGAACTCTTTGCTTTAATAGCTTTTTTGTTTATAGCATGAATAATGGCAGAAAGTTGGACAATTGATCTTCTTGAATTTGAAGTAATAGTAACTAGTCCTAAATCAGGAGACGGTTATGCTTTAGGAGTTTTTTGAAACTATTTAGTTGGCAGAAATATCATTCTGAGGTGACAGGGAGAAAACTGAATAATGAATATTGCTTAAGATGGAATGCATATTCTGAAAAGGAAACATATGTTGTTATTTTTAAATTAAGGAATATTTATGAAACTATTGCTAACACATGATGCTAAGGCTTACGTCTTTGGAGTTACTAAATTATGGGAATCATGGAATTAGCTTGATATTGCTTTTTTTTTCATGACTACTTGTTTAGCTTATACCAAAATGACTGTTTTTCTTTTGTACTCTAAAGCTCAACAGAGAAAGGGTAGAGGTTGAGAAGGAAAGGAAGAAGGAGAAGAGGAGTAGGAGTAGGAGGAGGAGGAGTATTAGTTGGTTGATTATTGGCTTGCAACAGGAGTATAAGAAACATGATTATGGAACTAGAAACAAATGCTGAAGTAGACTTTGATTTCACTGACACGGTATGGTAGAGCTCCCCATCACACTTTCAAGGATGCAAATACTTGTGTAGATAAATATTAATTTGTCCACCTTAGCAACATGAATTAGAAGCTATCTTTATTTTGTGGTTAGTTTATATTTGCAGGGTTACTATTTCTGTATTTAAACAATTTCTGAAGCCATATCGAATTGTTTATAGAAGAATATTAATTTGTCCACCTTATTTTCCCTCATGTTGAGTTTTGTTCCACATTTAGGGGCATCCTTGATTTCATAAATGTATCACCTAAGCAGGTTTAAGCTGTAAGTCCGATGAATCAAACCGTCATAGTAGTCTTGAAGTTTTTGATGTGTTGTTGGGCATTTGTGTTTCCATGATTCCAAGTTCATGCTTTTAATTCTATTTGTAGTACCCTCAAAGTATTCTTTTATTTTCCTATTTCTCAGTGGGGCATTATATTAGGTTTCCCAAATTAGATTTGAACACATTGTTGTATTGACCAATTGAACAAAAAAATGGTGGAGGTGGAAGTGGAGGTGCTTAAATGTTTTGTGTAATTATATAGTCTTTGATGAAGGAATTGAACTTCTGGGTTTATTTAAAATCATTATGGATACCAAGTGATGTGGGTTACATTGAAATGAATTTGAAGTTATTTTTATGTAGTGGTTCAATTATGTTTGTCAGGGGTTTTTATTTTTAACATTTTGAAGCAATATTTTATTGTTTATGGATGAATATTTATTCACCTTATTTATTCCCAGTTAGAGCTTTCTTTCACATATGAGAGCACCTTTTATTCAATAACTAGTCACTAACCTGTGCGATGCACAGGATAGTTAAATATATAAATTACAAATATTTATTTTGCTTGAAGGTTCTATGATTTTAAAATGGATAAAATGACTCTTTCTTTTTTTATAAACAACAATCTTTATTGAAATGTATCCAAGTACACACGGAATATCAAACAAAGGAGTAACTACACTAAAAATACATTTGTATAAAGGAATCTACATGTTTGGAAGCTCTAATTGTACATGCCTGAAAATGTTTTCAGATTGTTGGAAAAATAATAATATTTTGAATTTGCTCAATAGAGACACTTTTGTGTGTGTGTGTGTGTGTGTGTGTGTGTGAATAAAACTATAGTGTAGACTTTATTAATAGTATTGTCATTAAGTAACAAGTACATCATTGTCTATGAGACTCATAATACATGGGAGGGACTCCTCTAGCCAATATATTACATCAATATAGTTCTTTGCTTCATATGCTACTTCGAGGAAGACGATAAGTCGGATAAGAGAAACATATATTCTTGATAGAAGACTCAAGCCTGCTACTATCATTAAGGATCTAGGCAATCCACAAATTAGTGGTCCAACTGACTTTAGTTCATCTATCAGATTTTTGACTATACACTCTACTTCAACTTTTTGAAGCCCCATTTCTCCCAAAAAAAAAAACTTTTTGAAGCCCCAAATTCACAAAGCACTACACTTTGTAATCTTATAGCCTGCACTTCAATATGGTCATTCCCAACTTCTAATTTTACACGCATTGCTCATATACATTGGCTTGCACTATCACGAACAGCTACCCCTAATCCATACAATCTATTATTATGTGGTCCATACAAATATTCTACAAAAAAGTACAACAAGCTCATATGACATCAAGTGCAACCAATCAAATAATTCAGCAATTTAGACCCAACAAATGGCAATCTAAAGCCTTACATTTGGGAGGGAAAAAAAATGACAATAATAAAATGCAGGACCAAATATATTTTATCAAACATGTAAAGATGACACAAACTCAACAAACACACAGTAAAGTCAATGCTCATTACACATTACACAAACACAATCTCTAGATAAATGCTAAGACAGATGATCTATCTTTTTTTTCTTTTTTTGGCTAATAAACTTATCCTAACCTTTTATGGTAGTTTAATTCATAATAGAATATCAAATGGAATTCAAGATGATCAGTCTTAGATTGCTATAACTTATAACATTAATACTATTTAACAACCGTCTCTAGTAACAAAATAATACCAAGTATTTAATGAAAATAGAATATAGCAAGTTGTTTCATGCTTTATGATGCCAATAACAATAGGCCTTAAAATTTGATATTCTAGACCAAACTTAGTAGTTCTAAAGTATCAAGCTTTTTTTTTTTTTTTTTTTTTTTTTTTTTTTTTTTTTTTTCACGGTTCTCATTTCTTAAGTGCATTTGTTAGTGCAGAATTACTACTTGAATAGATTATTTTTTCTCCTCTTAGATAAATTACTCTCAACAATACCCAATTCCAAATTTTCAGCACAAATAATTAACTTTGTTGATCCTATTTCCAGTGCAATTCACTCTTAAATTATGCAATCTACTAACACCTTCAAGATTAATTTATTTTTAGAAAATCCAAAACTTAAAAGGCATAAAGAAAAACCAAACATTAAGGAAAAATACTTCAAAAAGTAACTAAAAGTTAAAGGCTTGTGAGTAAAACAGACTTCTCAATCTAATGGGTTCGAGTTTCCTTTTTAAATATCCTTGACACAACGAATTCTCTATTGTTAATGCAATAGGCTCTTACAATAAAACAAAGGCCAAAACCAAAATATCAGATTGTGTTCAATCATAGAAATATTATGGCCTTTTGCTATGTTGTTTTTGGTATAGCCAAACAAAGCATGCTTTCTCATATTGTAGTTTGCAATCATAGTCTTTGCAAATTATATGAAGGAGGCTATGTAATCTGTAATCTTTTGCACTTATGAGATAGCTTACCAATATGTTATTAAAATAAATAAATAGGCATCAAGAAGGTTATAATTGAAGGGATAAGAAGATGAACTAAGGGTGAGAGACTAGAGCAAGACAACATAAAGAAACTTTCAAAGCTTTGGAAACATCTTTGGGCTAAAGTGATCGGTAGAGAAGACATATCTAGGCTCCAAAATCCATACCAAACACCATAGTTTCAACTTTTAGTAGATTTTATAACCAAATGGGATAACTGCACAAAAAAAAAAAGCATCTTGTTCTACATATTAAACTTTCAAAACAAAATAATATAACAATATAAAAGTAGGTTCAATATCAATGGTTTGAGATTAAATTTAACCTCCTTGGGGGCTAACAAACAAAAATTTAAATAAAGGAAACTACAGCTACAACTCCTTTTTAATATATATATATATATATATTCCAGTACCACTCATTCATTGAGGAATTTTATCAATCATATTATACACAAACCCTCCCCCAAAAAAATTCATGACCATTGCTAATATCAATGCAATAAACTCTACATGAAAGAGTTGGGAAACACCCCCCCCCCCCCCCCCACCCCAAAAAAAGCCCACACTCCTTTCACACCCAACAGAAGGTGGAAACCTTTTATTACCTTGAGCAAGAAATTTAGAGTGACAGAAAGGTAATATGGAATACCGTTGTTCCAATCTCCTTACAAGTCACAACTGTCCTCACTAATCATTGCCACCAACAATGGCCAAGTTGCTCTCTAAGAAGCTTTCGTGTGCACCAACCCAACCATTAAATCATGATGAAAGTTGTCAATACCACCTACAAATCAAAAAATCTCAAATTATACTACCAAAAATATTGAGCTTTTCTCTATGGCCAAACACAACAATAAAAATGAAAAAAGGAAAAAGAAAACATGCTGAAAGAAAGAAAGGGGAACTTATTAGAGGCAAATTGAAATCTAAAAAATGAACAAACAATTTAACAAATTCTTAGGTGTAGATTAGAGTCTTATAGTCCAAATTGACTTTTGAAACCAACAATACTCAAACTAAAAGCAATTTGAAAATAAACGAATTAGTAAAACTAAATAAAAATTAAAATGATTCACAAATACATGATCCGATTTTTTCGAAGAGAGAAGAAAAGAGTGACCTTCTTGAAGGAGTTGGTGTTTTGGGCTAAAGTTGTCATCGGGGAAAAGAGTAAAAAAGGCCAATAGAACATCACTTAAGAATTTTATCGAACGTTTTGTGTACATGTAAAAGAAGCAACACTTAATGAATCACTGAAAAATTAAAATAAAACAACAAAACGTCCTAAATAGGTATGTATTATGTGGTTTTACACTCACAACTTAGTAATTCCAAATTTGCAATATCTGATCAAAGTTTCTTGGACAATATTCAAGTGCATATTAATATTATAATAATGTGTTAAGAGAGCAATAAATTGGATTACTTAAGCAAACAAAGTCCAAAAAGAAAATTTTAAAAAGAAAAGAGATGTACATATCAGAATCTGTGCTGGGACGACTACTGCTGCAAGCTTTCGTGAGAAGAGACTTCCGTTTCTTGAAAACCAAAAAAGAAAGATATATCTGAAATGAAGAAAACACAAAACATATTAGAAGTAGAAAGTAAAATGAAAATAAAAATCAAATTGTAGATTTTGGTTTACGGATGGTTCTAGGGCTTTTATGCTTTGAACCAACTTCTATCAGTATTTATATACTGTGAGGAGAGAAAGGCAGGAAGGAAGGAAGACAAAGAGGCTGCCATTAGAAGGGAGAGAGGCTGGCATGAAGTAAATGTGAAACCGTAGAATAGAAAGTGAGGAAGGGGAAGGAATGTGAAACAAAACGTGGGGAGAGAGGAGCTTTAAACCATGCAACAAAAGGAATTTAAAAATAGAAGGTTGAAAGTAGAAACCGTGAAAACAAAAGGTTTTAGAAAGGGTTTCAGTTGAAAAGGCTTTGGGTTTGGGCTTTATGGTGGAATTAAATTTATAAGAAGTGGGCTTTATGGTGAAGATAGGGCTAGGATTGATTTTATATTTATTAGTATTTTAAATTTTAAAATTGTAGAACAAATTCAGAAAAGGGGATGAAAATGACATGGCCGCTGTTGTGATTCAACGTGAGCATAATAACACTAAATGCTATGCTTCAGCTTTTAGTATTATATAGATTGTATTTCCTAAAAGCAAGTGTATGAGTTGTATGCTCAATGAATTAAACCACTGTGTTGTGAAATAGATAAGCTCTCATCAAGGCAGTCTTGAAGTTTGTGATGTGTTATATGACTTTTTTGTCTCTTGATAACAAGTTCATGTTTTGAATTCTTGGCCAAAAAACATTATTGATTATTGAGGATTTCCTCTTGAGCACTATTGGTCCTGATTCTAAGCAAGGGGGACAAAGAATGCATATATATCTAGATGTTGCAAGGGGTTTGGAGTATCTTCATGAAAGGGCAGTTCGTCCTATGAATCTTCCAATATACTGTTGAATCAGTTCATGAGAGTCAGGTTTGCTGTAAGGGTCTTTCATGCATTAGTAGTTTTAGTGCGAAGTCCTGTTATCAACAAACAAATAGTACCAACAATTGTTGAAAAAATAGTATGGAGTGAAAAACATTATTGATTATTGAGGATTGCCTCTTGAGCACTGTTGGTCCTGATTCTAAGCAAGGGGACAAAGAATTCATATATATCCAGATGTTGCAAGGGGTTTGGAGTATCTTCATGAAAGGGCAGTTCCTCCTATAAATCTTCCAATATACTGTTGAATTAGTTCATGAGAGTCAGGGTTGCTGTAAGGGTCTTTCATGCATTAGTAGTTTTAGTGTGAAGTCCTATTATCAACAAACAAATAGTACCAACAATTGTTGAAAAAATAGTATGGAAAGAAGAAGAAATTGACTCTTAATGTGTTCACTTGAACATGATATTGTAGTGGTGAAAATCCTTAAATTCCACACAGGAAATGATAAAGAATATGGGTTTATATGCTCATGGGTTGGGCTTTAGACATGTGTGGACTGAGCCCTCTTGTCCAAATAATACTAATATTATATTATTTTATTTTTTGAGTTAGTAAGTCTGTATATAGTAGTTATTTATAAAACAATGTATATGGTTAGTAATGTATATATTCATAGTCCATCGTTCATTAAAAACAATTTTTGAGAAACTCTCCCAAAGAGAAAATATTTTGTGCATTAGCATTTGAGTCAAAGAGAGAGAAAGAGACAAAGATTAGTTCATAGAACACGGACCTTGTGTGCTTCTTCTCCTTGTTGTAGATTATTTTATCCTGGAAGGTAGACGTCGATCAGTGAGTCTCAAAGCACCACAAATTTTGTGAGGGACGAAATTTGCTTTAAGGAGATTGTGTCAAACACATAACTTGATTTGTATTATTCATCCTCCATGCATTTGGTCTGCGAGTTTTTAATTATTTGCAAATTTCTTCTTATATGTATAGTATTTATTTATTACTCTTGTCTATCACATCTATTTGTGTTATTACTTATATTAGATTTTAGTGTTATTCATTTTTGTTTAATCACAAGAGTAAATGGTTGAAATATATCCAACACAAATCTCTTAAAAATCTAGCAAATTTGGCCCAACTGCCCAAGCATTAGAACATGTCTGACAAGATTAGAAATGAGAGAAGAAAAGAAAAAGGGCCTCAGAATGCAAATGTATTCATTTCAAGGAAGCATTGCTTTAAAATATAAATACTCCCAGAAGTAAGTAAATAACAGTGTAGTTTCAGGGTTCAATATATTTTTTCTGATTATGTTTAGGGGGGAAAAAAACTTTTTCTAATATGCGAGAGACTTTTGGTTTTGTAACTTGAGAAGAAATATTTATTAATGAATTTTTCTCTTACCATTTATAATGAATGCTGCATGTTACCTGCTAATATGAATTGGATAGCTTTGTTGAAAGAAAAAATTTTGACAACGCAGGCATGTTGGCAATACTGTTATTTACCTAAAGCTTGAGAAGATGATGCCAAGCAGTGACAGTTTGCCATAAAAGTGAGCAAGGTCTTATCTGCTTCCTCTAGCCAAAGAATTGGCAATCTTCAAATTTGATTCCGTTACATACTTATCATCATAATCACATGCCAACAGCTCTTGTTATCCATTTTGTTGTGTTTCAATTAAGATGATCTTTCTATTAAAAAATGAGTCACATTAGCTGGTGTTCTTAGGGCAATTGTTAATAAACTAAATTAGAAAAGTTTTAACATCACTTTCATGAGAAATATAAAAAGCCATCAGAAAAATTAATTGATTTTCCAATTTTCAATAAAATATTTCTAAAAATGATTCTTAAACCAATACTCTTAGGGTATTTGTTAATATTTTCCATTATTTATAAATATTGACAATGCTTACAATAACATTACTTTCACTTCGGTGTATTACGAACACAATTTTTTATTGCACCAATCACAATAAAATATGTTAAAAGTTATAAAAATTGTTGAGTCAATTATTCAACACTCTTGAAATACAATGACGTGTTGTTTTTTAAAAAAAAAAAAAATAGTGATGTGTTATTTTCTTATCACTCTCGTCACAAACAAAAAATAAGTTTAACAAATTAAATTAATGGTAATGTACACCACATAAGTAATTAATAAGTTTCCTAAAATAGTAGTGTAGAATAGTATAAAATTCACCTAGCAAAAAGAAGAGTATTAAATTCTACAATAAATATAAATAGAAGTTTAAAACCACCTTTTGGAGAGATTATAACGTTCTCACGGTGAATCACTTATCCACCATTTTACTAAAAAACTCGTATTTGTTTTAAAAAAATTTAATTTAACAAGAAACGGTTACCATTCCAGTTTAAAAAGTACGTAAGATGCCAAAGCGCAAAGACTGGGGCGACAATACAAAGCAGAATAGAACGAGTCCAAATCTTCTGTCCAACTTTTACCGTTTCACTATATTCTTTACTAATAAAAACTTGCCAAATATCCCAACTATTTAATTAAATTCTAATTTTATGTTTTTCTGATTATATTACCTAAAATAAATAAATAAAACCCAATCCACCCACCACCACCGGTTCACCACCAACCTTCCACCACTAGCAAAAGATCTTTGGCGTCATCAATTCCACCGCCATAAGGTCCACATCCCCACCACCACCACCACTAGGAAGAGATTGATTAATGGGTCAATTGAGTGAGATTTTTGCAGTTATTGGGTTCCATGAGTATTGCTTTATGTAAATGTTCAATTTTTGGGTAACCAATCTCATCTCTGATAGTGTGCAAGCAATTAATTAAAGTAAACCATGGTTGATAGCTCATGGCACAGTGGGTGAGATTAGTATGGATCAGCGTGATGCCCATGAGGGGCATGTGGATCAAGGAGATATTTGTAATCGTTGGTCCCATTTGTGAGTTTTCGCCGATGCCATCATCTGATGACAAAAACTACTAGCAAAACCTCTTGACTTCTGTATTCATTGAAGAAGATGGTGGGTACCCAAACATATATTTGAAGACAAAGAGGCGGTCATGGATACAGGGTACCCACTAGCAAGAGGTCACAAAACTAATAAAGTTATAGATTTGAAAACAAAGGTGGCAGTGAATGGCTGTAACTAGCAACATTGATGACGCCGGTGATCTCTTGATAGTGCTGCCGGTGAAGGTCGATGGTCGTGGTGAGGTGGTGGGGATGTGTTGGGTTTTATTTATTTATTTTAGTTAATAGAATAAGAAAAACATAAAATTATTAATTAATTAAGAAAGTTGGATATATGACAAGTTTTTATTTGTATTTCATAAAATGGTTCAGGAAAAGTGAGACAGAAGATTTGGACTCGAACAGAACTGCCTTAAAAAACAGAACCGCTCACTTTCAATTTCCAACGTCCTAAATTTCCATGCAAGTGTAAATTATATCACTCTGTCTTTGCATCTAGCCGGCTTTATTATGAGTAACATTTATATCTCATACTAATATATTCTGAGAATTTTGAGTTATATTTATGCCTTTTACTCGAACAGAACTGCCTTAAAAAACAGAACCGCTCACTTTCAATTTCCAACTTCCTAAATTTCCATGCAAGTGTAAATTATATCACTCTGTCTTTGCATCTAGCCGGCTTTATTATGAGTAACATTTATATCTCATACTAATATATTCTGAGAATTTTGAGTTATATTTATGCCTTTTAGTGAATAGTGAATACAGCTTTCAAGCATCATCTGCTTATACTCCCAAAAAGGTGAGTCTTTTCTTGACTGTAGATTTCTGGGTCTGTGTTGAATTTTCCTCGAAGCCCTTTAATTTGTGTTACCCATCCCTTCGTTTCAGTTCTTGGTTTTGTTATTCTGTTCTTGGAACTATGTTTCATTTGTGTTTTGATTAGTTTGTGGTGTTTTGCTTTTGGGGTCATTACTCTCTTTTGATTGTAGAGGGGGAAAGTTTAGAATTTATTGATAGAAAATGCTCCATGCTGAAGATACTTCGCTGCAGCAACAAGCATTAAAGCGTATTGAGATGCTGATTAAAATGATGGGTTCTCACCATAGTACTTATGTGCCAAAACTAATGGTTCTTCTTATGCATATGCTATTGATAAAGAACCACTGCAATGTGAGGGTCTCTCCATCTAGCATCTCTTCATTGAGCAGCTAGCGAAAGTATCACCATCTAGCATGAAACATGTAATTTCTCAATTTTTTGCTGCTCTTATTCCTTTTTTTAGAGAGAGAGAACATCCTTCAAATAATTTGGATAAAGTGGTTAAAATTTTGGAAGAACTTGTTTTGAAAAACAAGGTTGTCCTAAAGGAGTATATTCGTGAGTTCCCTCCATTGCCCAGTATTCCAGCTCTGACAAAAGTTAACAAAGCCATAAAAAAAAGTACGTGGATCAATGACTTTAAAGGATCAATTAAGAGACGTTGTTGATGGTTTGAATCATGAGAACTTGAATGTGCGCCCATGTTGGAAGTAAAAAAAAAAAAAAGGTTTATTTCTTTGCATTTTGGAAGTAAAAATATTATTGCCCATGTTGTTCATTTTTGTAATGTTAATTTGCGTAAAACGTATTTCACAGAGTGGCAAATGAAAGGTTTTGTTTTTTGTTGTTGAAGGGTCTGGTTGATTAATGAGGTACGTGAAGCCGTTGAACTTGTTCCATGATTTGCTCACGTCAAAAACAGTAAAACGCGGTCGTTTGCTTGGTCTGGATGTTGGTGATAAGTATGTTGGGCTCGCTGTTTCAGACACTCACAATACGATAGCTTCACACTCCTAATTGATGTCTAATGAATCACTACCTTATGTGGAATTATTAAATTGTTTGAAATAAAGATAGTGGCAAAATATTCTTAGAATCAAATGAATTAATTACTACCTTAGGGGCTAGTATTGTTTGAAATTGTTTTGTGCTTTTCCTAACCAAACTTTTCAATGGTGATTCACCTCTAACATTGCTATGCTTTCCCAACCCACAGACCAGCGTAGTCTCTCTTAGAAATTAGAATCATGTACTTTCCATCCTTGCGGACCCATCCCTCTTGATTGGGCTTTCAAAGGCCCAAAATAATGAGCTATAATGGATAGCTTATTTATCTATTACAATGAAGGGGAATGATCAGGCCCATCAGAGTTAATGACCCAGTAAATACAACAAGCCAACACTAGCCCATCAACAAGCCCGTACTCTCTCAATTCTCTCTTTTGAATTTTTTTCTTTTGCGGTAAAAACTCTCTCAATTATTCTCAAATTCTCAATGTGTTAATGTTGTAAACCCTTTCAATCTCTCTCTCTCTCTCTCTCTCGCATTCCAAATCCCAAATCCAAACCCTTAGCCGTCTCTTTTGCTTTTTCAATCGAAACCCAATACTATTCTCAAACTCTCTTTTGCATTCCAAATCATATGTTAAATGAGGCTCACCTTTCATGGGCAGAAGAAAGTTCAATGTAAAAGAGCTCAGTTGTTTCTACTACTCTTTATTGGCCTACCCGCCTAACTGAGGACACTGATATGATATTTATATATGGATATATATAATATATATTCTAGAGGGTGGACTCGGAGAAAGGTCCATATTAGATCAATTTTTATTGAGGGTGAAGATTTCCTTCCAACTGGTCCTGGTTTTCTCCACTTAGCTGATCAGAAATTCTGCCTTTTGTTGCTGTCCTACAACAGACCTCATTATTATCTTAATTGTCTCATATTTGGCGATGGTGATATGAGTGATGCAATCATTCTTTCCGTTCAGAAATACTTGTTGGATTCTGATTTACAATTTTTGGACTGCATGATTATGTAGGCTTTCTCTTCTCTCTGACCACCACATGTATGCTTTTCTGCTGTAGTATTCGAACATAATTGAAGGACTAAACCCCTATGTTCTATGACTCTTTTAATTATAGTTTTCTTAGTTCTGTACAACTCTTGTACTTGCCCCCTTTCCAGTTGTTTTGGTGTGAATTTTTTGAAACTGGTGTCACTACCCAAGTTTTCTTCATAAATTTAGATGCTGATGCGTTTATTTATTTATTTTTTTTAAGTTCAATTTACTCAAACTTGGGAAGCAATTATGAACAAGCATCAACCTGTTAACCAAAAAGAAAGAGTAAAACATACATTTGGTCCTAAATGATAATATTTTCTTGACGTAGTCATAGAGGCTTTACTGCTCAACTTCTTTCAGATTATGAATGTGAGGTAGGTACGTAAGTGGATACTAGTAGCATCCACATTGGTGGTGCTAAAAAGCTATCTAGTGATGTAAAGCTACGTTGAAATGAATTATAACACTACAAAAAAAACGAGGCTATCCCAGCGTTTTCAAAACTGCTGGGATAGCTCCAAAAAGCGCTGGGATAGGGTCAAAATTCCTATCCCGGCGTTTTTTTTCCCAGCGCTTCAAACCGCTGGTTTTTGAATGTCGGGATAGGGTCAAAATTCCTATCCCGGCGCTTTCGGACCCTATCCCGGCATTTTTACTTGTGTCGGGACAGCTTTTATGAAACATTTAGACATATAACCTATACCAGCACTTTTGAAGCCTATGCCAGCGTTTTCAAAAGCGTTGGTATAGGTCTTGAATAAAAAAAATTTAAAAGGCCTATACCAGCGCTTTTGAAAACGCTGGTATAGGTCTTGAATCAATATAATTTAAAAGGGCTTATGCCAGCGCTTTCAAAAGCGCTAGTATAGGTCCTTTTTAAAAAAAAAAATTAAAATTTTATAGCACCTGAAATGTACCTACAATACATATTTTATAACACCTATAATGAACCACAATTCATTTTTTTTTACAAATAATAATGCAAAAACCAAATATATAGATTAAAAGAATTTGATTCACAGAATTTTTACAAATAATAATGCTAAGACCAAATGTGTAAGTTAAAAGAATTCGATTCACAAAAAGCCTAAGTCATGCCAATTACAGGACAAACCAATACCCTGAAGAACTCAACCTGGGCAACCACAAGATCAGCATCAATCTACCTGCACCATACCAATAAGAGAAATTACTACATTCAAATAAGCGATGAACCAAAAAGGCTGTATTATTTTCCCTGGCAACCATATTAAGGTCAAAAACTTTGTTAATCTACCAGTCCCTCAACATCAACAGGCATTATCACATTCGAACTGAATGACCAAAATTTAAACAAGAGAAGACAAAGAAACAAGAATAATTGCAAGGGAAATTTCAAGCCCTCCCTAGGTGAGACATGAATTTGTGGCTGTCAAGGAAACCAAAGCCTAAGAAAAGAATTTTCAAGCCCAAGTATCAGAAAGAATTAAAACAATACAAAAAATAAATAATTCTTATGATTGCAAAAAACACTACAAGTTCTCTATCTTTATTATTAATTTTATAATTTCTAAGGTGGTTCCTTTAGTACACCGCCAGTGTACTTTAGCTTTTAATATCAATTACTACAAACTTATGATATTTTTTTGGAGATAGGAAAGCTTAAAGTCCGACTCTCCTTTTGGCCTTTTGCAATCCCCCACCCCCTAAAAAAGTGATAAAAACTTGGGGAATGATCATTTTGTTTTGGGAGCATGATGATACCCATATGAAGCATATGATATCTTCATTGGCAAACACAAAGTTGGAACTAGGAATAACAATGGAGCGGGATAAGGTTAGATTAGGAATGAGTTCTTTATTTGGGATGGGAAAAAGCCATGCAAGGCAATAAAGAACAATTTGGGATAAGACATGTTGATGATATTTTGTTATCTCTAACGAGATGATTTCAAAATTAACAAGTCAGAGAAGAAAGAGAAAATGGAGAATCACTTAAACTTAAGAGTACTAAGCAAACCAAGTGTTTTAGCCAATAGTAATAGCATAAGTATAACTTAATACATGGTATATAGGATTTGAATAAACAAGATTAAATTAGGTATAATTTAAATATAAATGAAATAAAAATATATTCAAGATTAATAAAATTTGTTTCTTTACATATAAGATAAATAATATGAGAAGATGCTGCATGTGTAAGATGATCAGTCCAATAGCTAAGACAAAGAATTTTAAGGTGGTTTCTCCCCAAAAAAAAAAAAAAAAAAAAAAAAAAAAAAAAAAAAAAAACTAGAAGCTATCTTTGTTTAGTGGTCAGTTTATGTTTGTGTTTCCATGATTCCAAGTTCATGTTTTTAATTCTATTTATAGTACGCTCAAAGAATGCTTTTATTTTCCTATTTCTTACTAGGGCATTATATTAGGTTTCCCTAATTAGATTTGAACACATTGTTGTATTTGATCAATTGAAGAAATAAATCATGGTTTTTTTTTTTAATGTCAATTAAATTCAATACAATTATATATTTGAATTTTGATATAACTTTGAATTTTAATATAACTAAGGAATCAAATGTACCTAACTTTTACCCTTCTTAATATAGGCTATTGGATTGTTAAAAACATATTCCAGAATGAATCTTGATGACTAAACTAGGTCCTCATCACGGAAATCAAGTTTCGTGAAGTTTTTATGGTCGTGCCCTCCATTAAATTATATAGAAATATGGATTCATCTCAGTATTAGATGAAGTGACAAGTTTGATATTTGATATTACTCTATATTTATTCCGTGATAAAGAAGTTTAATAGTCTTTGTGGTTTTAGACTTGAGATTTCTGCTTTTTATTTCCGAAGTTCATAAACTGTGAAATAATCACTATAAATGTTCTTTCTTATAACCAAGTAGTAATTATGAGAAGTTGTTTCTCTGTTTCTAAGAAAGCTTCGCGCTTCTCCTAGAACAGTAGAATAGTTGTCCCTTCTCTTAGAAGGTGAGTTTGTACTCCTTAAAATAACAAGGTTATTTTAAGGTTTGTTGGGTTTTTTCCTTTGTGGGGTGGGGAAAAACTTCAGTGTTTCTTTTTATAGTATCCTCTTTAAGTTTTTTCTCTCAGTTTTTTTCAAATCATCTGGAGAATTTGACCTTTAATCAAACGATACAGCAGTCCAATTTAAGGGAATAAGGTACAGGTCAAGGGGGGAGAATAAGTCTTCATGAACAGAGTGCTAGACAAACAGGTGTGCCTGGCTCGACAAACAGAGTGCTAGACAAACCAGTGTGCTTGGTCCAGCGAATTTATCTTAGCAGCAAAATTTCTCACAAGCAAATTCCTCAAGATGGTGCTCTACAAACGAATCTGGCGCTCTACAAATGGTCTCAAAATCAAGCATTGTGGCAACCATAGGGTACATGATGTCCCCTACAAATTCATGAATAAGGCTGTGGCAAAAAGTATTTGTGAAACAATAGGAAGGTGAATTTCCAGGTGTCCTATGAGACCTCCGCCAGTTCAGTGACAAGAAGGCGAATTTTCAAGCACAGTGGTTGATCGGATTGGAGAAGGAGAAGCAATTATGGAAATCAAAAATTCAGGGGATGACATTAATTCCAAGTCCGTTACAAATTCAAAATCTGTAACTGATAAGGAAAGGAAATCTAAGGCAAAAAACATGCGAAACCAAGAGAAGCCAAATCCATTATTCTCTCAATCAATTTTCAAAAATAATTGCCATGATCATCTATTCCCTCAATCACGTTCTGAAAATAAATGCAAAGGTGATTTATTCCTCTCACAACTCTTAGTTTTTGAAAAGGAAATAAGGAAGTTTGATATAACGGGTACAGCTAGCAGCAAAGGGGAACATGAGAAAATTCATAACTTCCCTTATGAAGTGGCAGGAAAAATAAATGCTTCAACGTGTAGTCTCTCTTCTCACTATTCTACTATGGAAGCAGCATTCATGGACTTCAAAGTGGGGCTGTCGTGGATGATTAGAATGAAACAGAATACAGAGTGGTTCTCGGTCACGGTTTGGTCAATATGGACATATCGGATTCTAGTCAAAACAAACCAACCTTGGTGCACTCCAAATCAGCTCACAAAGTGCACTATTGATTCTCTGTTATGCGAGGACATATCCCTAGCAGACAATGGACACCTCATAGATGAAGCAAAGATGTCCGGTATTGGTGTGGGAATACGGGAGAGTAATGGAGTTGTTTTGGCTTCTTTCTCACAAAAAATCCCTCCAGCATACAAGGCTGAAGAGATTGAGGCGCTGGCAGCTCTCAATGCATTGTCATTTGCGTTTGAGTTGGGATGTCGTAGTACTATCCTTAAAGGCGATTCTCTTGGACTGACTTAAGCTTTGAAGTCAGAAGAGCGTAGCTTATCACCAATGGGTTTGCTGACTGAAGATGTGAAAATGTTTGCTAACAGTTTTGTAAGATTGTTATATTCTCACATTAAGAGAAACAGCAATGGGGTTGCTCATAGTCTGACTAAAAATGCGTTATGCATACCAGATTTTCAAGTATGGATGGAAGATGTCCCATCATATATTGTTTCGATTTTAAAATTGGATGTAGTTGAATTTCATTAATAAAATCCATTAGTTTCTTTCTCCCAAAAAAAAAAAAAAGTAATTATGAGTGAAATTTCTTAAGCCTCCTAGTGGAGAGCTTAGCAGGCATGTATGGAAGAAGCTAATGTATCAGCTTAAGCTCATTGAAATGGGAATCAAAGGTCCGATTAGGTCAATTTTGAGATTGCAAAAACCTCATCCCTGTTACAGAAGATATGATTCACTACACCAAAATAAGTCAATTACATCCAAGTGTTAATACAACAAAATTAGTATAGTGGTATTAGACATAATATCACATCTAAAAATTAAAAGTCATTGCAGTAGTAACTTAAAAATAGTAAATTATTACATTAATAATAATTAGTTGTATTAATTTATAATTTTCAGTTGCAATAGAGATTTTAATACTAAATTGAATTTAGAAATTTTTTTGCAATAACTTAAATTGAAGAAATCAAATTTTTTTAATAACTTAAATTGAAGACACCATTGTAATAACTTGACACCAATTATATATTTTGCGATATATTATAATAGAAATTTCAAAGAGATGGCTTATTGCAACAAATTTAACATTGCAATAACTAAAATATCAATTATTTTACAATCTATTGCAATGACAAATATGAAGCTGCAATGAATACATTACAATGATCTAATTCCAATTATTTTACAATATATTGTAAGAAAAAATATGAAAAAAAATAACTATTACAATAAATATACCATTGCAATAATTTGAACCCATATTATTTTTGTCAATTCTTTACAATCTATTGTAATAAAATTGATGAAATAATAGCCTATTGCTACAAGATATTCGAAGTAATAAATTTTTTATTGCAATTTATATAAAGATACCCGCCAAAGATTTACGGGCCATTTATATAAAGCTTTGTGTGACAAAGACATTTACACCTTCATGGATGATAAACTTCGGAGGGGAGAAAAAAATTCAGAGGACTTCTCAAAACCATTAAAAGGTCAAGAATTTCGGTTGTTGTGTTTTTTGAAAATTATGCATCTTCCAAATGGTGTTTGGAAGAACTTGTTTGGATTCTTAATTGTAGGAAAAATCTTGGCCAATGGGTTTTACTAGTTTTTTATGGAATAGATCCATCAGAAGTACGTAAGCAAAAGGGAAAGTTGGGGTGGAATTGTAATAACTTGATACCAATTATACATTTTGCAATATATTGTAATAGAAATTTCAAAGAGATGGTTTGTTGCAACAAATTTAACATTGCAATAACTAAAATATCAATTATTTTACAATCTATTACAATGACAAACATGAAGCTGCAATGAATATATTATTACAATGATCTAATTCCAATTATTTTACAATATATTGTAAGAAAAAATATGAAAAAAAAAAAAAAAACTATTACAATAAATATACCATTGCAATAATTTGAACCCAAATTATTTTTGTCAATTCTTTACAATCTATTGTAATAAAATTCATGAAATAATAGCCTATTGCTAGAAGATATTCGAAGTAATAAATTGTTTATTGCAATTTATATAAAAATGCCTGCCAAAGATTTACAGACCATTTATATAGAGCTTTGTGTGACAAAGACATTTGCACCTTCATGGACAATAAACTTCGGAGGGGAGAAAAAATTTCAGAGGAACTTCTCAAAACCATTAAAAGGTCAAGGATTTCGGTTGTTGTGTTTTCTGAAAATTATGCATCTTCCAAATGGTGTTTGGATGAACTTGTTTGGATTCTTGACTATAGGATAAATCTTGGCCAATTGGTTTTACTAGTTTTTTATGGAATAGATTCATCAGAAGTACGTAAGCAAGAGGAAAAGTTGGGGTGGAATTGTAATAACTTGATACCAATTATATATTTTGCGATATATTATAATAGAAATTTCAAAGAGATGGCTTATTGCAACAAATTTAACATTGCAATAACTAAAATATCAATTATTTTACAATCTATTGCAATGACAAACATGAAGTTGCAATGAATATATTATTACAATGATCTAATTCCAATTATTTTACAATATATTGTAAGAAAAAATATGAAAAAAATAACTATTACAATAAATATACCGTTGTAATAATTTGAACCCAAATTATTTTTGTCAATTCTTTACAATCTACTATAATAAAATTGATGAAAAAATAGCCTATTGCTACAAGATAT
This sequence comes from Quercus suber, assembly GCF_002906115.3. Classification (NCBI taxonomy): domain Eukaryota; kingdom Viridiplantae; phylum Streptophyta; class Magnoliopsida; order Fagales; family Fagaceae; genus Quercus; species Quercus suber. The sequence goes on from NW_027069471.1 coordinate 118,410, forward strand.
TCAAAGTAATAAATTGTTTATTGCAATTTATATAAAGATACACACCAAAGATTTATGGGCCATTTATATAAAGCTTTGTGTGACAAAGATATTTACACCTCCATGGACGATAAACTTCGGAGGGGAGAAAAAATTTCAGAGGAACTTCTCAAAACCATTAAAAGGTCAAGGATTTCGGTTGTTGTGTTTTCTGAAAATTATGCATCTTCCAAATGGTGTTTGGATGAACTTGTTTGGATTCTTGACTGTAGGAAAAATCTTGGCCAATTGGTTTTACTAGTTTTTTATGGAATAGATCCATCAGAAGTACGTAAGTAAGAGGGAAAGTTGGGGTGGAATTGGCTGAACATGAAAAAATTTTCAAGGATAACGTTGGCAAGGTGCAGATTTGGAGGGCAGCTCTAAAAGAGGTTGGCAATTTGTCTGGATTCCATTACGATAATGACTATGTATCTCTTGATTAGTATCATGCTTTCATGGGTTTTTTTATTTTTTATTTTAGTGGTTTGTCATAACCACTATATGAAACTGTTCTATTTTGATAGTATTTTTAACTATAAAGGTAGTCACTCGTTAGGCTACAAAGAAGAATATCTTACCAATTAAGAGTTTCTTCCATGTATTTTTTGAGAAAATTTCATCTCTTAATTGTTTCAATCTAGTATCATATGTGGGTTTCCAATAAGTTTGGTTCCTCACCCATGCAGAGTTTTCATGCAACTACTTGACAGAAGAATAAAAAAAATTGTAAAAACTATATATTTAGAATTTTGCTTATCTTCATACGTACGTTTCCAAATAATCCATTTCGTAACATGCCTTTTATGCTATGTGATAGGCAGTTGCCTTGAATCTAAATTTATCCTAGGAATTATCAAATGGATATCAAGCACTACATTAAACCGCACACGTTTATTTGTTGCTAAATACCCTATTGGAGTAGTTTCTCGTGCAACAGATATAGAAAAGCTTTTATATATTGAGTCAAATGATTTCCGTATCGTGGCGATCCTTGGCTTTGGGAGAATAGGTAAGACTACAATCGCAAGAGCTGTATATAACAAAATTGTTGGTGACTTTGAACGAAGTTTCTTTCTAGACAATGTTAAAGAAAGGTCTGGGACAATTGATGGCATAATCCAACTACAGGAGATACTTCTTTCTAAGATCTTAAGGGATGGAAATTAAAGCTGGACAACATATCTAGAGGAATCAATGTGATAAAGGAAAGACTTTGCCTTAAAAGAGTTCTTTTAGTTCTCGATGATGTGGATGAACGAATTATATATTTTGCGATATATTATAATAGAAATTTCAAAGAAATGGTTTATTGCAACAAATTTAACATTGCAAAAACTAAAATATCAATTATTTTACAATTTATTGCAATGACAAACATGAAGCTGCAATGAATATATTATTACAATGATCTAATTCCAATTATTTTACAATATATTGTAAGAAAAAATATGAAAAAAAATAACTATTACAATAAATATACTGTTGCAATAATTTGAACCCAAATTATTTTCGTCAATTCTTTACAAATTATTGTAATAAAATTCATGAAATAATAGCCTATTGCTAGAAGATATTCGAAGTAATAAATTGTTTATTGCAATAGCAAATATATTATTACATCAAAATTTTCATTAAAATATTTAAGGTTTATTGCAACAAAAAATTTTTGTAGCACAAACTTATTACCTCAAATTTTATTACAACATTTCGCATAAACTATTGCAATAACTTCGATGTTATTGGAACGATTTTTGTTGTTGTAATAAACTTTTTTTATTGTAGTGATTATAACCTTTTGAATATGAAGTTATAGGATATATATATATTCCCATATATATTAAAAAAAAAAGGATATATATTACTACATAAACAACAATTAAATGAATTATTACTGCATAATTTAAGAAACTTAAATGTCTCATGTCAAGATTTGTCATTGTGTGTAATTTTTGCGTATGTTTTATTTTATATTAAACATATATTATATGAAGTAGGTGTTGCTCACTTAATCTTTTTTTTTTTTGGAGGGAATTGCTCCCTTAATCTTGGTCCTTTAAATATAAAAGATAAGTTGTTTCACACAAAACTTGTTGGGCTATTTTTAATCAACCAAAAAAAAAAAAAAAAAAACCAATCTATATTTAAAATTTTTTTGGGGGCTAAACTAGTATTTTAAAATTTGACCCAAAATTAAAGGAAAATCCAGCTTTGTGCTAGGCCAAAGGAAAGATAAGTCATAAGTGAGTTATTAGATTTTAGTTTTTTTTTTTTTTTTTTTTTTTAGTTTTTTTTTAATCTTGGAAGATATTTATTGAAAGAAACATAAGACACGCATGGAAATTTTGCAGATGCCACTGTCAAGGCTGTCCTCACGAGATAAATTGGTTTGGAAGGAAAATAGGTCTCAAAGTTTCTCTGTTAAAACAGCATACTAGATTACATTTCGTATGGGGCAGCAGCAACGAGTTGAACACTCTGGTTTGGTGGCAGAATGTAAAATGTTGTGGACCTTAAATGTACCACCTAAAGTACGGATGTTTGTATGGAGGGCATGTTCAAATGTTTTGCCGACTCGGGATAATCTGCATTGCCAAAAGATTAATATTGATCCAAGATGTGAATTCTGTTGCCAACACTTGGAGTCCGCTGCCTACTTGCAATTGCTTTGGGAATGTCCTTTTGCACTAAATGTATGGGCAGCAAAGAGGAAAGCTACAAAAATGTTCAAATGATGCTCAAGATATTTTCATGCTATTTAGGTGGTTGATGGACAAACTTTCTCAACAAGAGCTGGAACGATGGGCGGTGATGGCTTGAGAGATTTGGAATGCTCAAAATAAATATTATTTTGAACATATCCAAACTCATCCCAAGTCCATTGTTGATGGAGCACTTGGACTCCTGTGGGAGTATCAACGCTTGATAGCTACTCAAACAAGTAACTGAATGAGTTTTGATAGTGCAATGCTTATATTGAATGGCATGTTTTTGTTCTGCACTACATGTTGTATGGCCACGGCCTTGTATATCTACATATTTACTGGTTTTAAACCAGTTTTGTCCTCCCCTTGAGTATAATATTTACTGTTGACTCGTGTATTTCTCTTTTATCAATAAAATTTCTATCTTTTATTTCAAAAAAAGAAAAATAATAAAGAGACAAGGGAAAAATAAAATAAAGAATAAGAAATTAAAATTGAGAAATGCAACTACAATATTTTCACAATAAATTTTAAATATTTGGTTGTTATTACTTAAGCTAATATTGGTAAGAAAAAAAATAATTTCATTAGTGTGTTCAAATTAAAATTAGTAACAACTTATCACATATAATTTGTTGTAAAAATGTTTTGAACGTACAACTAAATAAATTAAAATTAGATAATCTTTTTTTGGAGATGAAAAATTAGATGATCCTACAACTCACTATATCGCTACCACAAGTGCTCCACAAGATTTGTTAAAAAAAAAAAATACTATTGTTGGAAGATTTAAAAAATATAGTTGTTGGGAATTTAAAAAATATAGATGTTAGGAATGATAACAAAGGAAGATTGAAAAGAGAATAAAGAAATATTAAAGAAATAATGAAAAGATAATATTTAAATGGAATAAAAAAAGAATAGATAGCCTGTTGGAATTGTATTTGAAAAATTAGGTAAGTAAAAGACACAATAAACTGTTCACTCTCTAAACAGTACGAAAATTTGAAGAGGCTGTTGAAAATACTCTACCCGATTGTTGTTTTTGTTGGTGTAAAGGGAAAAATGAAAAAAATTTATATAGTCTTTGGGGGTATTGCAATGGAAGGTTTATTGTGAGCCTTTTTGTTTTGTCGAGGGAAGGACTAGTGTAATGTTGGTGGTTTGGGACTGGGAAGAGGAGGGTTATGCCATGGTCGAAACAATGGAAGAGGATATTTTTAAGGCTTTGTGCCTCAAAAAGGGGCTAATGGATTCTTCCCTCTCCTTTTAGGAAGTTTGTGGTATATGGATAAGGATGGAAGTAGATAAAAATGTGATTTGTCACCCTTCGAGGTTACTGGAAATTTTCTGGCAAGCAATTGGGACAGACCTTAATTCAATAAATCTTGACGTGGCTATTCAATAAAAGAAATTAACTTGATTTAAAAATAAATTACATGCGTGGTTTGATAAAAATAAAGAGACCAAAAACGACAATGTAAATGGAAAGTTTAGAATACTGTTCTGTTCTATCTTCAGTTTGTGAAATAAAATGCTAGTAGTTGAGGAAAAAAAAAAGTCTCTCCTGGTTGTTTGCAGTATGTTTCTTTTTCGTTATAGTTTCCTATTTACATGGTTGATGGATATTCTGATCTTATATTTTATATTTGTTAGAGATTTTTTATGCTTCAAGAATCTGGTATTACTTTGTTGTAAATGAAATAAGTTGTTTATTAATAATTTTGGCTCGTCTCGGGGAAAAAGTTTTTTATGTTAGTTTATTTAGTAAAGAAGGCAAGATCAATTCCAAATTGAGGCTCAACTATTAAGAGAGCCAAGCTCAAATATGATGATGTTTTTGTGAACAATCTAGCAAGTATGAGACTCGATTTAATATATATATATATATATAACTATATGTTTATATTTATACATGTATAAATATGTTCTTGTATAGACTTGATAGTGGCCAAGATTCTTTTAGCTTAATTGGCTTGGCTCTTAGCTTAATTGGCTTAATTGGTTGGCACTTCCTGGTGTCTCTAACGAAGATATCCAAGGTTTAAATCCTCTCTCCCAACTATCGAATTATTACCAAAAAAAAAAAGAAAAAAAGACTTGATAGTGGATTGTGTAAGACTTAAGATAAAATAAAATGGAGGAAAATAATACATATAGTCAACCCTAATTAATTTGTTGAGAATCCATAACCGACCTAAAAAATTTGGGATTAGGGCTTCTTGTTGTTTACAACTTGATAGTGGATTGTCTAAGTTTGTAAACAAGTTCATAAAATATCAAATTATTATTTATGATTTATTGATAATATAAATAGTCAATTTCTTAGTTATTATATATAATTTTTAACAATACAAGGTTGGTGAATCTAATTTTATTGAATTTATAAACTAAAATTGTTCTATCTAATTAACTCAAGTAATTTAGTTTCAGCTATAATTTAGTTATTAATTATTAGCATATATTTGTAAATGGGTAAAATTTTCCAGTTGTAGTGTTTACCACATATGGGAAAAGAATAAGCTAATCAAGCTTGAGTTTGTTCAACAAGAAAACAAGAAAATGAACCAAGCTTGAACATGTATTCTAGTTTGTTGACGTGTTGTTTCTTAAAAAAAAAGTTTTTTGATGCGTTCAAACTTCAAACTTGGCAAGTGTTCGAAATAAAGTTAAATGAACAATTCTAAAGATTTTAATACTCGGCTCATGTTGCCTTGTTTACAAACTTTTATGTAACCAAACTTAGTTTTTCCACTCTCTACTGGCATTTACTATGAGATCCATAGTGCTTTTATATATCAGGAGCACCTTTGAAGTCCCCCCTTTTTTTTTTCTATATATATATATATATATTTGATCGATTAGTTGTATATCTTCATTATTTATTTTGTACTCTGTATTTCTAGAACTCTTTTCTAATTCTATTCATCAAATTTTGTAATGTCAGGAATGAAAGTTTATTTAACTGATGAGAAGGAGTTGATTATGGAACCATCCATAAAATGGGCTGGAAATCCCAATGTCACTGTTGCTGTTAAAGCATTCGGTTTGAAAGCAACTGTCCAGGTGATTAGTATAGTTTACTGTGCAAGGAAGAATTTCTATTACTTGTGTGTGTGTGTGTGTGTGTGAGAGAGAGAGAGAGAGAGAGAGAGTTTTACTGCTTCTTTACACTGTTTAGTCTCAATGATTTCAGGTGGTGGATTTGCAAGTATTTGCAAGCTTTCCTTGGTTTGCCGATATCTATGTGTCTCTCATGGATAAGGTTTGTGATGATGTGTATAATTATTTACCATTGGGTCTACATTGCTCAAGTCCACCAGGCAGGCCCAAGGTCTATGCAACTTAGGCCTAGGCCTAAGGCCCACAACCAAAAAAAAAATTCCTTAGTAAAAAAAAAAAAAAAAAAAAAGCCCACAACCAAAAAAAAAATTCCTTAGTAAAAAAAAAAAAAAAAAAAGCTCCATCCCATTGTAAAAAGCCCAAAATTTTATAAAAATATAATATTTTTTAAATAATTGAGCACCTTTTTTACTTATAAATTAAGTTGTTGAAATTTATTAATTACAGTCATTATCACATTGTAAGTATTTTATAGTATATTTAGAATTTTTCTTTTTCATTTTTAACACAGCTTCTAAAATAGGAGATTAATAGAAATTTAACCTAATTGAAATCCTAAAATGTTTCGTGATTGGTCATCAATGATAACTAATCTCCCCTAATAGTTTGAGACTTTAATTTTTATAAACTAATCTCCTATAAAGCCACACACCAAATAATATCAATCTATCTATTTCTCTTAAACAGAATATATAGAATTAAAATTTAGATTACAACTTTACTTGACTATGCGTAGTCATATATCCAAGTTAAAGTTAGTTTCTTTTAACTCAATATAATATTTTTTGAATTCTTTTTGTTTAAATTTATGGTTCAACTATGATATTCTTTTTGTTTAAATTTATGGTTTAACTAAGGGCATATGTTAGTACACCATTTTAGGAAACTTTTTTATTGAAAAATAAAAAAGTAACTAACTAATTTGACAGCTTTTTTAATTTTTCTAAAATAGATGATTACGAAAGAAATGTGCTTTTTAGGTTATTTATCATGTGGCTATATGTGTATATTATCTTAGATCCAAAACCCAGCCAGTTGCTGATGCCTTTAACTACTGCTTTAAAGGACTTTAAACCCAGCTATTACTTGATGGTTCTAATTTTGAAGCTTTAAAGTCCTAAAAGGGTGTTTGTTTGGAACCTTTCTTAATGATTTTCATGGAAACTTAGGAAGGAATTTCAATTTGTGCTTCATGGAATAGGATTACTTTCAAGATGTCTTGGTGGTGAAATGGTAGACACACAAGATTCAAAATCGTGAAGGTTCGAGTCCTCATAAGGCATAATAATATTAAGGATGCTTATTAGCTAGAGATCTTGGATCAATTAAATATAAATTTATTTATTTGGGTATTGGGTTTATAAGCATTCTAGTCATCATAATAACCGGTAATGGTGGTTCAAATGTCATAATTTCTAATTTATTTTATTCTTTATTTACAGCAATGTCATTGATATCAAAGTGTTGCTAAATGTGGCTTTTGTCTTGCATAAGGAGGTGGCAGGATAGAATATAATAATATTGTGTGTAATTGCTCACAAGGTTATCAAAATCGAGATCTTACGTAAGATTGTGAGAGGTAAGTGGAAACGTAAATCGTATGATCGAATCGTGGATTGCAAGATTCTACATTATTTGAGAAAAAAACAAAAAAAACATATTGGTATGTTAAATAATCACATAAATTATATATTCATTGATATAATTATCATATATCACTATATCCATTTGTAAGTATCATTTAAAGAGGCCAAAAACCTCAAAATGTGACACTCTATTGGAATATTTTTTGTTTGGGTCCAACTGACTCTCTATATTAGAGTGGAAAAACTTGGTTTATTGGAATTTTATTTTTCATTTAGGTCCAATTGAGTCTTCTATCAAGTTAAAGAAGATTATAAGAAACAAAGGTCATTTAGGATCGTCAGAAACGGAAGCATATGTTGTTATTTTTAAATTTTAAGGAATATTTATTGAAACCATTGTCAATACATGTTGCTAAGGCTTACGTCTTTGGAGTTACTAAATTATGGAAATCAAGGAATTAGCTTTGTGGGGACAATTTTTGCCTAGACCAAGTGTTGCACTTGTAATCATTTTTGGCTTGGAAAGTCTCACATTGGAAGAATTTCCTTCCTCTTTCTACCTTATAAGGCAACCAAATTAGTGGTACTCTAACTCTATTGGCATGACATGCCTTATAAGGTAGAAAGAGGAAGGAAATTCTTCTAATGTGGGACTCTCCAAGCCAAAAATGATTATAAGTGCAACACTTCGTCTAGGCAAAAATTGTCCCCACAAGCTTGATACTGCTTTTTTTTTTTCTTGACTACTTGTTTAGCTTATCCCAAAATGACTGTTTTTCTTTGTATTCTGAAGTTCATCAGAGAAACTGTAGAGGCTGAGAAGGAAAGGAAGAAGGAGAAGAGGAGGAGTATAAGCTGGTTGATTATTGAATTGCAACAGGAGTATAAGAAACATGATTATGGAACTGGGAACACATGCTGAAGTAGACTTTGATTTCACTGTCATGGATGCAAATGCTTTTGTAGACTAGCTAACTGGAGCCATTGTTTGTGACCTCACGCCATTCACCAAGATCCTCCACATTGACAGCTACCCTATTAAATCTTAGTCCAGTCTTGTACACGAATTCATAAAACCAAAAGAAAAATACAATGCTGTTCATTGTCCTGTGGTCTCTTTAACTTCGGATTTGAACTTAATATTGCAGTTATTTGTATTTTGCCATTACAATTTATATCCTTGCATCTGAGTTTAGTTACAACTCTAGGAAAAAACACTGTATCTCAAAGTTGTCAATTCCATTCCATTTTGTCCTTTAGAACTATTTTTATATTGGTCTATTTCGTTGTACCATTTCATGGTACACACAATTTTATAATATATTCAATTACATTTTTTTTTTTTTGAGAAACAATATATTCAATTACATGGTTTTATAAATGTACCTAACAAATCATCACATACTTTTATAACATATTAAATTATCCATTCTAACACTGAATAATACACATTCTTAAATATTACAATTACATAATAAGGAGTTTTATAATACCTATTACATAATAAGAAGTCCATTAATTTAGGATGAATCAAGAAGTAAACCAATTTTCAAATATAACGTCAAGAGATAAAAAGGTTTGTGATGGATCAAGTTTCTTAAATTTGTCACATCCATATTGTTAAATCAGACAGTCAAAGTCAAAATTTTATATTCAAAGAAAAAAAAAAAAAAAAAAAAAAGAGCAAGAACTACACACGAGCCAAACTTACTGTACCCAACTAGAATTTAGTGAAGTTTGGATAGAGCTGAAATGGTTTTTTAGTGAGTTTCATATACTGTTTATGGAATTCACAAATATTGTTTTTAACAAAAATAATTTTAAAATTAGGCCCTATGGCATTATTTACACATTTAAAAATTATTTTACTACAGTATTTTCAGTTTTTAATTTTCAGTAATAAGCGGTATCCAATTAATTAAAACAAATGGAACAAACTAGAATGGATTAGAATTTATGAGTGACTCATACCCATTAATTAACCGAAACAAATTTTTTTGCATATTTGGCCAAAACAAAACGGCATTTCATCTCTTCTTATCTTATCTTGAATCTTGAAACATGGAAATCACCACCTAATCTTAGGTCAACTTCCACTATTTTCTACTGTTTTATTGACTGCGTAGTGGTCTCTTTTTTTTTTTTTTTGGTTAAATTATAAATTTGACCTTTTAATTTTGTCTAAAATTCAATTAAATTTTATAACATTTTGATATATTAATTTTAATCATATAACTTTTACTTTTATTCAATACAACGGTTTCGTCTAATTCCACAACAAGGTGCCAATATGGGCTTGTTTGATAAAAGATTTCTAATAAAGCTGTTTAAATTTAATAAAAATATGTATGAGTGAAAAAGTGTGTGAAAATATATGTTGTGGTATTTAAACAACAATTTTCATTATTTAAACACTTTTACCAAACGGGACATAAACATCTCGTAAGCGACGTCATTTTGGAAGTATAGAAAAGATTACTCGAAAACAAATGAAAGTTATGAGATTAAAAATCAATAAATCAGAAACTATAATATCCTACTTAATTGAATTTTTGACAAAATTAAAAATATTGTTTATTATTTAGCTTTTGTTTTGTTTCTTTCTTATCAGTATCTTTATATAATTTTTATATTAAAAAAAAAAAAAAATGACATGATATTGTCCATTGCCCTCTCTTGTCTTGACTTGGGTGAAAAATCGAAAAACGACTCTGCACCTTGGGTTTCGTTCCTATCCCAAAACAATATTTGTGACTATAAATATAAACAATATTTGTGTATTTGAGTATTTTCATTTCCATTTTTTCTCTTTGAAAAGCTAAATTTAGTCTGAGACTCTGAGAGAGTGAGAGAGCTTCGATGATGGCGTTACCCGTGGTTGACACAGAGTACCTGAAGGAGGTCGATAAGGCTCGTCGCGATCTCCGTGCTCTCATCGCCTCCAGAAACTGCGCTCCTATAATGCTCCGCTTAGCGTAATCTCTCTCTCTCTCTCTATTACTATACTTGTTTGTTTCTCGAGAAACTGCGAGAAAAGAAAAAAAATGGAATATGTAATTTTGATTATCGTTTGTGTGTGTGTGTGTGTAGTTTGTGTTTTTCTCAGCGATTAGATTAAACGAACAGTTAATTCATGTCATTATGCTTGTGCTATGCTTGGATTAATAGAAAATTATATCTAAATGAGTAATAAAAATAAGTCAATACTATAATTGAAATTGAATAATATACAGGGAATTTTTTTCAAAAAAAAAAATTTTTATTTCAAGTTACGCCATGAAAAACAGTGTGCGTGTCCAATTTTTTATTGACTAAAAAATTATAATTTATCATTGTTTAAAAATAATGAAAATATTTTTAAAATTTCTTTAAAAATTTAGTATTTAGTTTTAATCTGAGTAGTATTTTAAATTTCCTGATTTTTTTTTTTAATGAAGTTTCACTTAGAGCAAATTTTTTTAATAATTTTAATGTGTTAGTGTTAATAGCAACTTTTATTATATAGTATATGAAGTAAATGATATAATTCTTTTATATGTGTGTGCGCGCGCACACGCGCGCGAATTGCCTTTAATTGTTTGTACTTTTATGCAAATATTTGCATTTTGTAAGATTTTCTTTATTTGTTATATGGGTTTTTAATTTTAGTTATAATTTTCGGTTTCTTTGTAGGTGGCATGATGCGGGCACGTATGATGTGAACACGAAAACAGGTGGACCGAATGGGTCGATCAGGAGTGAGGAAGAGTATAAACATGGTTCTAACAATGGCTTAAAGAAAGCCATTGATTGGTGTGGTAAGGTTTTCGATTTGATGCTAATTCTATGAGTTTTCCACTTAGAGATGCATATATGTATTGATGGACTAATAGGAAGCAGTGTTAAAAAGTAAGTGCTGTGTTGCCAGTTAAGAATTATATGTGACAGCACTCTGTAAGGCTTGGATTGGATGTTTGGTGCCTAATGTTTGTCATAATGAAATCTGATTAAAGTATAGCTCTACTTAGAAAAAGTAGGCTTTCAAAAGTTGCACATAAGTAAATATGTTAAAAGCTGGAAGAAAAGGCTGATGGCAAATAGGCTCTTTATAGGAGGGGTGTCCAATTTATAAGAAGTTGGGGTTTCCTCATCTTTTAGTGATGGTTCTTCTTATAGCAAGCAAAGTTTGTAATGAAGGTGTTAGTAATGAGCTTGAGTTTAAACAAGGTTGAGTGGTTACTGCAAAAACTTTCTAAATATGTGTCTATTTTGTATAGGTAATTAAGACTACAGCATGCAAAGAAATAAAATTTGTTGAACAAATCTAAATGGAATTGGTTTCATTCGATGTTATGGGGATATTATAGGAATTGTGGGAATTTTATAATTTACTTATAATGAATTGTATAGAATTCACAGAGTAGAACTTTGAATGATTGTGCATGTATAACATAAACATGAAATTTGCCAAGAGACTTGTGACTGGGGCATTGCTTGGCTCTCTTGGGGAGAAATCTGTGTTTGAATCCCGCACCCCCACTTGTTGCAAGCTAAAAAGTATATATGTAAAGACTTTAGAAAAAATAATTTGGCAATTTCGGAAAAAAATCTCAATGTGGCCCTTACTGTTAAATTTGTATTGAAAGTTGTCTTGGAAGATTGATCTTAAATTGGATTTTAATTTTTATTTGATGGGTGTTCTCTTTCTGATGTCAGAGGAGGTGAAGTCTAGACATCCGAAGATTACATATGCTGACCTATACCAGGTGATTATGGTTTTGAAAAAGTCCTTGCGCCTAATTTATGAATTCCTCGATCTGTTTGAAAATCATAGGGTTTGACATAGTGTGGTTTCTGTGATGAAGATATCAAACAAGAGGCTAGATAGAACAAGAGGAGCAAGAAACATGTTGCTTTGATAAATCATAACTGATTTGAGGTTTGTAAGTGTCAAGAGTAAACTGACTTGTGATCAATCACTTGTGTTTTCAGCTTGCTGGTGTTGTTGCAGTTGAGGTCACTGGAGGTCCAACCATTGACTTTGTTCCTGGCAGAAGGGTATGCTATCGTGGCATATTTTTAGAATATAGCTTATTACCATTATTATTCTTTGTCATTTACTGTTTTTCCTTTTTCTTAGGATTCAATTGTTTCTCCTAAGGAAGGGCGACTCCCAGATGCTAAAAAAGGTAGTCCGATACTTGGTACTTATTAACTTCTAAATAAACAAAGCATTTATATGAAGAAAAATTTATGATTGTCTTGTTTTCTTTATGCGTCTTTAGTGACTTATAACTTCTAAACAGTTTGAATATGAAGGTTTTGGAGTTTTTTGGTTAGACCAGATCATATGGTTCTACTAACTTTATATGCCATATCTAGGCATTTTGTTCATTTGTTGTGCTGCATTTGGATTGGGAACAGAGAGCAGAGATTTAGGATTCTTTTGATTGCCATTCCAATGTTTAATGGTCTTTAAGTTAAATATTTTGTTCTCTTTCCTCCTGTTTTCCCTGTTACAGCACAACTTTGTTTTTCCTTCTTTTGCACTAGTATTTCTTCTTTTTATTTATTTTTTTAATTTTAAAAAGCTACATGATGCATATTTTGATTGTGAGGTTATCATTTTCACATTTTTGCTTTGTTAAGTTGTGAGCTGCCATTGTTATGGCGGAAGCCTTACGAGAAGTGTTTCATGTGCTTCTGTGTATGATTTAATTTGGTTACACAAACTGCACTATGGAGTAAACTTTTCCCTGTGAATTTTGTGGTAGGTGCACCTCATCTCAGGGACATCTTTTATCGTATGGGTCTGTCTGACAAGGATATTGTTGCATTGTCAGGAGGCCACACTCTGGTAATTCTTTCTTCACTTTTTCATCTTTACATGGTTTTCTTTTGTAATAGGAACACATTTTCACCCCATTTTGCATGCTCTGTTGTTACAGGGAAGGGCACATGCAGAGAGATCAGGTTTTGATGGCCCTTGGACCAAAGAACCTCTGAAGTTTGATAACTCATATTTTGTGTAAGACTTAAACTAGGGCTTGCAATTTGTTGTGTCTCTACCTTCTTATAGACATTGTTGAGAGCCTTTGATTTTCAGCACCCATTCATAGTTACTCTTGATTCCAGGGAACTTTTGAATGGAGAATCAGAGGGGCTGTTACAACTTCCAACTGACAAGGCTTTATTGGACGATCCTGAGTTCCGTCCTTATGCTGAACTGTATGCAAAGGTAACATGGGCCTATTTCAGCCAAATGCCCAATACAAAATTGTTGCCTAGCTTTATACTTTATGGTTTAGAATATACGGTCACTTACAGATAGGAGGTCACCTTTACCTTTATTATGGTCGTATCTTGCTGCTTGAAAATGCAATGGAGTTGATCACTTGCTGTTCTTCCCAGCTCAATCTGAGATTAGTGTTTGGCATTATACAAGATGATTCCATGTCTATGGAGTAATCAAGTATAGCTCATCCATGTGCTAATAGAGACAGCAAACTCCAAATTCTGACCTGCCAACCTGCTTGAATATTGGTTGATTCAAGTGGGGTTACAAATTAAATGCGCACCTTATCTTATTTTATTGTAACCAACCTTGTACCACTTGTTGGGTATGGAGCAATACTCTCTGCTATGGCAGACATGATACTGGTCCTACTCTAATTAATCTTTTCTTGAAAGGTACATGTTTTAGATACATATGAGTGTTTCTCGTTTTATGGGATTTTATGGGATTCACAGTTTGGTATTGGATTGTATTTTAAATAATAAATTTTTTTCTTTGTATTAACTCAACTCACCCTGATCTAATCCTATAAACCAAATGGGTTAAACATGGCTCGTTGGCAGCTGCTATGCTGCAATCAGTTCCTCATAAGGAATGCTGAGACATTTAAACCATGTGTAAATCAAATAGTTCAAACTATTTGATTTATGCACCTGTTTAAGTGACTAGTGGTGCTAGCTTCTGTGCTTTCTTTTAACTAAGCTATCATTGCAATTTTATTTCTTGATCCATGTCAGGATGAGGATGCTTTCTTTAGAGATTATGCAGAATCACATAAGAAACTCTCAGAGCTAGGGTTTACTCCAAGGTCCTCTGGGTCCAAGGTAATCACAAAGGATAGCACCATTTTGGTTCAAAGTGCTGTTGGAGTTGCAGTTGCTGCCGCTGTGGTGGTGTTGAGCTACTTCTATGAAATTCGTAAAAAAATGAAGTGAGCATGCATGGCTTAGTTGATCTCTCTCAAATGTCACAAATATTATCCCTATGAATCAGTGGCTTTGAGTTCATTTTTGCAACCCAACTGCTGCAATAGTTCTTGTACTTATCTCTACTAATAACATGGGCCGGGGCCTTACTAAAAGCTTGGCCACTTTATGAACTAGTGGAAAGATACGGTGAACTTTCAGGCCAATTTGAATTAAATATAAATGGAGGCTGACATATGAATTTTTATATTTAGTTAGATACTCTTGTTCGCTTCCTCTTGAATTGTTTTCTTTGTCATATTTGATTATAAGAAGTCTGTTCACTGTGAATGCTTACAAAATTATATTGATCAGTGGAGTCTTGTAAGTTGTAACAATTCATACCTTGCATGCATGTGGGGTTTGAGCAAGAAAAGACAGTTTGCTGTGCCTGTACTCATATATGTACAAGGATTGTAACAAACAATTAGTTTTATGGGAAAACTATTATAAGGATAAAATCTAGGTATAGTTCTTCTGGTGGTGTGGTTGCATAAGTTTTGCAATTAAATTCAATCACTTGATAAATTTAACGACCTTGGAAGAAGGTAACACCTTTTGTGCCGCATTCATTAATGCAAGCACAGTTGAATATAAGGAATTGTACCAACTTTTGCCTAATATCAACTTTGTGGATGTGTGAACAAGTGCCTACTGTCTTGGTGGAGTATGGTAGGATCTTGTTAGTTCTAGTAATTATAATTTGAATTGGGTTGGAAAAAAAAATGGCACACTTGATGTTTTCTACCAACTCATCAAGAAAAGAAAATTCAACAGTCTTTATCACATCATTACTGTCATCTAATAGGCCTATAATCAATCTGAGCAAACAATACCTGTGCTACCTTAACTCCAATTCAAACTGTACTTAGACCTTGTTTGCTTGGCAGAAATAGAAGACCTGAAAAACAAGGGAATGATGCTGGAAAGATCTGAATAGGGAGAGCAAGTAAATAAT
This sequence comes from Quercus suber, assembly GCF_002906115.3. Classification (NCBI taxonomy): domain Eukaryota; kingdom Viridiplantae; phylum Streptophyta; class Magnoliopsida; order Fagales; family Fagaceae; genus Quercus; species Quercus suber. Next base: position 134,039 of record NW_027069471.1, read on the forward strand.
GGGTTAGACTTATAGGGTGCCAAATTTTCAAGCTGTATCCATAATGTTGGTCGTTGAAACAGAGTTTGAGCAATAGTTTTTGAGGCCCCACGTGAGGGCAGGCCAAAGAGGTAGGTATAAGGGTTTTTAGGACAGCCCCACAAGTCTTGTTCAAATACCTAAGCACATGACATTCATATTTTTTTGCTGCGCTGTTTGTCACCGTACATTCAAATTATTGTTCTATCTTTAGCCATACCCTCTCAAGTTCCTTTGACAAGCCATGTAATTATAATTTTCATTCCCTTATTATTAATATATATTTTTTCACACTTTGATTTTCTTCTTCTGGATTGTCTTTGTGCATTTTGTAGGGAAGACTGGTTAGGATAGAGACCATTGTGCTAACAACTAGCATGTAATTGACCTAACTGATTGCGACGATAGGTACCGTCTGATTGAAACAGGAGAGTACAAGATGCCCACTTGCTTAATGTGCTTAGTTATATGATTAATCCTACATTAAACATAAAGTTTTAGTATAATTTTTAACATAAAAAATTTGGAAGAATTTTTGCTTTCTTCTTTTTTTCTGTTGTAGCATCATAGATAGTTTTGAATATAGATAGGGATAAAGAGATAAAAGATGAGTACTTTGTGGCCAGTGGGGGAGTGTAAGATCATAAATTTCTAAATAGTTCAACATCAAAGTGAGGCCAAAGTTGAACTCAGTGGTGCTAGGACAGTCAGAAAGGGTGAAAAAAGGTAGGTGAAATACACACCCAAATAACTACACAAGTGGACAACTCTCTTTATCTCTCTCTCTTGGAAAACAACCTCTTCCCATAAAAGCTCTTACCATCCACTTGATTTTCATGATGGGAGAGAGAGAGAGAGAGAGAGTCCATGTGTGGTGGTGGGTAACAAACAATATCAAATTGGGAGGGAGTGAGAGAGATAACAACAAAAAGATGAATCAACCTCCTCATCCCTATATCTTCCCTTGTGGTCTAAACTTGTACTACAAGGTTGGGGGCAAAAATAAAGAAAAAGTGGAAGGTGAACCGAAGCCCACATACAACCACAACCACACTCATTACCTTTTTCCTATTCTCCCCTTTTCTTTCATCATCCTCCTGGCCCTTTAACCCAACCTCCAACTCTTCTAGAAGCCCCTCTCTCTCTCTCTCTCACTCTCTCTCATGCATGATAATGTACCAATAGAATAAAGAACCACAACTACCATCCCTAATACTTTTGTGCACAAATATAGCAGAACCACTTTTACAATTTCTCCCAAAATCCCCACTACAACTAACCAACAAAAATTTTATAAAACACACACACACATAATATATATATATATATATATATTTCCTTATTATACCATGAATCTAACTTATTTCATTTGATTCAAAGAATCTAAGGTGTAATTCTGTGCAATGACATGCCCATAAAATTTTGAAGTACAGACAGTCATACTGGCCAAGGACAAAAAAATCTGCAAATAAGTCACTATTTAGCATTAATAGCATCTAGACAGTATAAAAACTTAAAAAGAGTTAAGAAATTAAAAAAGAAAAATGTTTAGTAATCTCTATGCTTACTAATGAGTCACGAGTTATCAAGAAAGTGCAATCTTATTAATAAACAGCTAAGTAGGGCCTATTAAGAATGAAAGGGAGAAGGGGTAATTGGTCCAAAAAGATGGGATGTCCTTTAATTTCAACAAAATCCCTAGTGGCTGTTAGTTAGTTCCAACAACATGATACAAAAATCTAAGCTGTACATGTATTCTGGTACATATATATGTTGTCTAGTGAATTGGAGAAGTTTTTTAAGAGATTAGCAAAATAATTAGAAAATAATTAGGCTAAAGTTGTGCAGAGTTTAGACAGAGAGAAAAAGAAAAAGGCAGAGATCACACCTTGTCTTTCCGATACTTTAATATACCTTACTTTACACCTACCTAAAGGTTGCCCATAGTTAATGTTCCTTTAACTTATTGTATGATTGATGCTAATATCATCAAGAGAGACGCCACCAGCCACTCCCTCTAACCTGTCTCACCAACTCACATCTAGAAGCAATTAGAGTCACTTCCCTCTTCTCTCTCTCTCTCTCTCTTAGAGTCAAAAGCCTATAAAACCATACTAAAAAATTTCTCACAAGGCCGGCCTTAATGTTCCAGCAACCCAAATAAAATAAACTATGTCCTTCATTTCCAACCCTTGTAAACAAAACAAAAAATCATTCCAAAGAGAGAGTTATATACTGCTATAGCATTAGCAACAGCAACAACCCACAACTGCTACTACTACTTCTACTTGTAATTCCAACTCAATGGGAAGGTCTCCTTGTTGTGAGAAAGCTCACACAAACAAAGGAGCATGGACTAAAGAAGAAGATGATCGTCTTATTGCTTACATAAGAGCTCATGGTGAAGGGTGTTGGCGCTCACTACCTAAAGCTGCTGGCCTTTTAAGATGTGGCAAAAGTTGCAGACTCCGTTGGATCAACTATCTCCGTCCTGACCTCAAGCGTGGCAACTTCACTGAAGAAGAAGACGAGCTCATCATCAAACTCCATAGCCTTCTTGGGAACAAGTAAGTCCAACACACTCCCCTAGGCTTTCCTATTGTGAAAGTTGAATCTTTCTACTGTCTCAACAAACTGGTATCAAAGTTTATGCTTTCAAAATACTTTCTGCTATGGACGTAGGCTGCTAATTGTGAAAGCGGAAGCTTCTACTGTCGCAACAAACTGGTATCAAAAAGCTTCCGCTTTCACAACACTTTTTGTTGTGGACTTAAGCTGTTAGGTCAAACCATGTTAATTCTTAGCGTTGTAAGTTGTTAATATCTTTCAGTGATTAATGGGGTCTCTTGAATTTTTGCCATAGGTGGTCTTTGATAGCTGGGAGATTACCAGGGAGAACTGATAATGAGATAAAGAACTATTGGAACACTCATATAAGAAGAAAGCTCTTGAACAGAGGGATAGACCCTGCAACTCACAGGCCAATGAATGAGGCTGCTGCTGCAGCAGCAGCAGCTCAGGTTGAAGCAACCACAATATCTTTTGCTGCTGTGAAAGAAGAAGAAAAAAGCAATAGTGGGTTTAGTGGGAAAGACACAAAAATCCCAGTTCAAGAAAAGTGTCCAGACTTGAACCTTGAGCTTAGAATTAGCCCTCCTTGCCACAACCAGACTGAGCCATTGAAGAGTGGTGGGAGGGTTACTATATGTTTTTCTTGCAGCTTGGGTGTGCAGAATAGTAAGGAGTGCAGCTGCAGAAATGATAGTGTTGGTAGTAGTAGTAGTGATAGCAGTGCTACTGGTTATGATTTCTTGGGGTTGAATGGTGTTGTATTGGATTACAGAGGCTTGGAAACGAAATGAGATGGGGAACTGGGTTTGAAATTATGTAACATCAACAGATTAATGGAGAGAACTTGAGAAAGAGATTGGTATTAATTTGAATCTCTCTAAATTTCTCTTCGTTTTTCTTTTTTTCTCTAATTTGTATAATTAGTATTAATATTAAATAGTTATATAGTACTAGTACAGTTGAGCATTATTGGTGAATGTCTTTCATTTATTGGTGTATTCAATGTTCTGGCCTTTCTTTTTCTTTTTTTTTTCTTTTTTTTTTTTTTTCAATTTTTACATTTTAGTTCATCAGATAGGATTGGGTTTTGAGTTTTTTTTTTTTTTTGGGGGGAAATATAAAATCATTTCTTTCAACTATAATTAATTGTAAACTCTTATCCTTTTTTAAGATAGTCCAAAAGGCATGTTTCTCTTTGATATTATCTATCTTTTCTATAAGATTTTCTTTTGGATGAATCTTTTATTACAGAGTAATATTTTATTCATGTGATACAGATGAATTCAATTTCATGACCACTTTCCTTCCCCTTTCTTTTCTTTTTCCCCCATTTCAGATTCTTCTGAGTTGTCTTTTTGGGGAAGAGGGTTGGATTTTGATTTTAATTTTAATTTTAATGGATAAGTTGTGAGAGGAGGAGAAATCAGGAAAAGATGGAAAGGTGGATAACCTATCCTTTCTAGTTTCCACTACACAATTTAAAGCAGAAATACACTCCATAAAAAACGTGAAGAAACTAACAACTGTCCTTACTAGTAGTACCATCTTTCTACCAACCTATAAGTTGTTACATTTATTATCTAAGCCGTAACCCAACAAACCTATAAATATGGCAAACCTCATAATCATTCAACCTAAAACCCCTTTTGGCCTATTGTATTGAGTATTCACACTTAAGCTCCTCCGATGATTAATTTTCGATTTATAAATCTAAAGGTATATTCTAGTATCTCAATTTTATGATTCCTTGTATACGATTATATTTTAGATCTTTTTCCCTTTTTACGAGGGAATTTGACTTTCTCCAATAATGTAAGACGAGCACAGTTTCTTTTCCCTCCTCTCAAAGTCAAATAGAAATATTTGACGAGGACCATGCTAGTTCTTGAGCATGTCACCACACTACCAAGTGATTGTTGGTAAAATCTTGAGAATGGTCCAAAAGATTGGTTGGATACTAGTATTTTGGAATTAAGAGTGTCAAGAAGACCCCAAGTAAAGGTCTTATAGCTGTAGGCGTTTAGCCCCAAGCTACAAGCTACAAGAAAAGTACTAGCTCTCAAGGTGAGAAATTCTTTTCTTTTTTTTTCTTTTTTTTTTTTTACATTTGTTTATACATATAATTTCTAGGTTAGCTCAAACCATTAGAGTATACTTAATTTAGTGGTATATTTTGACAAGAGAGAATAAACTTGGTTGTTCACATGGTCCTATAATTATAGCACGATACCAACTTTTTAAATATTTCCCTTCTTAGTGGTTTTGCTTCGAGGTATAAGTTAGTTAATTTGTAATGTTTGACTAAAGGTTTACACTCTAAAGTATTGAATGCATTATCTATTTTTTTGTTAGCTTGGTACCAACTATATGAAAGATGCAATGCAATTATTTGATCATGAGAAGTTGTTGATCAATGTTTCAGGTGTTATTGTGTATTTCATAGGTTGAAGAGGGAAAAAAAAATCGAAATAAAGGGCCATCTTGATTATAACAAGAGCACAAAATTGAAATACCCAAAAAAAAAAAAAAAAAAAGTAGAAGAAAAAGAATTATAACAAGAGCACAAAATTGAAATACCCAAAAAAAAAAAAAAAAAAAGTAGAAGAAAAAGCTACACAAAACATGGATCTGAAAGAAGTCTCACAGTGTTGACTTGATGTGCCTAGATCATGTGTGTGTGTATATATATATATATATAAAGATTAGTTCAAGAAATAATATTGGTAAGATTGTTGATCGAATCAAGCCAAAAGAAGAAGAAAATATAAAATAAACATTTCTTTTATGTTTCTTTGTCTTATTGTCAGTAGAGATGAGCCAGACACATTTAATCTAATCATTCCAGAGTCGATACCACACATACCAAAGATGGTGCCAAAGTAATCAACATTTTTAACATTTAAAAACCTAATTAAACCTTTCCTGTCACAATGGCTGCAAACAGCTAGCCCAGAAATGTTGAAGTTTATTAAGGATTTAAAATTTGTTTTAAAACGTGCAAAAGAAAAAAAGAGAGGCAAATATATACATTCTTTTTTTGGAAAAAGTATTTTGGAAGTAATAGGAATATATGACATAAATTATTAATTGGAAGTTTGCTTAGAAGTTATTAATAATCAAATAAGGCTAAAAAAAGTTTTCCATTTTATTATAAACACAAGTACCTTTCAAACAAAGTTTTCTTTAATTAATAAATGGCAATTGAAGTTTGAAATTTTCTTAAGGAGGTATTAGAAAGACTTTGCCACTGGCTGAAATTGATTTGCTGACCTATTGTTTAAAAGATTTCATTTTTCCAAAATAATGTTTGATTGTTTTTGCTTTTGATTTCTTAATCTAGTCTATTCAGAATGTAACAAGATTGCTATTTTGTATTTTAGGTTACTTTTAAAAAATCATAATTAAAACAACCGATGTTGTAATGATTTAGACCGAATTTAATAATTTTTATTGAAGAGTTAAACCCTAGCACTGGTGAAATGTAATTTTTTAAATTATGGGTTAACAAATCAAATTTGATAGCCCAAAAAATTAGATATATAAAATGTGCAGCTACGCCCAGATAACTAAGTGACATATAAAAAAGCATGCTATAGAAGGAGATAGACATTAAGGCGTGTATATGAACCAAAAGATTCATAAACAATTTAGGCTTGGTTCGATAAAAAGTTTTTTCATATATGTTTGTTTATAAACAATCCAAACACAAGTTTTAATTTTAGACTTGTTTAATAAACAAGTTGTGGCCAAGCAACAAAAAAAATGTTTATGAACAAGCCCATGAACAATATATATATATATATATAAACAGGCTCTTGAACAATGAAACTCGATAATAAACAACCTGAGTCTAGACTTGTTTACGGGCTTGGTATAAGCTTGATAAGAGATTGAAAAATAAAATTATATCTCACTAAACATTTAATTAATTGGGAATAGGGACCACTCGTCCAAACCAAATGAGATTGATAATATTCTTAATATGAGTTTAATAATGTTTTTTTGTTAGATTCTGAGCTTAAAAGTTTAAAATTGAGCTTGAGCTTTTAGACCTTTTGATAAACTCAAGTTTAAACATTGGTTGTAAGCTTGGTTTGAGCTTGACCTAGGATTGAACATTTAGTTTTTATTATTGAGCCAAGCTCAAATATTTAATACTCAACAAAATTAGGCTCGTTTATATCCCTAAATAAATAAAATATGTAAAATGAAATAATAATTATCTCTTAAGATTTGGCTTATAACCAGTGTTGTGGAGCACTAAATGTGACACATACACAATATATATCCAAAATTGATCATATATCAGACTTGCGTCTCATCTAATTCACTAAACAGCATCCTTACCCTATCTCTTTAATTTTTTTTAGTTAGGACACTATGTTTGAAGTTATAATTCTCAAACTTATTTGGTAATAAAGTTAAAGAGGATAATGGGTCACCAAGACCTAAATTACCCACCATCCAAATTCTATCCACTAGCATTAATTTATGGTCGTCACTGACTTCATAGATGAGTCTAACATGTGCTAGACCTTTCACTAGTTTTTGGGTTCAATCTATAATGTTCATTATGACGTTAGCTTGAGATTACACCTAGAAATTTTATAATCTTCTTCCTCTTGTTTGTACTTATCAAATATTTTGGTTTTTTGTAAGGTACCAACTAATCGATTAAAAAAATTCCCTAAAATTAAGATGTAGAAACTATTATATATAGTTTAAGAAGTAGCTAAAACAGTGAGCAAAGAGAATCTCCCAAAGAAGGAAGAGTTCCAAAAAAGCAATCTAAAGAAATTTAAGATAGGCCATGAGCAAAAGGACAAATTAGTTGTAGTTGCTAGCTATGTTATGAAAACCCAAAAAACAATGGCCCCTTCTCACATAATATAAAAAAGGGTGTCACTTTTCAACTTTTTTTTCACTTTTTTCAAAGGTGTTAGGTAGAGACATTAGAAGCTTCCATGAGATTTTTTTTTTTTTTCCTCCCTATATCTTGCTCTAAAAGAAAATTGTATAACAAGGCTATGATGTTGTTGTTGTTGTCTTTTTTTGTTGTTTTGTATTTGTTATTAAAATTATTGCTTCTCTCAACATCAATGGGTAATTATTCTTCTTCCTTCATTGTTAATGGGTTCAACTTCCACCAACATCACATGCATGATGGTCATGGTGGGTCCTTTAGGTTTCCTTTTGAACCCTACTTTAGCTTAAAAGCACCTTATGGGTTTCAAAATATTCAATTCTTGTATTTAATAATTGTCTCCCAACTTATAATGTTTTTTTTTTTAATATATTTTGTTGGTTTTTGGAAAGTACTTTTATCCAATTCTTTTTTGATAGATGACAAAATTGAAAATTGTGTAGTGGCCAGTATTATGGCAAAAATTTATGACCTTGTGACTTATTCAGAGACCCACCTTGCAATCAAAGCCATTTTCCTTTTCTTTTTTTTTCTTTTTTTAATATAAAAAAATTTAAAAAGTCATTATAATACATTGCATTTGTTATTTATTGAAGTTTAAACTAACCAAATCCATACAACAACGTTATGGAATTGTCATGTTTTCTCTGACAAATTTAGGTTAATGAAAATGACTATTATACAATGTTTATATTCCCCGGCTATTGAAAAAAAAAAAGTTGAAAAGTTGATATATTATATACCTAGTTAATGATATATATGAGTTAGATTCAATAAATATTTAGTTAATAAATTTTATCAAATTAATCTTTGTTGAAATATAATTCCTTCTCATGACCGTTATATCTATCAAGTACCAACATGCTAGAAAAATTATAAAAATAAGTAGGTATATAAGATCTATAAAATGTTTTAAATTATAGTTCAATAATTTTTAAGGACTTTGTTAATGTGTGCCCTTAGGGCACACATTATTTTTCATTTTTGGAAAAGTTTTTCTCGAGAATTGAAAAAATATTCACAGTTTTTTCAATTTTTGAAAAAATGTTTTTAAAAATGGGGAACACATTAACCGAACCTAACTTAAATAGATAAGAAAATTATAGATAAAATCATTATAAATTAAGGAAAATGCTAACAAGTGCAGGCACTAGTTAATAATTTATTTAAAGAAAGTTTTTATGAGAAATTAAAAAAAATTAATATTTTGACAAATTTTTTCATTTATTATAAAAGTGATATTAAAATTTTTTTAAAATAAATTATTAAAAAATGTCATAAGAGCACTTGTTAACGTAACTTATAAATTAATACTATAATTTATGTGTATTAAATTTAACGTGTCTTACAAGCATTTGGAAGATATATATAATTCCCCGATAGGCTCGAAGGTATTTATTAATTATTAATTGAATGAAAAGTTTACATCAGAAAATTGAATAAAAAGTTGTTGAATGCTCTTTAATACTACAGTGTAGGTGTAGCATTCAACTAGACTGATGTGAATCAGTCATATGGTACTCCCAAAAAGTTGGTGTACCGTCTTTTTTGGGACTAGCGCAGATAGATCCTAATCCGAAGTGAAGAACTTTGTATAACTCTTATTTCTTGGGATCCAAAAAGATCATAATGTCTCTCACTCACTCTAGACATTCGATTTAGGTCTCATGTAAATGTAATGATTTTTTTTTGTTTTGGAAATTTGATGAGAATTTAAAGTCTGGTATTTGTATTTAAATATATATTTTTAATTTTTAAATAATATTATATATATTTTTATATACTATTTTATTTATGTGTATTTTTAAAAAAATTATTATTTAAATACACATATCAAATAAATCTTTATATATTAGAAAAAGATTTCTAAGATGGTGTTTCGTTGGATGTAAAAAGGGAAAAAAAAAAAAGAAATTAGAGAAAAAAAAAATTTGGACCAATTTGGTTAAAGAGAAATGAAAATGGTGAGGCATGAGATTTTTCATTGGAGCACATTCTTTTCTTTAGAGTTGTATATGATTTTCAAAAGCAAAAAATAAAAAATAAAAAATAAAAAATTATTTTATAAATAGAATTGTAGGGACTCAGTTTGGATTTGACCCTGAGTATGAATGGGTTTTCAGCCCAACAAGCCCAAACAATAAATTTTTAGAGCATGGGTCCAAGAACTAGTGTTGTATGACAGGAAAGGTTACACTCATCTGGTAATAAGGGATACTTTTGGTTCATTCCTTGAGAAAATCTCTCCTCGGCTCTCTTTTAATCAGTTTCTCTCTCCTCTTTTTTTTTCTCCCAAAAGTCCTCTTTTTTATTTCCTTCGTTCTTATGTTATATACTCCGTTCTCCCCCCGTTTCCATTGTACACGTGTAGTTCTTATCTTGGGAGCTCCTTTCTGTCCCATCCAGCACCTACCGGAATTTTCAGCTTAGTGGCCATAAAGCTGCTTAGTTACTATTCAGGTATCACCTCCACATTAATGCGGTCAGAGTGTTAGCTGGAACGCATTTAATGTGGAGGTGATGGCCTTAGAAGATATTTGCTATCTTCCCCGACGCCCCCTTAAGTTATATCCAATTTCCAGTTCAGATACAACCTTGCGAAGCCTCCCCCATAACATGAAAGTTACATTCACCTCGGACTTTGGTGTCCTCGGACGTGTGTTATGCCGCTGTACATAATATCCACTCGTTTCTCCTATATTACCCATTTAGTAATAACAAAACTTTTTTAGGCTGTCCTCGGATAACTAAGTGTTCTCGGATTGGGCCGTTGGGCCCCGAGCCCACTTCTGAGGATTACTATACCTTTTTAACTAACAGGCCCCACAATAGCCCCTCAAAATCTCGATTTTTGCCACCTCGGGAAAAAGGGAGATTTTGATATCCAGCCCTCATTTATTTCGTAGGTTTCCCCTGCTTTCAGAATATCTTTTTGTTTACCCAAGGCATGCTCCTGACGTTTCGGCGTCATGAGCACGCCATTATTAAATGATAACTGCTCTGTTGTCTCGCACGTTCAACGATCTGATGCAAATCTAACGGCGGGAGATCCTTTGCATTTATGGGCGGGGTTTTTCCCGCTCCCACTTTCTGTGCCCTTATAAAGTACCTTTCAAATTAAATCTTTCTTCAGTTACAAATTACTCCCTCTCAGCACGTATTCATTGAATCTGTCTTTCTCTCATTACTCCACGCTCTCATAAATACTAAGAGCCCGTCCGAGGAGCTTATTTTTCAAACCTGCAAGTTTCCTTAACCCTCCCTAGTTTTTCATCTTCTGTATCAGTTTTTCTCTGCTACTATTAGAAAATGGGTAGATTTAAGTATCTAGTTTTCCATAGGTTTGGGTCCGAGGACCATACAATACCTTGGTTCTGTCTAGTACTCAGGTATAATGGTGTGTATAGTTTTACCATAGGCTTGGGTCTGAGGACCATGCAATACCTTGGTTCTGTCTAGTACTCAGGTATAATGGTGTGTATAGTTTTACCATAGGCTTGGGTCTGAGGACCATGCAATACCTTGGTTCTGTCTACCACTTCTATTTTTCTGTAAGTATCTAGTTTCCCCATAGGTTTGAGTCCGAGGACCATGCAATACCTTGGTTCTGTCTAGTACCCAGGTATAATGGTGTGTATAGTTTTACCATAGGCTTGGGTCCGAGCCGATGGCGCCCTACATGGTGGCCCAGAGGGATGTTGTTTGGAGCACCAAACGTCTCTCCTCGGAGCGCACCCCCGAGAAGAAGACGTGTGAATTCATCTCATGGGCTGCTCGAGTGTTGCCGTCTCCAAACGGCCAACACTTGTGAGGATCGGAGAGAATCAAGAGAACATCATGGGGAAGGTATTCTAGAGCCCCTGCATCTGCTCCTCTCTTTGTTCCAGCTCCGCCGAGCCGAGAAGGGAGTTGTTGTGGCTGGAAACATGATGGCCCTCCCCCTCCCCGGCCTTTTGTGTCAAGCTCTCCCATTCTCTTTATACCGATAAAGGGACGACTTGACACTTCCCACCGGCTAGCTTTTTTAGGGCGGCTCCTGGGCCTCTGCTGGTAGGATTAGCTTGTAAATTTGTGTGTGAGACACATCTGCCTGAGCCTCTGATTGTAATTTGTACTGTTTCTATTTATGAAATAATAACATCAAGATTTCTCTTTTCGTTGTCGAATCTTCTATTTTCTCTCTTTTTTTTTTGTGTTTTTGATTTTTTTTTACAACGACCACTTAGAGCAATGGCTTGGTGCGTCGGCCAGCACCCTAATCTCCCCACAGACGGCGCCAATTGTAGGGACTCAGTTTGGATTTGACCCTGAGTATGAATGGGTTTTCAGCCCAACAAGCCCAAACAATAAATTTTTAGAGCATGGGTCCAAGAACTAGTGCTGTATGTCAGGAAAGGTTACACTCATCTGGTAACAAGGGATACTTTTGGTTCATTCCTTGAGAAAATCTCTCCTCGGCTCTCTTTTAATCAGTTTCTCTCTCCTTTTTTTTTTCTCCCAAAAGTCCTCTTTTTTATTTCCTTCGTTCTTATGTTATATACTCCGTTCTCCCCGTTTCCATTGTACACGTGTAGTTCTTATCTTGGGAGTTCCTTCTGTCCCATCCAGCACCTACCGGAACTTTCAGCTTAGTGGCCATAAAGCTGCTTAGTTACTGTTCAGTATCACCTCCACATTAATGCGGCCAGAGTGTTAGCTGGAATGCATTTAATGTGGAGGTGATGGCCTTAGAAGATATTTGCTACCTTCCCCGACGCCCCTTAAGTTATATCTAATTTCAGTTCAGATACAACCTTGCGGAGCCTCCCCCATAACATGAAAGTTACATTCACCTCGGACTTTGGTGTCCTCGGACGTGTGTTATGCCGCTGTACATAATATCCACTCGTTTCTCCTATATTACCATTTAGTAATAACAAAACTTTTTTAGGCTGTCCTCGGATAACTAAGTGTCCTCAGATTGGGCCGTTGGGCCCCGAGCCCACTTCTGAGGATTACTATACCTTTTTAATTAACAGGCCCACAAGAATAGTAAGTATAAATAATAATAAAAAATAGAAAATAAATATTACTTAATATATTTCATCTTAATCATCTATCAAAATAAACTCAACGTTTATAAATTTCAAAAATCATATATGATTGATCATGCATTAAAGTTTGCAATAATTTTCTTTTTAATGTACAAGATTAAAACATTCATTATAAGATCATGCATTAAAGTACAAGATTAAAACTATTTATAGATGATTTCTCTCCTTGGATTGGATTTTTATGCAGCTCAGAACCCCTAAACCTTATGTTTAACAAGGAAAACTTGAGGACAACCCGATAAAAATATATCTCTAACTTCAATTAAAATGCCTATAAAATAGGATACTCTCCTATTAATCCATGTCTTCAAACAAACTTATCCAAAATTAAAAATTAAAAAAAAAAAAAAAAAAAACCCAAACACATAAAAAAAGTTTGAAATTACTCAGCCTCATTTGCTTAGCATTATATTCTATAGGATAAATTATAATTTTCATAGGTTCCATTTTAGTAACTCAAATTTAAAAAGTTTGGATTTGGTCCCTAAAATTACCCCCCCCCAAAAAAGGGGACAATTCCCTGATTCAATCCCTCTATCCATTTTCATATTTATGTGAAAAAAGAAAAAAGAAAAAAAAAAAGAAGATGTTGAAGCACCCATATTTTTGGGGACCACATCAAAAAAATTGAATATTTGAGGGATTAAAATCCAACCAACCTCATATTCAATTAACCTAAATTGGTTGACCCCATAAATGGTGGGGCTAAATTATTCCTTTTTGAAATTTAAATGACCACCTTATCAAATTTGAAGGACCAATATCAAATTTTTAATTCAAATTTCAAGAAACAAAATTCTAATTTATCCTATTCTATAACATGTCCATTGTTTTTCTAATGTTTTAAGTAAAAAGAAAAACACCCAAACGAATTGTTTAGGTAGAGAGCTATACAATAACATGGCAACACTAAGATATCAAAGTCTCAAAACTTTTTTTTTTTTTACTTTGGGTCTCAAGTAACAAACAACTAGATTTTAAGAGACAAAGTACAATTTTATTATTATTAAATATCCAAACTTTAAAATTGTTATTGGGTCAATGGCCCCATTGTTCAATTCATAGTTCCCACTTCCCAATCTTATAAAAAATCACATATACTAACTATTTGAAGTTTGTGCTTACAAACCAAGTATAATATATATATTTTTTCTAATATGAATGGAATTATGGTAATAACTTAATAATAATAATAAGAAGAATTAAAATTTGGGTTGTAATTGTTTAAGAAAAGAGGGGACCTCAAAATTTGGATAGAAGATCATAGATAGAGCTTGGAAGCATGTCTCTATCCCAAACGCCACCAACTCCTCTCTTTTTGGGCGGTAGTTGGCAGCCGTCCGGCGTAGGATCATGTGCGTTGTTGCGGCTGTGGGTCCCTCACCAGTCACGTCGCAGCCTATTGGGCCCCACCCTTTAATTACATACACATTGATACTGATACATACTACTCTTTCTCTTTCCTTCTTATCTTCTTCCCAACTTGAAGAAGATTTAATCACGAACTCTAATCACCTTCGAGGACTGCAAAAGTAACACCAATCTCCAAAGCAAATTCGAAGGCTTTCATAGCTAGTACAGCTTCAACTTCAACAACTGAGTGTGGAAGAGCTATAGCGTGTGACATGGTTGTGAAAGAAAGAGAGGTTATTATTATTATTTTTTTAAAATTTCAACTTATACCTTTTAAATTTAGCATGTTTTCGATTCAATCATTTAAATTTCTTTTATATATACTCCTATATATATTAGCCCCATCACTGGCACTTTGCACATATAATGAGGTTTTTTTTATTTGACTAAATAATATATAAAATAATTGTGAATATTTTTTAATAATACTTAAAAGTCAGATAGAATAGATTTTTCTCTACGTGGGAGTTGATAAAGGCTTGAAATTTAGAATTTAAAATAAAAATTGGTAATTCAAATTGGAGAAGAAAAGGAAAAGCATAAATTTAAAACTTAAAAAAAAAAAATTACTCTTTTAACTAGTTTGTGTTTTTAAATTTAAAATTATTTAACTAAAAAAAATGGTATTTTAGAGAGTTTAAGAATTTGAGTATAAATATTTTAATAAGCAAACTGATGAAATCCAAACAGGGAATCCTGTTATTAATAGGATATATATATATTAGTCCTTTAACTTTAAAACAATTTCAATTTAGCCATATACGTCTAGTTACATTCAATTTTGTTGTTAGTTTTAGTAATTTTTTATTTAAAGAAAACTTTTTTAAAAAGACGATTTGGTGAACTTATGCGAATTGGATGAAGGACGACAAAATGACCTTATTGGAAACAAATGGAAGTTAAAAAATTGAAATTTGAGGGATTAAAATCCAACCAACCTCATATTCAATTAACCTAAATTGGTTGACCCCATAAATGGTGGGGCTAAATTATTCCTTTTTGAAATTTAAATGACCACCTTATCAAATTTGAAGGACCAATATCAAATTTTTAATTCAAATTTCAAGAAACAAAATTCTAATTTATCCTATTCTATAACATGTCCATTGTTTTTCTAATGTTTTAAGTAAAAAGAAAAACACCCAAACGAATTGTTTAGGTAGAGAGCTATACAATAACATGGCAACACTAAGATATCAAAGTCTCAAAACTTTTTTTTTTTTTACTTTGGGTCTCAAGTAACAAACAACTAGATTTTAAGAGACAAAGTACAATTTTATTATTATTAAATATCCAAACTTTAAAATTGTTATTGGGTCAATGGCCCCATTGTTCAATTCATAGTTCCCACTTCCCAATCTTATAAAAAATCACATATACTAACTATTTGAAGTTTGTGCTTACAAACCAAGTATAATATATATATTTTTTCTAATATGAATGGAATTATGGTAATAACTTAATAATAATAATAAGAAGAATTAAAATTTGGGTTGTAATTGTTTAAGAAAAGAGGGGACCTCAAAATTTGGATAGAAGATCATAGATAGAGCTTGGAAGCATGTCTCTATCCCAAACGCCACCAACTCCTCTCTTTTTGGGCGGTAGTTGGCAGCCGTCCGACGTAGGATCACGTGCGTTGTTGCGGCTATGGGTCCCTCACCAGTCACTGTCGCAGCCTATTGGGCCCCACCCTTTAATTACATACACATTGATACTGATACATACAACTCTCTCTTTCCTTCTTATCTTCTTCCCAACTTGAAGAAGATTTCATCACCAACTCTAATCACCTTCGAGGACTGCAAAAGTAATACCAATCTCCAAAGCAAATTCTATGGCTTTCATAGCTAGTACAGCTTCAACCTCAACAACCGAGTGTGGAAGAGCTATAGTGTGTGACATGGTTGTGAAAGAAAGAGAGGTTATTATTATTATTTTTTTTAAATTTCAACTTATACCTTTTAAATTTAACATGTTTTCGATTCAATCATTTAAATTTCTTATATATATATACTCCTATATATATTAGCCCTATCAATGGCACTTTGCACGTATAATGAAGTTTTTCTTATTTGCCTAAATAATATATAAAATTATTGTGAATATTTTTTAATAATATTTAAAAGTCAGATAAAATAGATCTTTCTTTATGTGGGAGTTGATAAAGGCTTGAAATTTAGAATTTAAAATAAAAATTGGTAATTCAAATTGGAGAAGAGAAGGAAAAGCATAAATTTTAAATTTTAAAAAAAAATCGTAAATTACTCTTTTAACTAGTTTGTGTTTTTAAATTTAAAATTATTTAACTAAAAATAAGGATATTTTAGAGAGTTTAAGAATTTGAGTGTGAATATTTTAGTAAGCAAATTGATGAAATCCAAACAGGGAATTAATAGGGTATATATATTAGTCCTTTAACTTTAAAACAATTTCAATTTAGCCATATACGTCTAGTTCCATCCAATTTTGTTGCTAATTTTAGTAATTTTTTTATTTAAAGAAAACTTTTTTAAAAAGACGATTTGGTGAACTTATGCGAATTGGATGAAGGACGACAAAATGACCTTATTGAAAACAAATGGAAGTTAAAAAATTGAAATGAAAAAAAGGGACTTAGAAAACTTTTTTTTTTTTTTTTTTGATAAAGACTTAGAAAACTTATTGAAATATGTGAAAAGTAAGAATGTGTTACATATAATTAGTCTTAATTTTTTTTTTTCAATATAATAGGATTTGAATGGATGGAATTCGCTTCATATTGATTGTTTATTTATTTATCAAACTAAGAAACCAATAGATTTCTTTTTGGTTGGTATGGAATTAGATCCTAAATCTCTTATTGGAAGACAATAAATTTTACCCATAGAGCTAGTTTGAACCGAGAAAAGTTATTTAATCTAACACTATATACTATCTCTCTCTCTCTCTCTCAAAAAAAAAAAAAAAAATCTAACACTATAAATTTGCAAAACAGCTTTCAAAATTTTAATTATGACAAAGTTGATATTTGCCAGAATAAATGAGTGTGACCCCATCCCATGAAAGCTAAATGGGACCTTAGATTCTCGTACTATAGTACCATAATTAAACGTAAACTAAAAGAAGAAAAAAAGGGTTAGCCTACCAACTTGACAATGTTCAGATTTGTGAATACGGTTTAGTTGTATAGTTTTGGTCCTTTTAATTTGACAATGTTCAATTTATAACACAGTTTGCTTGTATATTAGCCATTTTGATGAATAGCGACATTTTTGCACTTTTTCAATTTTATGACATTAATGTTTGATAATACCTTTTCTCTCAAAATATATTAATATATCTTAATAAATAATGTTAGGAATATAATTTGTTCCACAACATTTTTTTTAATTATAATATGTTAAAGAAATAAATTGTGATTAGTGCAATATTAGTTTTTTGTTGGGAGTTAAAATGGCTAATGTATTAGGCTAAATAGAAATATATCTATTACAAACGTTTGCTGCCTTATATAAGGTGGGCAAGTTCTCTAACACATCCAATAGACGATTAAAAATTACAAATCAGAGTTTGAATTAGCGCCTAGTTAGCAACATTACTTTACTTACATTCAACCCCACTACTAACATCGTTTTCATAATATGTTGTCTCAATATTTGTGGGAAAAAGAAAACTGAAAAGAAGAAGAAGAAAAACACAAAGTTGTCTCAATATTTGGTATATGTTAACTCTAAATGACACAATTGTCAAAGATAGGAGTGAATATGGTGATTTTGTCAAAATGTGAATCTATAAAACATGTGGGCACTGTTGTTAATGTCTTTTTCTCCTCAAAATAAGGTTAGTATAAGATAGCTGCAGCGTGGAATTACTGTCATTTGCTGAGTTTCTTGTCAGTTGGACCTAAAGCTATGCCACTCAAAATGCAGAGTGACAGTCAGTCGATAATACCAAGAGTTCATATTTTTATGCATGAAGATCACATTTGGGTCATTATGACCTATGAAAATTGAGACTTTTATCAAATTTATTATTATATCAATGTTATACCCAGATGAGTGATAGAGGAACAGATCAGAAGAGATGAGAGAGAAATTTGGGTTATATTTGGTAACATCTTTTATTTTTTATTTTCAAAAACTTGTTTTTGGACATATAAAGAAAAAACAATTTTCTTATATTTTTGAAATAAAAAACATGTTTGGTTAGTTGAAATAAAAAAAATAATTTTTTGAAGAAAAAAAATAGAAAATACTAAAATATGTTGTTACTAGAATATAAACTGTGGGAGGAAAAGTCCAACCATACGTAGTGGGCCTAAAACCCAATGTGAAGGTTATTGTATGTCCGAAGAAGCTAAAATTGTTGAGGGGTACTTCGCACGAAAGAAGGATACTTGGGAACGAAGAAGATCCGTCCGAAGAGAGTATCAGTGTTCCGAAGAGATCATTCTCTTCGGATGTAAAGATTCTTGGTCATATAAATATCTGGGGGGTTCGAATGAGTTTACTAATGACTTCAGCAGTCTAGATAAGCTTTGGATACGTCTGGAGATAAGAAGAGTGGAGAAATATCTAAAAGGAAAAGCTGCCACCACCGTATTAAATGCACTACAGCAACTTTTCTGACCGCATTTATTTGGAGAATACCCCTGAACAGTATAACCTCAACTACCGCCACTCACAAAAAACTGAGGAAGATACATGACATGACATGCACTCAAGTAGGGACCTAAATGAAGAACAAGTGAAGGATGGGGATGATGGGGGAGGATGCTATAAAGAAGAAGAGCTCCTAATAAAGAGAGGGGAAAAGCAAAAAGAGAGATTTTACTGTAGCCCTAAGAATTGTAACCAGTATTCAATTTATCATAAGTCTCTTCGGACTTGAGCTTATTTGATCTTTACGTGTATTTTTATGCTGGTTTATACTTGGATGTTGTGATCAACCGTTGTGAGCTCCACAGTCAACCTAGCTCTATCATCCACATTTTACAAATTTATTGTTTTGGTCTTGAGCCACAAATCCTAACCCTACATAAACTTTAATGCTAACTCATTAAATGAAACAGATCATTAAATTAAATGCGTATTTTCATTAACTTTTGAAAATTAAAAATTGAAAACAGCATTTTGCATCATTGCATATTTTCAGTTTCCTTCACAACTTGAGTTTTGAAAATAGTTTTTGTTTTTTGTCTATTTTGGGTTGCCAAACAAGTTTTTTAGTCTAAAAAATAGAAAAAAAAAAATTAAAAATATTTTAAAGAATTTATTTTAATTTTTGAAGTTTTTTTTAAATAATATTTTATTGTCTCGACATATTTAATTGACGTGTCAAGATCTGATTGGTCCAATCGTCTAACTAGTATACATGACAGATTTTTGTGTCATTTAATGGACACATCAGTACAGACATTTACAGAAGGTCTTTCGATCAAAACGAAAGATAATATCGAGGGACCAAATAAAAAATTTTAAGCTTTAAAAGAGCAAAATCAAAATCACCCGAACTTAAAATTATGATTTGTAGTTTTCTCATATAAAGAAAATGAAAAGATGATGACTTTCATTTTTTATAATGTGAAAAACTACGAAGAAGAAGCAACTGATAAATGATGGTAATGTCTTATTGTTTTGGGTAAGTAAGAAGCTGATAATGGTTATAATTAGCCTAATTAGGTACAGTGTTCCACAGAGAAAATGGTCCAGTGCTCAACTCCCCTTTACGGCTAAACACAATATTAAAAGGTCCCAATATTGTGGTGTTGGGTCAATTTTGGTGACTTAGATGAACACTACTGCCCTGTCCCTCTCCTATAGGCTTTGCTAATTTGGCTAAGTATAGCGTAGTGAGCAACACTAAATTTTCAATGGAAGCCCTTTCCTAGTGTTTAAATTTACGGAATATGTTAATAGGTGTCCTTAGGCATTCATAAAAGAAGTATGGATTGGGTCTAATCTACATTGAAAAATAGAGAAAAGAGCGACAGTTAATTAAAATATAAATTTTTCGGTGATTAAAGATAGCTCAACTCATTGATTGCGTTGAATTTTCCATCAATAGGATTCTTAATTTACGCGTCGAATCCCTTCCAACTTTTACTTCTAAAAAAAGGCAAGCTTAAAAGTTTTGAGAAGCTGAATTTTCTCATATTGATCGAGGGCAGGACATGAAGTACCGACCTTGTAAAAATGATTTGTATTACTTTTGACTAAATCTTTTGAAATTTTTTTAACATATAGTTTAAGAAATAATATTTCACATCCACCTTTTTTATCTGATAAGACCTACCGTATAGCAATGGTGAAGAGTGACTAGTGAGTGAGTACTGAAATTAAAAACATTAAAAAAAGAGGTGACGAATTGCTGAAAGCATGAAGTAGGACAAAACTATTTTCATACTAACAACTAGTAGACGTCTGTATTGGGATCTCACTAGTATTATATTTGTAGTTAGTATACAAATAATACAATGACGATGATGATAATAATGGTGTACAATGAGTGAGAGGATGGTACCCAAGGGGTACGCACAATGTTCAGGATAGTGAAAGATTAGCTGGTTGGAAAAGTTAATAGGGTTTGGTGGGATTACGTACTATTCATTGATGAAAATATCATAAACACAACAAATATATTCTATGCGACAAACACAAACTATTAGTGATTGATAAAAAAGTGAAATTAGTGATGAGTTCAGAATCTCAAATGAAAATCAAATAACAAACTGTTAGTTAAGATTTGTTACAAAAATATTGTAAATGTAGCGCTAATTTTTGTTAATTAAGAGAGAGAGGGAGAGATAAGCACAAAGCCATGTTTATGTTAGAAGATAGGGGGGAAGGATAGGATTGAGAAGTATGTGGCAGAGATCCATGGATGCTCATGTTGTTCGGTGGTAGTTGCTTTGGTGATTGTGATGGATCCCTAAGTCTTTCCCCTTCATATGGGTCAACTCTATGTCCCTTTCACTATGCTTAACCTCTCTCTCACACACACACACACTCTCTCTCTCTTTCTAATTTTTCTTAGATAAATTTATTGGAGGCCTCATTCTCTCACTAACCTGAACCCCTTCTATAACCTAACTTTATTCTTAAATATCCCTACCTGCCCAACATCTTCCACTATTCCAGCATCATCATAATAAAATAAGTTTAATGACATAATTTTTGTTTAGGGTCTTTTGAAGTCACATATTATAATTACTACGTAATAAAGATAATACAAGTAATGAGTTATGTGAAAATAATATTATTTCAATGATAATTTATCACAAAGTATAGGATGCAAAAGATTTTACTTTTATAATTGATCAATATATGAGAGAAAGAGTAGGCATTTGAATTTGAATTTGAACTTTCTTTTTTTTCTTTTTTTTGGGCAAATATAAGGTGGATTATTTAATGTAGATAAATGGATGTTTTTCAATGGGGTCATGATGGGATTCTGACACCAAATTTGAACCGTCCAGGGGTGTTTATTGTTTTGTCAGGAGTTTAGTTCTAAGTTCTAAGTTGTGAGGTACGAGTCAATTTGTATGAAACATCATATCACATAATGTAGATAACTTTACATTACAAGATAAGAAAAAGAAAAAGAAAAAGTTTGGAAGAGACTAAAGTCTAAACTGTGATAACAGTGATCATCTCATGCTCATGCCTCGGTTTCATGGGGGTGGACCTCTCTAATACATGGGCTTTTAGGTATTTGTCAAATTCACACGTTGTGAACAGTCAGTCTAGTCAGTCTATGGCTACAGACACAACTATTTTCATATTTAAATTTCACAATTTGCGGACTTTTGCAATTGAAAATGGGTAATGTAAAGTAGTGGGTCGCACAAATCAGCAAGTTGTAAAATTGAGTATGCAAATGATTGTTTTTAGAGTTATTTTAACCCTTTTTTGTAATATAATTGTCAAATGTTAATTAACTTTTTAATTAAGATGATTTATTGGTAAAGTTGTACAATTATAAATCTCTTACTAAAGATTTTAATTCAAACAAAAATTCCAAACCGACGCTGTTAGCATTGGAAAATTAATGCCAAAGTGTGAATCAAGATACATACTCACCACCAACTGCCTTTTCAAATTTTGATGTTTTCAACATTTTGTTATCTATGTTTCAAAATGGGCAACTGAAGCTGTCTCTTGTTGAAATTCCAACTTTAATTTGCGCATGTAATTAATGTTCTCTAACAACAATTATGCGACATTGATATGTTACTGTCAAGAAGAATACAAGGTTTGAGGTCCAAAATGACCCATCCAAAGGAATAAAGAAAAAAAAAAAAAAAGAATGTCCAACAGCAACTTCACAGGGGCAAATATGTTTCTCGAAGAGAAGTTGGCAAGTTAAAGAGGCAAGAAAATCTATGTTTGAATGATTTTCAATTAAAAAAGATTGCATGCTCATCATGATGCATTAGACTTCTACATGCAAAAACATTTTCTGTGTGCCAAAAAATTTCAAAAGAGATATACAGGATTCGCATATGGAGGACTTCTACCTCAGGAGCAGACAAACCTTACAAGATTGGGCAGCACAAAATTCAGTCCATCCATTGGTTTTGTTTTGAGGATACGGTGCAAAGACAAAATTCAAGTTTTTAATCATTAGTTGCATAAAGATTTCAACATAATCAAGTACAGAATTACAACAAAATGATTCCACAAGCTTATGATTCTTGCAGAATAATTGAAGCAACAAACATATGTCACGGTGGTTGATTGCCCTTTAATTATGATGAGTTCTTAAAAAAAAGTCTTAACTGTGCTATTAGTTTATTTAGGATTAACTATGCAGTCAAATCCATGTAGCATGTGTAGCCTCCTAGGAGAATTTTCAAGGTTAAAGCTTTTTTCTTTTTTTCTTTTTTTCTTTTTTTTAGAAGCGTTAAGGATAAAACTTAGATGCCGTTTCTTTGTTTTGTATCTTAAGTTACTCAATATAATTCAATCATCTATATAATTGCATTATTTAATACACTACGTGGTTGAATTTAATCGTCTTTGGAGACTACTACCTGTGTGGGGGGCAAGGGCTAGTATTCAAGTTTCACATACATACATACACGTAGATCTATCTCAGATAAAAAAATTGTATTAGGGGGAAAATAACACGCTTTGTATTACATTGACTAACACAACAAAATGCTTGAATTTTATTGACGAATCTGAAGTACAGCTGCATAAGAATTTGCCCAAATTTTCAATAACTTACGAATTTGCCCAATTTTCAATAACTTGCTTTCCTTAGAAGTTTTTGGAAGTGGTTGGAATTAGATGGNTATATTTTTTTTTCTTCCTTTTTTTTTTTTTTTTTAACTTACTGTAAAACGAATACTTAGAACTTAGAATTCTTATCTTTTTCAACCTACTGTAAAACGAATACTTAGAACTTAGAACACTTATCTTTTTCAACCTACTGTAAAACGAATACTTAGAACTTAGAACTCTTATCTTTTTCAACCTACTGTAAAACGAATACTTAGAACTTAGAACACTTACCTGGTGCACCGGCCAGCACCCTAATCCTCCCCACAGACGGCGCCAATTGTAGGGACTCAATTTGGATTGACCCTGAGTGATGGGTTTTCAGCCCAATAAGCCCAAACAATAAATTTATAGAGAGTGGGTTGACAGGTTTAGGTGCTGGCCGTCGATCACCATGCATGAACTTTTCTAATAAAAAATGCTAAGAGTTTCTTTACACATGGGAGGATGCTCCTCGGCCTGTGGCCGAAGAGGCCTTAATGTTCTTTCTTTTTTTTCCCCCTCTCTTTTTGCTTCACTAGCTTTTCTTTTATAGTTTTCATCTTCCTATCTCCTGCTTCCATCTGTTGATCATCTATTTGCCTTTCTTCTGGTCGTCCGTCCCATCAGAGGCCTTAACGGTACTCAAGTGGTTCACTCTAATCAACGTTATCCTGCCAAGGGGTTACCTCCCCATTAATGCGGTTAGGGGGGTTAGTTGAGTGCATTAAATGCGAGAGTGACAGCTTACTTTGGGGTTAGCCTCTCCCCAAAATCACCTTTGTCAGGCCGAGGATAAGATAGTCCTCGGCGTGGATTGGGAAAATAGGCTTTCCCCCTCTTTAGTCCAAAATAGCTTGTACTCCTCGGCATGGGCCTTGGGCCTGCTACATGATGGGCCGAGGCTATCAGGCCTATGGGCCCCACAATAGTAATGTCTTATTGTTTTGGGTAAGTAAGAAGCTGATAATGGTTATAATTAGCCTAATTAGGTACAGTGTTCCACAGAGAAAATGGTCCAGTGCTCAACTTCCCTTTACGGCTAAACACAATATTAAAAGGTCCCAATATTTTGGTGTTGGGTCAATTTTGGTGACTTAGATGAACACTACTGCCCTGTCCCTCTCCTATAGGCTTTGCTAATTTGGCTAAGTATAGCGTAGTGAGCAACACTAAATTTTCAATGGAAGCCCTTTCCTAGTGTTTAAATTTACGGAATATGTTAATAGGTGTCCTTAGGCATTCATTAAAGAAGTATGGATTGGGTCTAATCTACGTTGAAAAATAGAGAAAAGAGCGAAAGTTAATTAAAATATAAATTTTTCGGTGATTAAAGATAGCTCAACTCATTGATTGTGTTGAATTTTCCATCAATAGGATTCTTAATTTACGCGTCGAATCCCTTCCAACTTTTACTTCTAAAAAAAGGCAAGCTTAAAAGTTTT
Source organism: Quercus suber (assembly GCF_002906115.3). Lineage (NCBI taxonomy): Eukaryota > Viridiplantae > Streptophyta > Magnoliopsida > Fagales > Fagaceae > Quercus > Quercus suber. Next base: position 158,748 of record NW_027069471.1, read on the forward strand.
GAGAAGTTGAGAGGGTGTTTGGTACAGTAGTCTAAAAATTGTTGTTTATAGTTTTTTGAAATACGTGTGAGTGAAAAAATGTGTTGAAATGCGTAAAATGCTGTTTAAAAACTAAAAAATGTTGTTTGAAAACACAAACCAAACGGACCCTGAATTTTCTCATATTGATCGAGGGCATGACATGAAGTACCGACCTTGTAAAAATGATTTGTACTACTTTTGACTAAATCTTTTGAAATTTTTTTTAACATATAGTTTAAGAAATAATATTTCACATCCACCTCTCTTATCCGATAAGACCTACCGTATAGCAATGGTGAAGAGTGACTAGTGAGTGAGTACTGAAATTAAAAACATTAAAAAAAGAGGTGACGAATTGCTGAAAGCATGAAGTAGGACAAAACTATTTTCATACTAACAACTAGTAGACGTCTGTATTGGGATCTCACTAGTATTATATTTGTAGTTAGTATACAAATAATACAATGATGATGATGATAATATTGGTGTACAATGAGTGAGAGGATGGTACCCAAGGGGTACGCACAATGTGCAGGATAGTGAAAGATTAGCTGGTTGGAAAAGTTAATAGGGTTTGGTGGGATTAAGTCCTATTCATTGATGAAAATATCATAAACACAACAAATATATTCTATGCGACAAACACAAATTATTAGTGATTGATAAAAAAGTGAAATTAGTGATGAGTTCAGAATCTCAAATGAAAACCAAATAACAAACTATTAGTTAAGATTTGTTACAAAAATTCGAGCCTAGTGACGAATTTTAATGAAATAGATTTTCTTCACTTGTTTCTTGGATCTAGCGCTCATTTTTGTTAATTAAGAGAGAGAGAGGGAGAGATAAGCACAAAGCCATGTTTATGTTAGAAGATGGGGGGAAGGATAGGATTGAGAAGTATGTGGCAGAGATCCATGGATGCTCATGTTGTTCGGTGGTAGTTGCTTTGGTGATTGTGATGGATCCCTAAGTCTTTCCCCTTCATATGGGTCAACTCTATGTCCCTTTCACTATGCTTTAACCTCTCTCACACACACTCTCTCTCTCTTTCTAATTTTCTTAGATAAATTTATTGGAGGCCTCATTCTCTCACTAACCTGAACCCCTTCTATTACCTAACTTTATTCTTAAATATCCCTACCTGCCCAACATCTTCCACTATTCCAGCATCATCATAATAAAATAAGTTTAATGACATAATTTTTGTTTAGGGTCTTTTGAAGTCACATATTATAATTACTACGTAATAAAGATAATACAAGTAATGAGTTATGTGAAAATAATATTATTTCAATGATAATTTATCACAAAGTATAGGATGCAAAAGATTTTACTTTTATAATTGATCAATATATGAGAGAAAGAGTAGGCATTTGAATTTGAATTTGAATTCTTTTTTTTTTTTTGGGCAAATATAAGGTGGATTATTTAATGTAGATAAATGGATGTTTTTCAATGGGGTCATGATGGGATTCTGACACCAAATTTGAACCGTCCAGGGGTGTTTATTGTTTTGTCAGGAGTTTAGTTCTAAGTTCTAAGTTGTGAGGTACGAGTCAATTTGTATGAAACATCATATCACATAATGTAGATAACTTTACATTACAAGATAAGAAAAAGAAAAAGAAAAAGTTTGGAAGAGACTAGAGTCTAAACTGTGATAACAGTGATCATCTCATGCTCATGCCTCGGTTTCATGGGGGTGGACCTCTCTAATACATGGGCTATTAGGTATTTGTCAAATTCACACGTTGTGAACAGTCAGTCTAGTCAGTCTATGGCTACAGACACAACTATTTTCATATTTAAATTTCACAATTTGCGGACTTTTGCAATTGAAAATGGGTAATGTAAAGTAGTGGGTTGCACAAATCAGCAAGTTGTAAAATTAAGTGTGCAAATGGTTGTTTTTAGAGTTACTTTAACCCTTTTTTGTAATCTAATTGTCAAATGTTAATTAACTTTTTAATTAAGATGATTTATTGGTAAAGTTGTACAATTATAAATCTCTGACTAAAGATTTTAATTCAAACAAAACTTCCAAACCGACGCTGTTGCAGCATTGGAAAATTAATGCCAAAGTGTGAATCAAGATACATACTCACCACCAACTGCCCTTTCAAATTTTGATGTTTTCAACATTTTGTTATCTATGTTTCAAAATGGGCAACTGAAGCTGTCTCTTGTTGAAATTCCAACTTTAATTTGCGCATGTAATTAATGTTCTCTAACAACAATTATGCGACATTGATATGTTAATGTCAAGAAGAATACAAGGTTTGAGGTCCAAAATGACCCATCCAAAGGAATAAAGAAAAAAAAAAACAAAAAAAAAAAAGAATGTCCAACGGCAACTTCACAGGGGCAAATATGTTTCTCGAAGAGAAGTTGGCAAGTTAAAGAGGCAAGAAAATCTATGTTTGAATGATTTTCAATAAAAAAAGATTGCATGCTCATCATGATGCATTAGACTTCTACATGCAAAAACATTTTCTGTGTGCCAAAAAATTTCAAAAGAGATATACAGGATTCGCATATGGAGGACTTTTACCTCAGGAGCAGACAAACCTTACAAGATTGGGCAGCACAAAATTCAGTCCATCCATTGGTTTTGTTTTGAGGATACGGTGCAAAGACAAAATTCAAGTTTTTAATCATTAGTTGCATAAAGATTTCAACATAATCAAGTACAGAATTACAACAAAATGATTCCACAAGCTTATGATTCTTGCAGAATAATTGAAGCAACAAACATATGTCACGGTGGTTGATTGCCCTTTAATTATGATGAGTTCTTAAAAAAAAGTCTTAACTGTGCTATTAGTTTATTTAGGATTAACTATGCAGTCAAATCCATGTAGCATGTGTAGCCTCCTAGGAGATACCTCAGGAGCAGACAAACCTTACAAGATTGGGCAGCACAAAATTCAGTCCATCCATTGGTTTTGTTTTGAGGATACGGTGCAAAGACAAAATTCAAGTTTTTAATCATTAGTTGCATAAAGATTTCAACATAATCAAGTACAGAATTACAACAAAATGATTCCACAAGCTTATGATTCTTGCAGAATAATTGAAGCAACAAACATATGTCACGGTGGTTGATTGCCCTTTAATTATGATGAGTTCTTAAAAAAAAGTCTTAACTGTGCTATTAGTTTATTTAGGATTAACTATGCAGTCAAATCCATGTAGCATGTGTAGCCTCCTAGGAGAATTTTCAAGGTTAAAGCTTTTTTCTTTTTTTCTTTTTTTAGAAACGTTAAGAATAAAACTTAGATGCCGTTTCTTTGTTTTGTATCTTAAGTTACTCAATATAATTCAATCATCTATATAATTGCATTATTTAATGCACTACGTGGTTGAATTTAATCGTTTTTGGAGACCACTACGTGTGTGGGGGGCAAGGGCTAGTATTCAAGTTTCAAAGAAAGTTTCACATACATACACGTAGATCTATCTCAGATAAAAAAATTGTATTAGGAGGAAAATAACACGCTTTGTATTACATTGACTAACACAACAAAATGCTTGAATTTTATTGAAGAATCTGAAGTACAGCTGCATAAGAATTTGCCCAAATTTTCAATAACTTAGAATTTGCCCAATTTTCAATAACTTGCTTTCCTTAGAAGTTTTTGGAAGTGGTTGGAATTAGATGGCTGTGTATATTTCAGCAAGTCAACAATATCATTGTCTTGTATGTGGTCCAGAACACATGCTTAATTACAGGCAGCAGGTGAAGACTTGAGACCAGTTATTTTCAATTGTTTCTGAACTTTACAGCAAAACACTACCTGATACAGTGCCCAGCCAGTCAGAATTGCTAAATTGTGACTCGAACTTTGAAGAACGTTCTTTAGAAATTGTTTTAATTTTCCCTCACTTTTGTGCCACAATCTTCTATTGAAAATTTGTTTGTCATTAACATTGTGAGGGGAAAAGCCCAACCATATATAGTGAGCCTAAAGTCCAATGTGAAGGTTATTGTATGTCCGAAGAGGCTAAAGTTGTCGAGGGGTACTTCGCGTGAAAGAAAGATACATGGGGACGAAGAAACTCCGTCCAAAGAGAGCATCAGTGTTCCGAAGAGATCATTATCCTCGGATGTAAAGATTCTTGGTCATATAAATATCTAGGGGGTTCGAATAAGTTTACTAGTGATTTTAGCAATCTAGATAAACTTTGGACACGCTTGGAGATAAGAGAAATGGAGAAATATCTAAAAGGAAAAGCTGCCACCACCGTATCAACTTTTCTAGCCGCATTTATGTGGAGAAGACCCCTGAACAGTATAACTTCAGCTATCGCCACTCACAAAAAGCTGAGGGAGATACATGACATGACATGCACTCAAGTAGGGAGTCAGATGAAGAACAAGTGGACGATGGGGATGATGGAGGAGGATACTGTATAAAGAAGAAGGGCTCCTAATAGAAGGGAGGAAAAAAAAAAGAAAAGAAGAAAGAAGGAAAAAGAGAAAAGAGAGGTCTTACTGTAACCTTAAGAATTGTAACTTGTTTTCAATTTATCATAAGTCTCTTCGGACTTGAACTTACTTGATTTTTACGTGTATTTTTATGCTGGTTTATACTGAGACGTTGTGATCAACCGTCATAAGCTCCACAGTCAACCTAGCTCTATCATCCACACTCTAAAAATTTATTGTTTTTGAGATTGGGTCACACATCCTAACCCTACAAACATCATGTTATTTTGGAAGTCATAATTAGGTATTCTACAAATCTAACAAGACAGCTTTACGCGGTAACGAGTAGTCACACTCACGACACCGTTATACTATTTTTGGTGCTTCTTAGTCTTAGAGATGGAATGGGTAATAATATATGATGAATATGTCCAAAAAATAAAAACAATACCAATCCACTACAAAGTATACTAACAAGCTATATGTTACTCTCACTGAACAATAATCTCAAAGTATAACAGTAGAGAGTCACTGGTTAAAATAGGAGAAATTATTCAATAACTTGGAGGAATGGACACAGGTCCCTCTAACCAATATATTAAAAAAAAAATGTAATTCTTATGCTTAATCAAATTCTATTTTTTATTTTTTAAAAATCAACTTCTAATTTTAAAGTCTCTAAAAAACAAAGAATAGTCAAGAGAATTGGTATTGCCTAATCTAATTTATAACATAATTGAAATCTTCCTTCCCCCATAACTACCAAAAAAGGAACTTGATGGAAATCATGGATCAATACTGATTACTGACCACAAAGTTCCTTACGAGTCCACCTTATGAAGAAAAGGAAAGAAACAACTTGCAACATTAAACGCGACTACGAAGCAAGAATATATAATAAGCAGGCTCAACAAAGTTCACCTTGCCGAGCCCAATATAGCATTGTCAAGCACTTCAATTAAGAGCATACAAGCCAATTTGGGCCATCTCAACCTCGATTTTGATGTTAAAACAGATTGTTGCAAAATAAAATTAAAAAAAAAAAAATCCAAATTGACTCTTTTGCACCTTATCCAATGAAAAGTTGATAATTAGTCTACTTAAGAAATTTTGAAGGACTTAAGGCCAGTGATTATGACTAAACACTGAATTATTGGGTCAAAATTCTTGTGGACAAACTTAATTTGGGTGTCTACCTAGTATTGAATTTTAAAGCAGCTAACACCTTCTCAACAACAAGATTAATTACGATTAGGACAGCACAAAATGTGTGGAATTCTTGAATAGCTTCTTTCCAAAAATAAGTATGTAACTAAACAAGATTTTTATTTTTATTTTTATTTTTTGTAAAAATCATGAATCTTTCTAGGACAGTATCAAAGATCTCATTGAGAACTTACAGCATCTTACCAAACAAAAAGTATGAGAAAAAATAGCAGAGACCAATTAGATCCTTTCTTATAGGTATCTGATTTCCATCTTGGCATACCTATTTCTTCAAAGTTTGACTATGAACAACAGCCTGCAAATAACAAAAACCAACATATACGGTACTGAAAGATGACTATCAGCAATTTCAGAATAAATAAAAGAAAACAGATGGTTTGAAAAGAAAAGTATTGAAACCAGGTCCTCATTGAACTCAGTGTGGATGCTAAAGTTACATGAAACACTGATGTTCAATGGCAAAAAATTAAATTGACTAAGAAAGTGCAGTTGAAATAGAACTAGGTTTCCTTTGTTGCAGGGGCCTTCTTTGCAGCCTCTGCTGCTGCCTTTTCTGCTTCAATTTCAGCAACAATGGCATCAATTTCAGCTTCCTCGAGTTGGTGCAGCCCATGCTCTTTTGTCATCACAGCAATTTCAATGTTCTTCCCTCCGCTCTCAACAACCTAATAGATAAAATCATAAAACATACAACGGGTAAAAAAACACCAATTAAAACTAAACTCCAGTAAAAGAAAGATCAAAATAAATCACTACCCAGTCATGATATATGTCAAATTTGTTCCTCCATGACAATGCACTCTAGCTGTATAAGGTTTCAGCTTGACCACCAAGAAACCAAGACTGGGTTGGATTACTATTTATATTGCAAGAATCCGATTTGAGTTTTGGTTAGGTTGATCAGGAATCACACCTTTTTGGGCTTTTTTTTTTGGGGAGGGGTGATAGGTCGATCAACCATAACTAATGCACAAGCAGCCCATTAAGGGGAAGTTATGTGTGCTTAGCTATTCTTGTCTTCTGGCTTGTTTCATTACTTGTTTTAGCGGTTCTCCATATTACTTACTTCTATTAATCCATTTCAATAACACTCTCTTTTCTGACAAGAAAGAAATGCAAAAAACACTTGAAAAACATAGAACAATACATGTTGGGGTGCATTCATCCTTATGAGACTAAATAACCACTTTTATGCACTACAACATCTGGCCAATTGTAATAGCTCATTTCAATCCACAAATAAAATGTAGAAATACTTTATCTAAGCACTGCAATGATAAATGTGACTTTAATACATAAAGATGTGAACTGGAAAATAAAAAATTAAATTTTTTTGTCTACATAGCTACAAGCCAGTGATTAGTTGTAAAAGACTTTTGATAAATGTATCATGATATGACTTGATCATTTAGGCTTTAGCCAACTAGAAAATATTGAGGACAAGGGGCATCAAAATTACTGGATATGCTATATGAATGGACTACTCCACAATAATTTAGTAGCTCAATTTATGTTAGTCAACGTACAAACCAAAAGGTGTAATTGCTCAGCACATACAATTTAGCATGGTTTTTAATTCAAAAGTTTATAGGCCTATTTAAATTAATAATTTTGTTTTTTTTTTTTAGAGATAAAACTCAGATCCAGTTATTCAACAAGGTGCCTCATATAATTTCCACAATTTTTGTTTTGAATATCCACAGCCAAATTACACTATGTTCAAGTAAAAGGGTAAAGTATTGTAGGTTGCAGAGATCCTAATTTAAAGCATCTCACATGAATGGACTGAATTGTGAGCATAGTGCATGCAACATTAGTCCAAAACCTGCAATTTTGATAGAGACCAGTTCTGTTCTGGTGGTCTGAATATATAAAACATTAATAAGTCCAGAATAACAAAACAATGGCATATACAGACAGAGATTCACACGCAAGCACACAAACACAAGACCAAGTGTAACTTACTTCAAGCAAAGCACGAATTGCCAACTTGACAGTTTCTTGTCCAGAAGTTTCTTTATAATTCTTTTCCAAAAACTCCCTCATTGAATTTGAGTTTCTCCCCGTCGCATTGGCTTTCCATGCCTGAAATGTTCCCGATGGATCTGTCTGATAAAGAGATGGTGTGCCAGTGTACGGGTCAAAACCTGCAATCAAAGTTGAAAGCCCAAATGGTCTTACACCCCCACTTTGTGTATACTTCTGCTGCAGGCCTGCAATGTGCCGTGTTATATATTCAACGGTGCAGGATCCTCAACTGTAAGCCTATGGCTCTGACATTCAATGCGTGCCCGATTTATTAAGACACGAGCATCCGCTTTCAACCCAGCACATGCTAGCGCAATGTGATTATCCAACAACACAATCTTCTTAACCGATCTGAGAACAGAAGCAGCAAAAAAAGATGAAGCGCACAAAACTGGCAAGTATACTAAATGAGGGTAATGTGAACGGAAGCAGTAAATAGATGATGTAATTCTATTTTACTTTTGATTGGTCATATAAACTAATAAACATGCACCAAGTGGGTTTTGAACCCACAAACTAACTATCCACCAATTCTTGTGGGAGAAGGAAGTAACATTTGAGCTATAGCTCATTGGTTAAGGAACAAGACGATGTAATAATACACGCAGCTCTTAATATACAAGGCAATAATAAAATCCAACAAAAACAACATCAATAATTAAGATAGAAAGCTAAGGTGTCGTTTAGCTTTTTGCCGTAAATAGCAAACTCAATCCAACAACAACAAAAACCAAGTCTTCACCTCAAAATTTTTGAGTTGGCTATCAATCCTCAATATAGTAATCAGGGTCAACCACATGTATCTTTTTTTTCATTCTATTCTATCCGAAATCATATTCTTAGTTTCTTTTTTAATTTGCATGCCTATTTTACTACTTCTGCTGATGTTCTTTTAAGTCTTCTTCTACCATATTTCGTTCATTTGACTTGAATCAACTCACTCTTCCTCAGTAGGGCATTAATCACTTTCACTTGCATATGAGCAAACCATTTCAAACAACTCTCCCTCATCTTTTTTATCAATAAGGGCCACCCTTATTATTAAGCAAATTTCCTCGTATCAAAAACTATCTTTCCTTATATTGCAACTTATCCATCTTAACATTCTTATTTCAGTTGCATTCATTTTATTACTTCTTAACAGTCCAACATTTAGACTTATCAAAAACAAAAAACAAAAACAGTCCAACATTTAGTACCACAAAGCATAGCTAATATCATAGCAGTCGCATTATATTTTCCCTTTCAATTTCAATCAATGGGCATTCCACAATCACACAATACTCCTTATGCATTTCATTCACTCTTCCTCACATCCTAAAAGCTCTCGCTGTTGGGTATCTCTTGATCATCAACTGTTACAAACCCCTCACATTTGTTCATAATTTTACGAAACTTACATTCCATGTGCTCTATTTTAATCCTACTTAGCTCATAGCCTTTAAATTCTTCCCACCTCTCCAAATTTCAAACTCTGCATCCTTAATCAACTTAATACACTCTAGGTCAATAAAAACCATCTGGGTATCTTTAGATTTCAAAAAATCTCATTTTTTTTTTCTAGGCTTTGACACTCACTGTGAACAAAAATAAACAACACTAAGCAACAAAACCCATATGGAGTTAACCATAACAAACTAAATCCAAAAGCACCCAAATTTTTAAAAGTGATTTTGGAATCACTACTTGCTAGAGAGAGAGAGTACCTGGAGTCTTGGAGTTTAGGAGTGGATTTCTTTTCGACGCCGAGAACGACGGCGTCTAAGCCACGGACTCCGACGGCGGCGTTTCCTTTGCGGACGGCTTCGAGGGCGTACTCAACCTGGAACAAATGGCCGTCCGGTGAGAACACTGTTATTGCACGATCGTACCGAGCCATCTCTCTCTCTCTACTTCTTCTTCTTCTTCTTCTTTAGCTCTGTTTTTGCTTTTGCTTTTTTCAGCGTGCGATCTGACTTGTGAGAGAGGGAAAAATAAACTAAACAATTTCTTTTGAGACAAGGCACTCTCTGAGAGCGACTTTATTCCAGGCGTTCGCTACTCAAACGGTATCGTTTGGTTGAGTTTAAAAACTTCTTTATTTTTAAAAGGTAAAATATTATTTATGTGCTCAACTTTATTAAAAGTTTGCTTTTCGTTTCTAAATTTTATAAAAATATTATTATTTTTTCATTCTTAAATTTTGTAAAAAAACTATCTTCCCAATAATTTATAGAGACGGTAGTGACAAAAAATAATTTTTTTTCAATAGTTCAAGGATGAAAAAATAAAAAAAGTGAAATATTTTCTATAGTTAAATGATGAAAAATAATCTAATTAAAGTTTAAGGATGAAATTTGTTTTTTTTTTTTATAAAATTTAGAAACCAAAATAATATTTTACCATTTTTTGTTAATTATGGGGGCCAAAAACCACAATAAGAAAAAGAAAAAAAAGCACTAAATGGATCTTAGGGTGATTGACAAACACAATTTATTTAATGAAAATATAAAGGGAAGACTCCACAATGGGAAACTCAAACAATTGATTTATAGAACAATATTACATTCACATTGAGGCATGCTCATTACAAAGGAACAAACCACTCTTTCCCACAATATTGGATTACCAAAGACAAGATTTACTTTCTCCTTCCTCTCTCTCTCTCTCTCTCTCTTCCCTCTCTTTTTTTGATAGCCCACCATTTGCCAGTCCTCCCCCCCCCCCCCCTTTTTATAGACATATTCTCTACCCTATCCTCCCAACTGTCCTGTTCCCAACCGAATTCTCTAAGATTCCCTTCTTCTTTATTAGGTTCCCCCCTTTCTTATCCTGAAACAAAATTTTTGGAGGTGTTTGCATTGTTTAAGTTATCTCAGACATATTTAATGCAGCAGAGGTTAGGTAGAGACCCCTTTATTAATGCGGAAGTAAAGATCTCTGTTATCTTTATTTGTTGGGAGGATTTCCCAAGGTTATATTTGGGAACAAGGTGGATTATCTACGTTCATTACCTCAGATAAGGCTTCGTGAGATGTAGCGTATTGTCAATTTCGCAGGAACAACCCGTAGGGATTCCCTTTGCTTCTTAAATAGGTGGTCCCGTCTCATTCTACTCCATGGGATCTTCCATACATTTAGACCTTATTTTAAGTAGGGTTTGGCCTATTCCACTCCACGAAATTCTCCATGCATTTGGGCCTCAGGCTTGGGTGTAAATTCTTCGACCCGCCCACATTAATAAATACACTAGTATTTCAAACTCATATCTCTTATTATTATTATTATTATTAATGTATGTGTTATAATTTTAATTTATGGTATCCACTTCAAAATGATTGCTTTTTATTGTTAGTAGATCTCCTATTCGACGATAAGAGACTTTACCAATTAGATTAATTATAGAGTTTTTCTAATTATTGGTAATAAGCATTTTCCTCATTGTTTTTACCATTTTTGTCAAATTTAACGAAAATCCTAAAAATTTTCCATCAAATTTAACGGATACCCTAAGAGAAGGGATTAAAGTGTTTATTACTACTAATAGTTAAGGAGAACTTTGTTTAGTTTTAATGTTTAGGAAGATATTGAAATTACAACATGATTGAGGAAATAAAGCACAATTAACCTTTCTTCTTTGTTCCCTGAAAATAAAAGAAAAAAAAAAACCTTTCTTCTTTGGGTTAGTGTTTGTGAGCCCAATGTATGGAGCAGGCCACTCACAATTTGTGAACTAATCCAACAAACCCACAATCCATGAGTGGTCAGCTCCATATATATATATAACGGGTTCACTACTTGGGGTGGGGGTTTGGTACTTCAGTTTGTTTCTTTAATTATGTCAACCCAAATGCAATAAATTGGATTAGCTCCAAAGAAATCCTAAGCTCAACCCAATCCTGAAAGGTGGGCTTGGCCCAAGCTCATCCCAATCCAATTTGGGGTTCAAGATTTTTTGACCACTTCAAGTTTGGCGCAGCTTCTATCCAGTGTCTTCAATGCACTGGATCTGCTACGATCATAATATGTGTCCATTTTTAGACACGTGTTATGATTGTAGCGAGTTCAATGCCTGAACAGAACACCCCCTTCAAGTTTTGATGAGCTTGGCTAGCTTGGGTTCGCCACATTTTCCCACTAATCAGCTTTTATGCCCTTGTCATTATCTAAAAATTAAAAAAGCTTTCATGCCTATATTTATTTTGGGAACATGATATGACTCTAGTAGAAGCATATTATGTAAAAGTGGAAATTGAATAGCTTTCTATGACAGTGATTGATTATGCCCAGATTCAGATGATGTGAGGCTAATTTGGCATTGGACTAATATAAACAAATTTTAAAGAAAACCCAGTTTAAGAAAAATGAATATAATTTAATTACCTTGTAATATAATAAAAAGAAAATGTAGGAAGAGAACGTTGAATTATTAAAAAAAAAAAAAAAAACCCCCCCCCCCCCCCCCTTTTTATAGACATATTCTCTACCCTATCCTCCCAACTGTCCCGTTCCCAGCTGAATTCTCTAAGATTCCCTTCTTCTTTATTAGGTTCCCCCCTTTCTTATCCTGAAACAGGATTTTTTGAGGTGTTTGCATTGTTCAAGTTGTTTCAAACGTATTTAATGCAGCAGAGGTTAGGTAGAGAACCTCTTATTAATGCGGAAGTAAAGATCTTTGTTATCTTTATTTGTTGGGAGGATTTCCCAAGGTTATATTTGGGAACAAGGTGGATTATCTACGTTCATTACCTCAGATAAGGCTTCATGAGATGTAGTGTATTGTCAATTTCGCAGGAACAACCCGTAGGGATTCCCTTTGCTTCTTAAATAGGTGGTCTTGTCTCATTCTACTCCATGGGATCTTCCAGACATTTAGACCTTATTTTAAGTAGATGTGTTTGGCCTATTCCACTCCACGAAATCCTCCATGCATTTGGGCCTCAGGCCTGGGTGTAAATTCTTCCACCCACCCACTTTAATAAATACACTAGTATTTCAAACTCATATCTCTTATTATTATTATTTTTAATGTATGTGTTATAATTTTAATTTATGGTGTCTACTTCAAAATGATTGCTTTTTATTATTAGTAAATCTCTTATTCGACGATAAGAGACTTTACTAATTAGATTAATTATAGAGTTTTTCTAATTATTGGTAATAAGCATTTTCCTCATTGTTTTTACCATTTATGTCAAATTTAACGAAAATCCTAAAAATTTTCCATCAAATTTAACGGATACCCTAAGAGAAGGGATTAAAGTGTTTATTACTACTAATAGTTAAGAAGAACTTTGTTTAGTTTTAATGTTTAGGAAGATATTGAAATTACAACATGATTGAGGAAATAAAGCACAATTAACCTTTCTTCTTTGTTCACTAAAAAAAAAAAAAAAAACCTTTCTTCTTTGGGTTAGTGTTTGTGAGCCCAATGTATGGAGCAGGCCACTCACAAATTGTGAACTAATCCAACAAACCCACAATCCATGAGTGGTCAGCTCCATATATATATATAACGGGTTCGCTACTTGGGGTGGGGGTTTGGTACTTCAGTTTGTTTCTTTAATTATGTCAACCCAAATGCAATAAATTGGATTAGCTCCAAAGAAATCCTAAGCTCAACCCAATCCTTAAGGGGGGGCTTGGCCCAAGCTCCTCCCAATCCAATTTGGGGTTCAAGATTTTTTGACCACTTCAAGTTTGGCGCAGTTTCTGTCCAGTGTCTTCAATGCACTAGACCTGTTGCGATCATGACATGTGTCCATTTTTAGACACATGTCATGATTGTAGCGAGTTCAATGCCTGAACAGAACACCCTCTTCAAGTTTTGGTGAGCTTGGCTAGCTTGGGTTGGCCACATTTTCCCACTAATCAGCTTTTATGCCCTTGTCATTATCTAAAAAATAAAAAAGCTTTCATGCCTATATTTATTTTGGGAACATGATATGACTCTAGTAGAAGCATATTATGTAAAAGTGGAAATTAAATAGCTTTCTATGACAGTGATTGATTATGCCAATATTCAGATGATGTGAGGCTAATTTGGCATTGGACTAATATAAACAAATTTTAAAGAAAACCCAGTTTAAGAAAAATGAATATAATTTAATTACCTTGTAATATAATAAAAAGAAAATGTAGGAAGAGAATGTTGAATTATTAAAAAAAAAAAAAAAAAGAGTTTATATCCTAGATATTGAAAGAGTATACACTTTAACTAACTTAAATTATTAAAAAAAAGGACAAAAATTAATTTGCAAAAGTAAAGAGGAATGTGTTAAGTTGCCTGCTAGGGTTTATGGATTATATATATGTTGCCGCTTTTAGTTTCAAAATATTGTCGTCTTAGGGTTGAGTTTGGTTTAGAAGATGTTCTAAGACAATAAATTTATGATATTTTTGTTCATATCTTTTAGATTGTGATGAATTTTTATGTGAAATTTGTTTAGTATTTTAATTGAAAAGTAGACACTAAAGACTTCAAAATAGATATTGATTTGACCAAATTTTAATTTTAAATAAGTGAGGTATGGCTGTTTATAGTTAACGTAATTGTGATGTCTCAAGTGACTAATGTAATAACCAAATCGAGACTTCACTCGACTTTGGCTCAAGCTAATTTTCGCTCAACCTTCACTCAAGTGAATTTAACTATTTAAGGTAGTTTGTTTTCCTTGTTTATTTTCTTATTAAATTAACCTAGGGTTTAACCAACCTAAAAAAATCTCACTTTGCACTTTGCACATTTTTTCAAAAGAGAGTAGCAACCTTTCTTTAAATCATTAAGTGAGCCGTAATTTCCTTGAACCTAAACTATCAAAATATCTTAATTTCCTTTGATTTTCTTTTTCTGAGTTATTCTCAAACCATGTATAGCCTTCATATGCATTTACATATTTCATAGAGGCACTCTAGAGAGTTTGAGTAACAAAGTTTAGGGTTAATGTAAAAGACTTCCGAAATGGTTTCTCTTTTGAAGAGTTTTCCAAAAGTTTTTCACTTCCTAACCAAAAATGCACGTTCTTTTTAATTATTGCTTTAGATTGTGGTGATTTTTATCGCAATTATGTTAGTAGTGTAGCAGTTAATTTTGGACATACACAATCACTAATCCATTACTTCATTAACTGTGATCGATATATTTTTTCATCACCATTTAAAAAATCTAAATTCCATAATGATAGTTCCGAGTTGAGAGTAATGATGGTGGTGTCATTTTACCTTATTAAGGCAAGATTGTGACTTTGCAAAATGTTTTGTGCCTCCTAAATTAGGAAGGGATTTTTTTTAGAGAGTTTTATCAACCTATGATGTCCGCTTCTAATAATAGTTATTTGTATTATCAAATTAAAACACCAGTCAGTTTTTGGTATAAGTGAAAATCGAATCCTAAATTTTTTACACAACCATCAGAGACTTTACCAATTGAGCTAATTGGAACCCACTTTATTTAATTTTATTTACATGACTTTTGGAGATTTATCTTATGAAAAACCATTATAGATAATTTACCCCACTCTATATATATATATATATCTCAAATATATGCATATGGATCAAAACGATGTTAATTACTATTTCTAGATTCTAGTTCATCTTTCTCACATATAATATGAGAAAAACGAACTAGAATCTAGAAATAGTAGTTTTTTCACTTTATTTGAAAACAAGATAAGAAAGAAAGTTATAATTTATAAATATAATAATACAACTTTTCTCAAATAAACAATGATTGAGTCAGTGAAAACACTCTCCATTAAGAAAAATTATTTTGCAAAATGACTTTACGTTACCGTCCATTCTTTCTTTCACAGTATGTGAAATTTATATACACGTGAATTCTATACGATGTGAGAGAATAACCAATAATTTCATGGAATCGTTTCACGAGATACTGCGTCTTCCATAGTGCGTCAATGGTAGGACCATTGGTAGTACTGCTCATTTGGGTGCTTGACCGGAAGGTCAGCCCTCTTTCAACAGAAATTTTTCTGCATGTGTGTGAATGGTGGGTTTTAACAGAGGTAAAAGGCATTCCATCACAAACTTTTTGACAGTTTTTTAGGTGTGGTATTTTCTCATCTACCAATCATGAATTTTGTGCTTTTCTATCTGTCTTCTAGTTACCACTATTATTGTCCTTCTTCACCACTAAAGCACCAATTAGCAACTTGCTTGAGCTTCATAAACATGTGCAAATGTGCTTCACATGTAAAGTCATAGCACTTAACGAGCAAGTTTTTCAAAAAAATCTGACTCTAACAGGACAAACATGCTTGACTTCCACCAATGCAATACGATGAAAGTCCTGTTTCTTATTAGTACTGAACTGAAATATTCTCTCAGTTTTACTGAACTTTTTGACACAATACACTTCACAATGAAAATCAATCATGTTTAGTACAACTACTGATATGTACAGCCGTACAAGTGATAGTATGATACTATATGGCTCTAAACAAATCTTAAAGCCAGGTGATTAAATAGACTATATTCATTATTAGTTGAAAAATACTGTGTTACAAAAATATCATAGCAAAAGGCAAACTCTCAGCTTATATTCTTTGCGTTTTAATGGTTTTGTTGAAGATTTCATGTATATAATCAATGTTAGTGTGAAAATAAAAAGAAAAGGAAATTGAGAATTCCACTATCTAAAAAATGAGGGTTTAAAACGAATTTAAATTGCTTCTAAGAAAACCTTAATCCAATATATTGAATTTTCTAATATACTTTTGTCATACCCCGAACTTATTGTTAAGTCGAGACATAACAAATGTAAATTAAAATTATATTGGACCTCATAAATTTTGTTGTGTTCTGCTTTGTTACGCTAAATTAAAAGGGATAATTATAGATTACTAACTTGTGGTTTAGCCCGAATTTGATTTACCCACTCTTGATTTTATATATAACACTTTACCCACTTATGCTTCCCTCCGTTATTACTCCGTAACCCACCTCCTTTTCAAACATTACTCTAACACATAATGCATAAAAAACAAAAGCCAAAACAGATCAAAGACTCCTCACTCCCAAAACACACTCCCATCTGAACATGTGCAAATTATAGCAAAAAAATTGGCAAAAATTATATTTAACTTTTCCACGTTTTCTCACCAACCAAACAAGTTAGATCCACAATAAATAAATAAAATAAATGAAAAAAAAAATCAACAATGAAACCAACTTCAGATAATTGTGCATAACTTTCCCACACTTTCTCACTAACCAAACAAGTTAGATCCACAAAAAATAAGTAAAATAAATGAAAAAAAAAAAAATCAACAATGAAACCATCTTCAATATTCACCTAAAGATAATGAGATTAAGCAATCTACACATGCCAAATAGCCAAATAAATTACTCGCTTAACAAAGAGTCAGCTCATCTGAAGATTCCTTCTCCAATCCGTGTTGCAGATCACAAATCTTGTGCCAGAACTCCTCTCAGTTCTGTCCTTGAACCTTGATTTCTCACATAAAGACCCAAATCTCCTTCGATGACAACAAAGAAGGAAAACTCTTATGAAGATACAAATGTGAATGAACTGGAATCATCAACTCAGTTCCATCCTTGAACCTTGATTTCTCACATAAAGACCCAAATCTCCTTCGATGAAAACAAAGAAGGCAAACTCTTATGAAGATACAAATGTGAATGAACTGGAATCATCAATCTCTGTTGCTGATTCATCTAAGGAGAGGACTTTGGTAAGTTCATTCTTGAAGCCAAGGAAAGTATTGCACAAGAGGAAAGGCATATCTCACACGTTGACACGCCGATTGTCATTGGAGTTAGCCGAAGAGAGAGTTATCACCGAGAGAAGCAATGGCCGCGGAGCTCCAAAACAGTGACAAGATCGAGGAGGAGCTCATCCACACAAACCACAACACAGAAATAGACAATATTATTAAAATTTTTATTCTGTTTGATCTGTTTTGGGTTTTGTTTTTGATGAGTTATGTGTTAGAGTAACGTTTGAAAGAGAGGTAGGTTACGGAGTAGTAATGGAGGCAAGCACAAGTGGGTAAAGTGTCAAAAATGAAATCACAAGAAGGTAAGTTAAATTCGGGCTAAACCGCAAGTGTGTAATTTGTAATTATCCCAAATTAAAAATTAGTGTTACTTTCTCATCCAGAACATTAGCTACTATTTCTAACATGTATATATCAACCCTAAAAACCTGTCATCCTTTATAGTATAAGCTTGATATGACCAAGCAAGAGGGTTAAAGTAGTCAGGAATAGAGTTGCCACTAAAGTTTGGTTGTATTTTTTTACTTTTAATAAAATGCTTATGTATTATCAAAATGACTGTATCTCAATCAAAAAAATTCATATTCTTTGAGTTCTCAACGGGAAACCAATGTCTCAAATTTAGGAAAATATCTTTAATTAAGATGGTTTTTCCATAAACATTGAAAGCAAATTTTCAATGAACCAATAATTAAAAGATGCTATGAGCAAACCCCTCCCAAAAAAAAAAAAAAAAAAAAAAAATACTAGTTGTTAAATACATTCTCTATCACTTACCTGGTGGCTGGTTTTCCATAGTAGTTGTTGAAGCAAAATTGAAATAGAAATCAAATTGAAATAGAACTCTTATTCAACTAAAACACTAAGAAAGTAAATATCTGAAACGTACTAAGACACTAAGAGAGTAAGGGGTTGTTTGGTACATACATTTAAATACATGTGTTCTGTTGTTTAAAAATATGTGTGGAAATACGTGTGAGTTAAAAAGGGCCTGTTTAGTATATGTGTTTAAACATATGTTTTCAATTTTTAAACAACATTACACGTATTTTCACACATTTTTTCACTCTCATGTATTTCCAAAAAATACAAACAACATTACCAAACAGGCCCAAAGTGTGTGGAAATATGTATAATCTCTATATTACTAAAAGCTAAAGCGTATCATTTAATATTACCACGCTCAGGTTAAGCCACATCAGCAGCCATGTCATTACCATTTTTTTCTTGAATTTGTCCTACAATTTAAAAACAATTTTTCTAAATTTAAAAATCCTAATAAAAAGAATATAATTCCCAACCCTATCTCTTTCACGGTTACAACTTACAATTTTAGAAATTCCCAATCCTATCTCTTTCACGACTACAATTTCAAACAGCAACTCTTTGTGTTCCACGGTTACAATCTCAAACGGCAACTCCTCAGCTTCCTATCGCCAGATTTTGGCTTTCTAACTCCTTCATCTCTTCCTCTTCTCACACTATATTAAAATTGAAAATATATATCTATCTATATATAGGGTCCGTTTGGATATAACTTATTTTGCTGAAAACTGAAAATACTGTAGTAAAATAATTTTTAAATGTGTAAATAGTACCGTGGGANGGGGGGGGGGGGGGGAGGATATTCAAAATTAGACAGAAAAGTGTAATTTGTCCTAAATTGTAGGCAATACTTGGAAATGTTTCAAAACTGAAGAATGTCTCATCTAATCTGTTTTTTATTTATGCATTTTAAAATTGCTCTTGCTTGGTAGGATTTGAACATGTTAGTTAAGGCCTACCTTAACTAATTAGCAACTTGTCCTACCCCTCAATTATCCCTTGAGCCAATTGAACATGCTCTTTTTAAAGCTTATGAAAAAAAAAACATGCTCTTTAAAAAAGACATCGTCAAAATGATTGTGGGAAAGAACCAAAATGGTTGCAGCATAAACCTTTTACATTGCTCGCCATTAGCTTTGACGTATTGGTCATGGTGTCCTTGCACAAAAATGGAAACATCTTCAATGGTGGGAGCTATCTAAAACGTGTATGCGTCATCTTGCTGAGGTCAAAACCTATTGTGCATGAGAGAAATCTAAGTACTACACTTGTAACTAGAGACAATACGTAGCATATGTAGTATATTGTAAGTTTGTAATAGAAAAAAGAAAAGAGGAAAAAATAAATAAATAAATAAAGTAAGAAGAAGCTTTGCTTAGGTTTGTAAAGATGTGCCTTGAAGAATTCTGAAGTATTAGATGTGCATTATGCTAGCTATAGTATTGCCTATTGCTAAGAAGTTTCTGTCTCCATCGTGGGCCCCGGATCCCCAAAAATATACAGAGAGATTTGCTGCCTACTGCCTAGATTTTTCACTTATTACCAAATGACTAATGTGAGCAAATTTAACCTTTGTTTGATCTAATTTCTCTAGCCAAATCATTTGTTTGAGTGATTGGCTAGCTTTTATAAAAGGATTATAGACCTCTAATTAACTAGTGCTTTGCGCTTTCAACTAAAGCTATTATTGAGGTTGAGCTGCTACACCTCCACACCCACATAATACATATTTGCATTATACATGGTTATCCTATGTTATGTCTATTTTTTGCTAACGTAAGTGTCCAGAACTCTTAGAGCATTTAACTCATATCTAGATGAGTGTAGACCTTTCATTAAAATCATGACTAATATCTTGATTCAGTGTAGCCCTCCAAGCAATTACCTTGAGGGAGACCTAAAAGGATTGGATAGAGGCACGCTCATTTGGTAACACAGTATCAAAACACTCTTTTTCAAGATACAATTTTTTTAAACTTCATTTTTTTTAGGTACAGTATTTTCAAACAACTTCATTCTCAAAAAGTTGAAAAATAAGGTGTATCGAACAAACATTAATCCATGATTTAGGGATCACATGGGACTTGAAAATCACTAGATTAACTACTTGGGATTAATCCTATGTGTATGTAATTTATACATAATGGTGCCTTATAATTAAACAGTATGATTGTAAATCGTGATTGGAAGTGATTACATTTTAATGACTATTCCTACGTCTATTGGATTTGATACAATGTCTTATTGTTTAGCAGTGACATTATGTCTATCTGTAACATTTTTTTAAGGTCTAAATCGATTATATGCACAAAAATTTATTTACATTATGTTTTAATTTAATCAAAATTGAAGTGCATAAAGGGTGTGTTTGGATTGAGCTTATTGTTGCTGAAACTGAAAACTAAAAACTGAAAACTGAAAATACTGTAGCAAAATAATTTTTAAATGTGTAAATAGTACCGGGGACCCATTTTAATATTTTTTATTATATGAACAGTGCATGAACAGTGCGTGAACAGTGCACGCACTGTTCATGCACAGCTTTTTTGTCTCCCAAAAGTAAAAAAATGCGGCAAAAAAAAAAAAAAAAAAAAAAAAAGGAGGAAAACGCGTTTGCTGAAACGCAAACGCGGAATCCAAACCCCCCAAAGTAAGAAATGAATTTTTAGCCCAAAAGGGTTTTCTACAATTGGCTGAGAATTACTCATTAAGTAGGGTTTATTAGTTTGAATCTCTCCCTCCCATTCTCTACCTTACTGTAAAAGAAACTTACTCATCTAGAAAAGATGAGGGGTGGGCGGGGATTGAATCTTGTATGAATAAAATTCTGAGAGGAAATTTTGGAAAGAAAAAAAAATTAGAAGTGTGTTCCATTTGTTCTATACTCCAAAAGGACTAATTAGGTTGGCATTATCAAGTTGCCTCTAATACTATGTCAAGACCCTAGGATGGGCTAGCCACATATTCATATATCCCAACAAGACTAGTCAATTTACAGTTGAGATTCTTCGTAATCACATATATAGTCCAGTTCAACCTAGTAAACATTTGATGTATGACTTAAGACATACCCACAACACACATTTATCTAATCCAAGCACATAATTAGACATATGACAGTTAAAAGAAGCATTTTGCACTACCATTTCTTCCTAAAAAAAACCTTACTATTTTTTTATATTTAAAAAGGGTAAGAATTGAATTTGACTTTAAATATAGGAAATTTTAGAAAAAGCACTAGGAAGCGTGTTACATGATTGAAAACAAGTACGTTGCACTGCCATCTCTTTCTCACAGTAGTTCAGGTAATTATCTTCTCCTGTATATATAAGGCCACTCTCCGTATTGTGAAGTACCCATCACCTTCAACTCTCTCTCTCTCTCTCTCTCTCTCTCTCTCAAAAGCATACCATTTCCACCATTACAGAGAACCATGTTGGCAAGAAGTCGTACTCTTCCATCCAGAATACACCATGGCGCTGTAAGACCAACTTAAGCCTTTTATACCTCTCTCCTAGTTGAAGTACTTATTTTCTACTTACATGTATGTTCATTATTCAGGTAGAAGAGAGGCATGACTTTAGGCACTACTTGCAAGTAGAAGTTCAACCAAAAACTCAGGCTGAGACTGAAGCCATAAACCCTGTGTCCAACTATTCCAAGTGCTTTGATGATGATGGCCGTTTGAAGAGAACAGGTAAATATAACATTATTTAGCTTTAGTTTAGAACTTTAGTATGTCTACTTTCATGCATGAGGATAACATCTTGAGTAATTTATCTTCTTTTTGGATAGTAAACTCACCACTCAAGTAGAAATAGTATGCCTATGTTTTGTAAAACTGACACCTTATAAGTACACTAATTATACCTTTGCTTTTAAATTCACAATCTGTTGAGGCTCATGGGGAATGCCTTTCTTCAATTTTTACAATTTTCTTAAGTTCCAAGCACATCATTTACTCGTAAAAAGTCATGAAAAGCCATTTTCTTTATTACCGTGTACATAGAAATAGTATACAGTCTATTTTTAGCTTATTTCTACAACAACTTAGTTTTGAATATGGATCCTCAATAGACTAACTCAGGTCGGTCACTTGTATTCATTTTTGTAACTCTATTCTATTCATAGTCGTACTCTTTGTTATCTCCTTAATTCACGTCATTTTTTTATTACTTTTTGCTAATGTTATTATTTATTTCTAAATATATAAATTGATCTGTTCTCTGGACCAACTTATGTCTTCATTGTAAGACCATATCATCCAATGAGTACAAAAAACTGATTATGATAATGATATGATTGTGCAGGGACTTTTTGGACTGCAACTGCACATATTATTACTGCAGTTATTGGGTCAGGAGTCCTCTCACTGGCATGGGCCATAGCTCAGCTTGGTTGGGTTGCAGGACCTGCTGTCCTGATCCTATTTGCCCTTGTCAACATCTATACTTCGAACCTCCTAGCACACTGTTATAGGGCCGGTGACCCTGTTACTGGACAGAGAAACTACACCTACATGGATGCAGTCAAGGCTAACTTAGGTGAGTGAGATGGTGTCTATAACTATAACAGTGTTTAGATTACCACATCATTTAAAATTTTAAAATAACGTGGCATTGGATACACTATTAGATTTGTAATATTTAATTTGAACCATGAAATGGATCCATTTCAAATGGAAAGGATCCTTTTTTCAGCTAGGAGAGTATTTGTTTTTGTGAATCAAAACTTGATGTCCATTTGGCTGCGGGGGGAGAAAGGTCATGTTATGTGGGTTGATTCAGTACCTGAATTTGTTTGGCATTGCAATTGGATATACAATTGCAGCATCAGTCAGTATGATGTGAGTTTCCCAAGTATACTAACTCGTGTTTTGCATTCTGTTTTCGAATATATACATATATATTTTTTGGTTGAAGTGTTTTATTACTAGTTTGTAACAAAAGCTTGCGTGTTATATGAGAGAGAGAGAAAAATAAATTTGTACTTGAGATATATCAACATCCTTTGCTCTTATGTTTGTGTTTTATTCAGGGCAATAAAGAGATCAAACTGTTTCATAAGAGTGGTGGGAAAGATCCGTGTCACATGTCAAGCAATGGGTACATGATAACATTTGGAATCATAGAGGTGTTGTTTTCTCAGATTCCTGACTTTGATCAAGTATGGTGGCTCTCTATAGTTGCAGCAATTATGTCATTCACATATTCAAGCGTTGGTCTTGGTCTTGGCTTAGGCAAAGTTGCAGGTATATACATACTGATAATCTGTAGTAAACTATGTAGATATATGCAAGCCACACTTGGGCCAATCATATGTGATTAATTTACTCAACTAGGTGATTACTAGATATGATATCACTCATTGAACATGGTTTGTATTAGCAACTAACAATATTGAAAGCCTAGAAACCCACCCCAAAGTATATATTAAAATTAGCTAGAGACCATGCCTCACGAAACGGAGATCATTGTTTTCAATCTCCCTTTCCTTTTTTTTTTTTTTACCAACTTCACTCATTAAAAAATAAGAAAGAGAGGAAGAAAGAAAGAAAGATTGAAACTGTTCTGCATAGAAGTAGAGAACCAAGTCACCAAGATAGGTATGACTAACTGCTACCTTTGTTATTGGCAGAAAGTGGGAAATTCAAAGGAAGCCTATTGGGTATTAGTATAGGGACATTAACAAAAGCAGGAACAGACAGTCACTGCTACTGAGAAGATGTGGAGGAGTTTGCAAGCTCTTGGAGCTATTGCCTTCGCGTATTCTTTTTCAATCATTCTCATTGAAATTCAGGTACTTCATTTATATATATCTGGCCTGAAAATTTAGATCTTTATATTGTCAATGCATCCATGACGACAATCGTGATCAAATACCGTTCCAACATATCAAATAATTTGTGAAATGCTTGCCTCCATAGGATACAATAAGATCACCTCCTGCAGAGCACAAGACCATGAAGAAGGCTACTTTATTTAGCATCACTGTAACTACAGTTTCTATTTACTGTGTGGATGCATGGGATATGCATCCTTTGGTGACCTTGCCCCTGGAAATCTTTTAACTGGCTTTGGGTTCTACAACCCCTACTGGCTATTAGACATTGCCAATGTAGCAATTGTTGTTCACCTTGTTGGTGCATATCAGGTATATATAACCTCAAGCAGCAATTAGAAATAGATTTTTGTACACCTTTTGGTCTTAGTGAGATTAAGAGTCTTTCTTTGCATCTCAAATTAATATACATATAAACTGCAGGTCTTTTGCCAGCCTTTATTTGCATTTATAGAAAAATGGTGTGCAAAGAAGTGGCCAAAGAGTGACTTTGTAACAGCAGAATATGACATACCAATCCCCTTCTTTGGTATTTACCAGCTTAACTTGTTCCGTCTAGTATGGAGGACAATCTTTGTTATTATGACAACCCTCATATCCATGCTCTTGCCTTTCTTCAATGATGTTGTTGGAATACTTGGAGCCTTTGGATTCTGGCCACTAACAGTTTTCTTCCCAATTGAGATGTACATTTCTCAAAAGAAGATTGCACCCTGGACAAGCAGGTGGGTTGGGCTACAGATAATCAGTGTTACATGTCTCTTCATTTCTATAGCTGCTGCTGTTGGCTCCTTTGCCGGAGTTGTTCTGGATCTCAAGACTTACAAGCCATTCAAAACTAGTTACTAAAGAGAGCCATTAGTTTTTTATATAGTTTTATAGATTACTTTTGGGACTCTAGTAAGGAATAAACCAAAACTAGCTTCCAAAAACCCCACTATACACTTGCTGTATAATTAATGGCAAAAATCTTGTATATGCTGTGTTGCCATGCCAGGCGCTTGGCCACAAAGCTGGGACTCTAATTTGAATCAACCCTTCATATAAGTTTCAAAAGCATGTTTGTTTTTATAACTAAAGTCTTTGTTCCTTTCTCCAATATGGCCTAACCACACATATCTACACGCATGGATCCAAATACTTATTTGTCAATTTGGTAAAAGTTGAAAAAGGCTCAGTTGTACTGAGGAAAAAAATAAGTTTTAAAAAACTGTACATAAGCAATTAGTTAAAAAAGATAGATGAAAGAAAAAAGCTAAACCAAACTCATCATGTAAATAGCTTTTAAATACCCTGATATCTAGGTTAATGCTAATGCAAATGGACTACATGTTTTAGTGAAACTAACCAAATTAGAGAAAACATTTGACAAGCTTTATTTATATACTAAATCATCCATTGATTTTTTTTTTTAATACATATTTCACTAACAGCTACCAAGAACCTTAGTCCATACTAATCAAAAAGATAAAGTGTTTATAGTATCTCTAGATATATCTGGTATTCATACAGAGGAGAAAAACTCAATGGCCCTGCCTTACTTCTTATATTTAGACTTCAGTGCAGCAGAAATTGCTTCAGCAGCAGCTTTAGAGTTGTGGGTTTGAGATGCTTTTTGGGTTAAAAGCCTTTCTGATCTTGAACACAGCCCAAGCAGTACCAATAGCATGTCCTGCAGCATCAAGCCCCTCATTTGTCACCGCGCTGCTTGTTCTCCATACCTGCAATGATGAAAAAAAAGATCTTCAAAATTTTCATTGCTTCCAATTATACTCAAAAGAGATAAAAAAAAAAATTATACTCAAAAGAGAACAAAGAAAACCAGGCACAAACATTATATCTTGGCCAAAACCCGGATTAAAGCCTTTCTGCTCTGGGTTTTGCTCTGTTTAAAATTTCATTGCAGACCAAACAGCAGCTTCAGCCTCATTTGTCATGCTTGATACCTGAACAAAAAAAAAGACCTTCAAAATTTTCATTGCTTTCAATTATACTCAAAAGAGAACAAAGAAAACAGGGCACAAACAGTATATCTTGGCCAAAACCAGGTCCCATACCAAACATGGGAGACAGCTTGTGCTGTTTCCCCAATTTGTACCTGTTTTGCATTGAACTACGGTCCAAAAAAAAAAAGGTCCAAACCAAGTTACAGGAACTTGGAATCTTGGATGGAATTATGGTATATGGGCACAACTCAAGATAAGGTTTTCCACATAGGTTGTTGTCTAGCAACCCAAAATTAGAGGAACAAGACCTCAACCAATGGCAATAAAAAGAATCCACTAAAAGAGAACTGCAACACTACAACATTAAGACAATCAAGATTGTACCGATATTGATTAGAGAAATATTCTTGATGACAATGATGATGCAGTTGTTGCATCAATGTTGTTTTCATATTAAGAATTACCTCTGTGAAACAAGCCTAGTAGTCACAACTGAAGTGGTTGACATAACATTCCTTCCAGCAACTTCAACAGCATCACAGACCCTGCCTGCATACATGCATAAATAACACACACTTGAGTGGCAGAAGCGTGAAACATACCATAGATTGTACAACTGGACAAAGACACTTAAAGAAGGAAACACATGCTTCATATCACAAATTCTTTGGTCGTTCCCATTTTCAAGAGCCTCCTTTTGTCTTCTAAACTTCCAGTCCCAAATTAACCCTCCATAGATATGCTTTTTGTATTTCAGTTCCTTGGTATCTAAGTTATTATAAAAATATTACATCTAAAGGAAGTTTATATTTCACAGTTCTAAGCCGAACAAATTGTCATCAAATTTGGCTTCAAGTCCTAATACTTGACTTTCTAAATAAGTAGCTATCAATAAAACTAAAAGTCTGAAAAAAAATCCAAGAAGCAGCCTATGAATTGAAAATTTGCTCTTCTAAAGTAGCATAGTAAGAGTCAAACAAGCAGCTTCACCTAGTGTCCGCTTGCTTTGGTAGCCATTAAGGCTTTGTTTGGTTGGGGAAAAGAAAAAGTGGAGAGATGAAAACTCTTTGAAAAAAGAAAAGAAAAAGGAAATAGACGTTAAGGAAGGAGGTGAGTCCCTCCCCTCATTTTCTCCCCAATTCGGGGAGAAAATAGAACACCCCAAAATGGTGGCCCAAGGAAGAAATATCAGCCCCACCAAAATCACTACTCCCTCCCCCCTCCCCCAAACCAAACAACCCCACTATTCAAAATCCCCCCTATTTTCTCCTCTCCATTTTCCATCCCCCACAAATCACACCAACAAACACAACTCTTCTTGTGGAGTCCAAAACGTGATGAACAAGTCTCCTCCTTATACGGAAGATTTTTACCAAGTAGACAAGATTTCCGAAGTCCTACTAGCGCAAGGACTCTATTTGGGCTCTTACGAGAATGGGCCAGAATATCCCTCCTTAGGGGCTCAGCAGGCCCATGGATAACTAGCCCATCATAAAAACTGCCCGTCCATGTCCGGCCCAATCATATCGGGTCCGTCCACATAGGGCCCGTGCAAATAATGAACCCGTCTATTTGGGCTTTAAAGGATATTTTTTCCCTTTCATTACTCATCTAGAAAAGATGAGGGGTGGGCGGGGATTGAATCTTGTATGAATAAAATTCTGAGAGGAAATTTTGGAAAGAAAAAAAAAATTAGAAGTGTGTTCCATTTGTTCTATACTCCAAAAGGACTAATTAGGTTGGCATTATCAAGTTGCCTCTAATACTAATGTCAAGACCCTAGGATGGGCTAGCCACATATTCATATATCCCAACAAGACTAGTCAATTTACAGTTGAGATTCTTCGTAATCACATATATAGTCCAGTTCAACCTAGTAAACATTTGATGTATGACTTAAGACATACCCACAACACACATTTATCTAATCCAAGCACATAATTAGACATATGACAGTTAAAAGAAGCATTTTGCACTACCATTTCTTCCTAAAAAAAACCTTACTATTTTTTTATATTTAAAAAGGGTAAGAATTGAATTTGACTTTAAATATAGGAAATTTTAGAAAAAGCACTAGGAAGCGTGTTACATGATTGAAAACAAGTACGTTGCACTGCCATCTCTTTCTCACAGTAGTTCAGGTAATTATCTTCTCCTGTATATATAAGGCCACTCTCCGTATTGTGAAGTACCCATCACCTTCAACCTCTCTCTCTCTCTCTCTCTCTCTCTCTCTCAAAAGCATACCATTTCCACCATTACAGAGAACCATGTTGGCAAGAAGTCGTACTCTTCCATCCAGAATACACCATGGCGCTGTAAGACCAACTTAAGCCTTTTATACCTCTCTCCTAGTTGAAGTACTTATTTTCTACTTACATGTATGTTCATTATTCAGGTAGAAGAGAGGCATGACTTTAGGCACTACTTGCAAGTAGAAGTTCAACCAAAAACTCAGGCTGAGACTGAAGCCATAAACCCTGTGTCCAACTATTCCAAGTGCTTTGATGATGATGGCCGTTTGAAGAGAACAGGTAAATATAACATTATTTAGCTTTAGTTTAGAACTTTAGTATGTCTACTTTCATGCATGAGGATAACATCTTGAGTAATTTATCTTTCTTTTTGGATAGTAAACTCACCACTCAAGTAGAAATAGTATGCCTATGTTTTGTAAAACTGACACCTTATAAGTACACTAATTATACCTTTGCTTTTAAATTCACAATCTGTTGAGGCTCATGGGGAATGCCTTTCTTCAATTTTTTACAATTTTCTTAAGTTCCAAGCACATCATTTACTCGTAAAAAGTCATGAAAAGCCATTTTCTTTATTACCGTGTACATAGAAATAGTATACAGTCTATTTTTAGCTTATTTCTACAACAACTTAGTTTTGAATATGGATCCTCAATAGACTAACTCAGGTCGGTCACTTGTATTCATTTTTGTAACTCTATTCTATTCATAGTCGTACTCTTTGTTATCTCCTTAATTCACGTCATTTTTTTATTACTTTTTGCTAATGTTATTATTTATTTCTAAATATATAAATTGATCTGTTCTCTTGGACCAACTTATGTCTTCATTGTAAGACCATATCATCCAATGAGTACAAAAAACTGATTATGATAATGATATGATTGTGCAGGGACTTTTTGGACTGCAACTGCACATATTATTACTGCAGTTATTGGGTCAGGAGTCCTCTCACTGGCATGGGCCATAGCTCAGCTTGGTTGGGTTGCAGGACCTGCTGTCCTGATCCTATTTGCCCTTGTCAACATCTATACTTCGAACCTCCTAGCACACTGTTATAGGGCCGGTGACCCTGTTACTGGACAGAGAAACTACACCTACATGGATGCAGTCAAGGCTAACTTAGGTGAGTGAGATGGTGTCTATAACTATAACAGTGTTTAGATTACCACATCATTTAAAATTTTAAAATAACGTGGCATTGGATACACTATTAGATTTGTAATATTTAATTTGAACCATGAAATGGATCCATTTCAAATGGAAAGGATCCTTTTTTCAGCTAGGAGAGTATTTGTTTTTGTGAATCAAAACTTGATGTCCATTTGGCTGCAGGGGGGAGAAAGGTCATGTTATGTGGGTTGATTCAGTACCTGAATTTGTTTGGCATTGCAATTGGATATACAATTGCAGCATCAGTCAGTATGATGTGAGTTTCCCAAGTATACTAACTCGTGTTTTGCATTCTGTTTTCGAATATATACATATATATTTTTTGGTTGAAGTGTTTTATTACTAGTTTGTAACAAAAGCTTGCGTGTTATATGAGAGGAGAGAAAAATAAATTTGTACTTGAGATATATCAACATCCTTTGCTCTTATGTTTGTGTTTTATTCAGGGCAATAAAGAGATCAAACTGTTTTCATAAGAGTGGTGGGAAAGATCCGTGTCACATGTCAAGCAATGGGTACATGATAACATTTGGAATCATAGAGGTGTTGTTTTCTCAGATTCCTGACTTTGATCAAGTATGGTGGCTCTCTATAGTTGCAGCAATTATGTCATTCACATATTCAAGCGTTGGTCTTGGTCTTGGCTTAGGCAAAGTTGCAGGTATATACATACTGATAATCTGTAGTAAACTATGTAGATATATGCAAGCCACACTTGGGCCAATCATATGTGATTAATTTACTCAACTAGGTGATTACTAGATATGATATCACTCATTGAACATGGTTTGTATTAGCAACTAACAATATTGAAAGCCTAGAAACCCACCCCAAAGTATATATTAAAATTAGCTAGAGACCATGCCTCACGAAACGGAGATCATTGTTTTCAATCTCCCTTTCCTTTTTTTTTTTTCTTGGGACCAACTTCACTCATTAAAAAATAAGAAAGAGAGGAAGAAAGAAAGAAAGATTGAAACTGTTCTGCATAGAAGTAGAGAACCAAGTCACCAAGATAGGTATGACTAACTGCTACCTTTGTTATTGGCAGAAAGTGGGAAATTCAAAGGAAGCCTATTGGGTATTAGTATAGGGACATTAACAAAAGCAGGAACGACAGTCACTGCTACTGAGAAGATGTGGAGGAGTTTGCAAGCTCTTGGAGCTATTGCCTTCGCGTATTCTTTTTCAATCATTCTCATTGAAATTCAGGTACTTCATTTATATATATCTGGCCTGAAAATTTAGATCTTTTATATTGTCAATGCATCCATGACGACAATCGTGATCAAATACCGTTCCAACATATCAAATAATTTGTGAAATGCTTGCCTCCATAGGATACAATAAGATCACCTCCTGCAGAGCACAAGACCATGAAGAAGGCTACTTTATTTAGCATCACTGTAACTACAGTGTTCTATTTACTGTGTGGATGCATGGGATATGCATCCTTTGGTGACCTTGCCCCTGGAAATCTTTTAACTGGCTTTGGGTTCTACAACCCCTACTGGCTATTAGACATTGCCAATGTAGCAATTGTTGTTCACCTTGTTGGTGCATATCAGGTATATATACTCTCAAGCAGCAATTAGAAATAGATTTTTGTACACCTTTTGGTCTTAGTGAGATTAAGAGTCTTTCTTTGCATCTCAAATTAATATACATATAAACTGCAGGTCTTTTGCCAGCCTTTATTTGCATTTATAGAAAAATGGTGTGCAAAGAAGTGGCCAAAGAGTGACTTTGTAACAGCAGAATATGACATACCAATCCCCTTCTTTGGTATTTACCAGCTTAACTTGTTCCGTCTAGTATGGAGGACAATCTTTGTTATTATGACAACCCTCATATCCATGCTCTTGCCTTTCTTCAATGATGTTGTTGGAATACTTGGAGCCTTTGGATTCTGGCCACTAACAGTTTTCTTAAGTGACTTTGTAACAGCAGAATATGACATACCAATCCCCTTCTTTGGTATTTACCAGCTTAACTTGTTCCGTCTAGTATGGAGGACAATCTTTGTTATTATGACAACCCTCATATCCATGCTCTTGCCTTTCTTCAATGATGTTGTTGGAATACTTGGAGCCTTTGGATTCTGGCCACTAACAGTTTTCTTCCCAATTGAGATGTACATTTCTCAAAAGAAGATTGCACCCTGGACAAGCAGGTGGGTTGGGCTACAGATAATCAGTGTTACATGTCTCTTCATTTCTATAGCTGCTGCTGTTGGCTCCTTTGCCGGAGTTGTTCTGGATCTCAAGACTTACAAGCCATTCAAAACTAGTTACTAAAAGAGAGCCATTAGTTTTTTATATAGTTTTATAGATTACTTTTGGGACTCTAGTAAGGAATAAACCAAAACTAGCTTCCAAAAACCCCACTATACACTTGCTGTATAATTAATGGCAAAAATCTTGTATATGCTGTGTTGCCATGCCAAGGCGCTTGGCCACAAAGCTGGGACTCTAATTTGAATCAACCCTTCATATAAGTTTCAAAAGCATGTTTGTTTTTAATAACTAAAGTCTTTGTTCCTTTCTCCAATATGGCCTAACCACACATATCTACACGCATGGATCCAAATACTTATTTGTCAATTTGGTAAAAGTTGAAAAAGGCTCAGTTGTACTGAGGAAAAAAATAAGTTTTAAAAAACTGTACATAAGCAATTAGTTAAAAAAGATAGATGAAAGAAAAAAGCTAAACCAAACTCATCATGTAAATAGCTTTTAAATACCCTGATATCTAGGTTAATGCTAATGCAAATGGACTACATGTTTTAGTGAAACTAACCAAATTAGAGAAAACATTTGACAAGCTTTATTTATATACTAAATCATCCATTGATTTTTTTTTTTTTAATACATATTTCACTAACAGCTACCAAGAACCTTAGTCCATACTAATTCAAAAAGATAAAGTGTTTATAGTATCTCTAGATATATCTGGTATTCATACAGAGGAGAAAAACTCAATGGCCCTGCCGTTACTTCTTATATTTAGACTTCAGTGCAGCAGAAATTGCTTCAGCAGCAGCTTTAGAGTTGTGGGTTTGAGGATGCTTTTTGGGTTAAAAGCCTTTCTGATCTTGAACACAGCCCAAGCAGTACCAATAGCATGTCCTGCAGCATCAAGCCCCTCATTTGTCACCAGCGCTGCTTGTTCTCCATACCTGCAATGATGAAAAAAAAGATCTTCAATATTTTCATTGCTTCCAATTATACTCAAAAGAGATAAAAAAAAAAAAATTATACTCAAAAGAGAACAAAGAAAACCAGGCACAAACATTATATCTTGGCCAAAACCCGGATTAAAGCCTTTCTGCTCTTGGGTTTGAGAATGCTCTTTGGGTTAAAAGCCTTTCTGATCTTGAACACAGCCCAAGCAGTACCAATAGCATGTCCTGCAGCTTCAAGCCCCTCATTTGTCACCTGTTCTGCTTGTTCTCCATACCTGCAATGATGAAAAAAAAGACCTTCAATATTTTCATTGCTTTCAATTATACTCAAAAGAGAACAAAGAAAACAGGGCACAAACAGTATATCTTGGCCAAAACCAGGTCCCATACCAAACATGGGAGACAGCTTGTGCTGTTTCCCCAATTTGTACCTGTTTTGCATTGAACTACGGTCCAAAAAAGAAAAAGGTCCAAACCAAGTTACAGGAACTTGGAATCTTGGATGGAATTATGGTATATGGGGCACAACTCAAGATAAGGTTTTCCACATAGGTTGTTGTCTAGCAACCCAAAATTAGAGGAACAAGACCTCAACCAATGGCAATAAAAAGAATCCACTAAAAGAGAACTGCAACACTACAACATTAAGACAATCAAGATTGTACCGATATTGATTAGAGAAATATTCTTGATGACAATGATGATGCAGTTGTTGCATCAATGTTGTTTTCATATTAAGAATTACCTCTGTGAAACAAGCCTAGTAGTCACAACTGAAGTGGTTGACATAACATTCCTTCCAGCAACTTCAACAGCATCACAGACCCTGCCTGCATACATGCATAAATAACACACACTTGAGTGGCAGAAGCGTGAAACATACCATAGATTGTACAACTGGACAAAGACACTTAAAGAAGGAAACACATGCTTCATATCACAAATTCTTTGGTCGTTCCCATTTTCAAGAGCCTCCTTTTGTCTTCTGAAACTTCCAGTCCCAAATTAACCCTCCATAGATATGCTTTTTGTATTTCAGTTCCTTGGTATCTAAGTTATTATAAAAATATTACATCTAAAGGAAGTTTATATTTCACAGTTCTAAGCCGAACAAATTGTCATCAAATTTGGCTTCAAGTCCTAATACTTGACTTTCTAAATAAGTAGCTATCAATAAAACTAAAAGTCTGAAAAAAAATCCAAGAAGCAGCCTATGAATTGAAAATTTGCTCTTCTAAAGTAGCATAGTAAGAGTACAAACAAGCAGCTTCACCTAGTGTCCGCTTGCTTTGGTAGCCATTAAGGCTTTGTTTGGTTGGGGGAAAGAAAAAGTGGAGAGATAGAAAACTCCTTTGAAAAAAGAAAAAGAAAAAGGAAATAGACGTTAAGGAAGGAGGTGAGTTCCCTCCCCTCATTTTTCTCCCCAATTCGGGGAGAAAATAGAACACCCCAAAATGGTGGGCCCAAGAAGAAAATATCCAAGCCCCACCAAAATCACTACTCCCTCCCCCCATCCCCCAAACCAAACAACCCCACTATTCAAAATCCCCCCTATTTTCTCCTCTCCATTTTCCATCCCCCACAAATCACACCAACCAAACACACACCAAGTGACTTGAGAAGAATGCAAAAGCATTTTAGCGTCCAAGAGTTGGTCAATCTAAATATATGATAAATGGAGAAAGAGTCTCCCCATCTTTCTCTAAACATAAAATAAGGGAAAGTGACGCAGATTGGTTAAGGAAGACTAAAATATTTTATATTATTTTTTCTTTCCTAGTGGAATTAGGATTTATTTGCTTTTTCAAGTTCAATTAAAATCCTAATTCAACTAGAAAAAGGATTTTGATTGAACTTGTAAAAGCAAATAAATCATAATTCCACTAGGAAAGAAAAAACAACATAAAATATTAAAATATTTTATTCTTCCTTAACCAATCTGAGTCAGAAAGGAAAGAAAAAACCTCAATTAACAAATAAATAAAGAATTTGAGATGAACTTACTAAATCCATCCAAGGAAGCAAGGACAATCTCTCCAGTGAGGAGGCTAAAAAATTCCTTGCTCACTTTAGAGTTCACTATTGAGGTTGTGAAGAATCCTGAGACTTTGACAACCCCAGAAAGGACTCCAGAAGCCATCTTCTCCGTCATCTTTGTCAACTTTTTAACCCTAAAATGATCAACCATAAAGTAGCATAGCATTACTTATCCGTATCAAAATTACATAACCAAGTAAAAGGTAAATAAAAAATAAATAAAAAAGGTGGGGGTGGGAGGTGAAGGGATGAATTATATCATAGACTACACAATCAGCTAAACTGACTTATAAAAGTCAACAACTATATCCTATATTCTTTAAACAAATAGGGACCTGGTTCTAGGACTCTGGCAATCAACCATTATAAAAAAAAGGTTTGCACAGTGCAAACCTCCCCCTTCTGTGGGGTCTTGGAGAGATGATAATAAGCAACTCACCCCAATTTTGGAGTGGCTGATACGTGGAAAACAACCATTTTAACAGCTAAATGGAAATTCAATATATCATCTCCCTGGCACTGCCAATTATTATTATTTGTTGATAAATTGTAATAATTAACAAGGGGTAAGGAAGATTTGAACCCTAGTTCTCTTCATAAAGAAGACCAATCAATTGAGCCACAAGACTCTTGGCCCCCAGCACTACCAATTATTATTAATCCTCTACTGGAGGACTGTCCAATAAAATGCGATGCCTTGGTTAAATCTTTTAACAAAAACAAAAAAAGTATCCCAACATTGTTTAGAACCAGGTGTTAGGCAATGCAAGCAGCAAACGGATTTTCATGTACTCACCTCACCACCTCTCTAAACCGGCCTCAACACCAACAAGTTCAACATATTAACAGTCCATGTTAGTGTTGGTGTGTTCCAAACACTTCTATTCTTATTTATTTTCTAGTTGTTGGGAATTTATGAGTAAAATAGCCGTTAGGCAATTATGAGAAAAATAGCCGTTAGGCAATAATTGACAATATAGCTGTTGGGCTTTTTACTTCTCTATATTTAGATACACACGGTTCTACTATCTTTCTATCCCACTTATTTTTCTACAAGAATATTTGTTTTTAAGGAAAGGCAATAAACCATTTGTGACTAGAAGTGCGTACATCACAAAAGTTGACACTATAGTCTAATCCTAGGAGGTTGTTTGACCAAGAGAACCAATCGCACAAAGTTTTACTTTGGGTGGCACAAATCAACTTTTAAGGACAACGCTCTTTGCGTGATTCTATAGCACTATGAGATTGTTCCAAAATTTACTTATATTTATATTTTTATTGCTTATTTACATTCTTGCTAATTATTTGGGATATTGTTTGTTGTATCAAACTTGTTTATTCATTATTATTTTTCCAACAGTCCAAACCCCAGAAAACATCTATCAGAACTACAAATTACAAGAAACAAAAAACTAACAATAGGCAGAGTTCTGTCATGATTGCTAAAAGAGCAAAACTTAGGTAGTTTCTTAGGTATTGTACCTTACGTTTCCCAAATAAATCCAAACACATGGCTGCGTTGGCCAATGCAGCACAAACAATGTTATTACGAGCTGTACCTAAAATTTAATTAGAGAAGCTAAGATACCACGCCTAAGAAAATATACCTAAGCTTACCCTTAGTTAAAATCACAATTATTCTAAAAATGAACATATACAAACCAATCTACCACGTTAACCAAGTAAAATTAAAGGCCAAACAACACAGATACAATAACAACCAAATAAATCAATTATTCATAAAATACAATTTCTAAGAAATTAAATTCAAACCTTTCCATCCTCCTCATTGTTTCCGGACTAATCTCAGAAGTAGACCCTGGCCCCATCCTCTTCTTCAAGAACTCATTCCCCCACTTCAACCTATCCACTGTCACATCCCCACACCACAAAATCCCCCTGATCAATTCCCCTGACCCCGCCGCAATCAACCTCGCCACACTCCCACTATAGTCCTCCACACTGGGGGCCAATGTAGTCCAATACGCTGCCGAGTTCTGCACCATCAATTCCCTCTTGTCCTCCTCCTCCAACTCCTCTGGAGCCATCTCTCTCTCCACCAAACCATTCAACACCTCACCATCCCCCACTTCCTTCACAGAAAAACAATTATACTTCTCCAAAACCTGATCCAATTCCTTCAAAACACCCTCTTGTCCTTTAGACGCAATCGTTAAAGCATAATTCAACATCTCACACTCTTTCCCACCAAAATCTTCAACCTTTTCATCATTTTCCAACGACCCACTTGCGGGAACACGAAGAGAAAAGAAGTAATGAGACTCATCAAGCTTCACAGCCGCTTCGTCCTTCGCTAACGGCCATTGAATTTCATCACCAACGCGCGCAAGAACAGCCACTGTGATGTCACCTTGGTGAAGACCAACTATGACAAGTTCCCCACAAGCGAGTTCTACACTATGATCTTTCTCTATGAGATGAACTACCACGCCAGGAACTCTAACAAGAACATTCTCAGAAGATGACATGATTAAGTTTGAATTTGGGTTTTGGTTTGAATTTGAAGCAGACATGATTAAGTTTTTTTTGAGGTTTGGGTATTTTATTAGAGTTCGAGGAGTCATAGGATTGAAGGAAAATGAAGGATTGAGATCCCGTGCAATAAGGGTTTGGGTTTGGAGAGAATGGGTGTTTAAGGGTGCGTTTGGTTCCTGTAAAATATTTTTTGAAAAATACTTATTTTTTGGAAATACTATTTTCTGGAAAAGGAAAATATTTTTAAGTGTTTGGTTGTATTATGAAAATTATTGTGGAAAATATTTTCATATGTTTGGTTTTATTAGGAAAATGCTATTTTCCTACAATTTTTTCACAATTTCTGGCAACAACAACAACAACAATCAGTTCATCAAAAGAAAAACAACAACAACAATCAAACTTAAAAAAAAAAAAAAAAAAAAAAAAAAAAAAAAAAAAAAAAAAAAAAAAAAAAAAAACAGAGAGATCGAGGAAGACGACGATCGACGATCGACAGCACGGCGCAGCGCGGTGCGACTCGCCGGTGCGAAGAGCGCTGGGTTCTGGGTTCGAAGGAGATCGACGATCGACGGTGCGGCGCGGTGCGATCGAAGGCGCAATTGGATCTGCTCGTTGCAGTGAAGCGATGGGGACTAGGTTCGTGGGTTCGTGGTCGCCGGCGATGGTCTCTTGGCTTGGATCGGCGGTTCGTGGGTTCATGGCTGCCGGCGATGGGCACTGGGCTTGGATCGGCGATGGCGCTAGGCTCTCTCTTTCTTTCTCCCTCTCCCTCTTCGTGCTCTCTGTTTCTCATTTTCCGGAAAATAGAATTTGAAGTGAAAATAGGAACTAAATTGATTTTCACCTCTGACTGATAGTCAACGGAAATCAATTTCCGAAAAATTGATTTTTCAGGTGCAACCAAACACCCGTAATTGCAGAAAAGTATTTCCGGAAATGCTTTTCACCCAAGACAAACGCAGCCTAAGTGAGAAATTGTTGCTTTTCAGACCCAGATCAGAGAAAGTAAGGGTTAGGGTTTAGAGAGAATCGGGTTGGGGTTTGATGCTTTTTCAGGTTTGATCTATGGAAGGATATGAGATTGAGAGAGAAAGAAAGGGAGTTTGGTCGAAGTAGAGACGAAGCCACCATCGGAGGTGGTGGTTGTGATGAAAACCATCCTTGCCGATTTGGGCTTGTTTCAAAGAGAGAACACCAGTCGGTAGGGTTTTCTTTTATCTCTATTATTTTTAATAAACTCTGTTTTCTTTTATCTCTATTTTTTAATTCTGTTTTCTTTTTCTTTTTTTTTTAAGCTTAGGAATTGAAATCAAGCCTTAAATTGTGGAATTAAAAATGCTTTTTCTGTCATTAAAAATCGACCAACATGATACAAAAACAGTATATTAGAACTGTACATCTTCCAAAAATAGTGATTGTGGCTGCTCAACTTAAGGACTCTGGAGGAATTTAGTGTAGATTTTACACTGTGAAGCACCGACGCGGCTCCAGAGGAGCCGCACCCGAGTCGGACTCGGCCGGACGTGGGGATGTGGCAGGGACGCCGTTGACCGATTTTGTGTGTTGAGGAAAACCCACAAAATAGACCAACCATGTCGACTGTGGTAGTTATGCTAGGAAGTGAATTAGTAGCCCTTCCTGAACCAAAACATCCTGCATTTTCGGTGGCTAAATTCATGTCAATGGATGAAATCTCTGTAAATGATCTTAGTTTTTCTACTATTGTGCCACAATGAAAGCATACAACTGTACAAGATTGCCATTGGGTCTTGCATGATGGAGAACTTAATATTGTAACCTAAATTTCTATAAAATAAGAATAGGATAAGTATTGGGAAGGCTAGGCTTACAAAGTTATTAAATAATATTGTAGGTTGTATAAAAATGATTTTCAATTTTCATTTAGAAAAAGGAAAATTCAATTGTATTTAAAAAAAGAAAATTATTTTTTGGGGTGAATTTCTTTTGTAGCTAAATGCAACATGACATCTATATATATATATATATATATAATAGATAGGATTTTTGGATTTAGTATTATAATTTTTCTTTCATCACAATTTAAAAAAATAGATAGGATTTTCTTTTTCAAAGAGAATAGGATTCATTTTTCAATTAGAAGCTTTTGCGTGTTTATGCAAATCCAATTGATGATGTAATAGTTATAAAAAAAATTAATAATGTAATAAATCCAAAAAAAAAATGATAATATAATAGTTTAAAAAAGAAACATGGGATAGTTTAGTCTGACAATTTTTATTTATTTATTTTTTTAAACAGGGGATAGTTTTTCCTTATTGTATTGGAGGGGTAGTTATTTTCTTCCAAACGTGTGTAGTGGGAAGTTCTTTTTTTAGAGAAGAAAAGTGGAGAAGTTTTATTGTACACATTTCTTTTTTATGAGAAATTTTATTCAGAAAATGTGGAGAAGATAAATACGTGGAGAGTTTTTTAAGCTATTAAGTAGAAGTAAGAATTTATTAAAATTAGGAAGGCATTTCAATGTAGAAGTATGAATTTATTATTTTTGTTAATTTACTATTTTAACGTCATTTTTAAGTTTTAGGTAGGGGTATTTTTTACAGTAAAAAAAAGTAATAACTAACTTTCTTTTGTCAATTTACTATTTTAACCCCATTTTTAAGTTGTTAGTTAATTAATTTAAGGGTATTTTTGACAGAAAAAAAAGTAATAACTAACTTTCTGAATCCTCTTAATATATACAGATAATAACTAATAGCTGCAACGTTTGACCTTTTGTTGACCTTACCTCATTGCGCCATGTGGCTACACAAATTAGCACCATGTCTATATTTAAAAACATGAAACATTATGCCTTTTGAGATTTTAACTTCCGGTTTACTTCAATTCGTTTGACAACATTTTTAAGTTTTAACTATAAATAACATCTATATAATAACAACACATTCCTTCTTTTTATTTTTTTATTTTATTTTTATTCTAAATTTTATGTACAATTACTCATTCATTTAAAAAATAAAAACTGCCTTTTTGATCACCCATTGACCCCGTTTGGTCCCTATGATAAATTGCCTATAATAAACGAGGGACAACGTTTGGTCCCTTGGGCAGTAGTTGTAAAAGACCAAACAACACCCTTTCTTATATTGTTTATGTCTAAACCCTTCTATTCCACCAACTGTGAAGCACCGACGTGGCTCTAGAGGAGCCGCAC
The DNA here is from genome assembly GCF_002906115.3 of Quercus suber. NCBI lineage: Eukaryota > Viridiplantae > Streptophyta > Magnoliopsida > Fagales > Fagaceae > Quercus > Quercus suber. The sequence goes on from NW_027069471.1 coordinate 199,152, forward strand.
CCGAGTCGAACTCGGCCGGACGCGGCGACGCGGCAGGGATGTCGCTGACTACGAGTTCGTGCCGCATCGGGCCGCGTCCTGCCATGTGGCATCACCGACTCGTGCCGACGCGGAGCGACTCGGGCTGACTTGGGCCGTATCGGCCGATTTGGCCGAATTCGAAATTTCCGGTTCAGGCCGAAATTTAAAAAAAAAAAAGGTGCGAAACGCACTGTTTGACCTAACCTAAAAATACCTCAGACACTCACGCAATCTCACTTGTCCAAAACCCACCCTTTCAGTCCATCCCTCATCTCTCTTTCTCTCTGTGCTCTCCGCAGCTCCGCCTCCGGCCTTTCCCTCTCTGCCGTGTTCTCTCCTTCAGGTGTGCTCTCTCTTCTCTTTGCTTCCCTTTTAGTCTCTATTTCTCTCTTCTCTGTGCTGTGTTTGTTGTGTTTGTGTGCTTGTTTTTTAACCCGATTTCGTCCCTCTCTGTTGTGTTTGTGTGCTTGTTCGTCCCTCTCTGTTGTGTTTGATTTTGAATCTTAGTTTGTTATTCTACTTATTATGAAATTTTAGCAGTGACTTGTTGCACTTGTTAGTAAATAATGATAGGTGTGTTGATGATTGTTTAGATACTCATTTTGTGTGTATTTCGGAAATGATGGTGGGATTTGTGTGTATTGTTAATTTGTTATTCTACTTATAAATTATGTAAAAAAAAAAAGTGGATTTTCTTAATTTTTCTGTAACTTTTATTTTAGGCTTGTAGGGTGACTGGATGAGGACTTGAAGTTTTGTTATTATAATTATTAATATGGCTGCTGTGGACCTGTGGTTTACAAATTTTATCAGTTAGGATAAGAATCTCATCTTATCCTAATTGATAAAATTTGTAAATTAGTTAGAAGTGACTTGTGAAACTATGAATTTGTTATTTGTGAATCTTAGTTTCTTATCAATCTTAGTTTTATTTAGTTAATAGTTATTAATTATTACTTATTGTGATTTGTGAATTTGTGAAATTGGGTTTGATTTATTATTAATTTATTTAGTTAGTAGTTATTATTTGTAGGTTAAATTGAATCTATTGAATTTGCAATGGACGAAGTTACTAGCACAGAAACTTCACCTTCATCTAATCAAGAAGTAAATGATGAATCTCCTCTTTGGCAGTATGTGACTAAAGTAGAAAAACCACCTAGTGCTTCTGTTAAATCAGGTGGAAACACATACTTTAAGTGCAACTATTGTGATATAGTTTATATGGGATCCTATCCTAGGGTTAAGGCTCATTTATTAGCAATTTCTGGCAAAGGTATTAGAGCATGCCCTAAGGCGAAGAGCCATAGGTAGGAAATGCAGTGAATGCATGATCAAGTTGAGAATGATAAGAAAGAGAGAGAACGGAGAAGTGAAATTCCCTTACCCCCACCTCCCCCAGGCCGTGGGCTTGCTTCTATTTCCCCATTTCGAAGACAAGAAGGGAGTGATAGTACAAATCAGGTTGATAGTAAGAGGAGGAAGGTGGATTCTCCTTTGGAGAGAGCATTCCAGAATAATGCTAGACATGATTTGGATAGCAGAATTGCTAGGATGTTTTACACCGGTGGGCTTCCGTTTAACTTTGCAAGGAACCCATATTATCGTAGTTCCTATGCATATGCTGCTACCTATAACATTCTGGGTTATCTTCCTCCTGGACACAATGCCTTGAGAACAACACTTTTGCAAAAAGAAAGAGCTAATGTTGAAAGGCTTTTGAAGCCAATTAAGGACTCTTGGCTTGAAAATGGTGTAAGTATAGTTTCTGATGGATGGTCAGATCCACAAAGGAGGCCTCTTATTAATATTATGGCTGTATCAGATGGGGGTCCAGTGTTTATAAAGGCAATTGATGGGTTAGGTGAGTTCAAAGACAAACATTATATTGCTGGGGTGTTAAAGGATGCCATAAAAGAGATTGGACATGAAAAAGTTGTCCAAGTCATCACTGATAATGCTAGTGTGATGAAATCTGCTAGAGCTCTTATTGAAGGTGAGTATCCTAAAATATTTTGGACACCTTGTGTTGTCCATACTCTCAATTTAGCCTTGAAGAATATTTGTGCAGCAAAAAACACTGAAAAGAATGAAGTTACATATGAGGAATGTAATTGGATTACACGTATTGGTGATGATACATCTTTCATACGTGTTTTTATCATGAACCATTCAACGAGGTTAGCAATGTTTAATGAATTTTGTCCATTAAAATTGCTCCAAGTTGCTGATACTAGATTTTCTTCGGTTGTTGTAATGCTGAAAAGATTGAAGTTGATAAAAAGATGCCTTCAAGCTATGGCTATTAGTGACCAATGGGCTTCTTATAGAGAGGATGATGTTGGAAAAGCTCAAAAGGTGAAAGATATGATTCTAAGTGATCTTTGGTGGGATAACGTTGATTATATTCATGAATTCACAGGGCCCATTTATGATATGCTACGAATAGCCGACACAGATAAGCCTTGTCTTCATCTTGTGTATGAGATGTGGGATTCAATGATAGAGAAGGTGAAGGCAATAATATATCGGCACGAAGGCTTGGAAGATGATCAGTATAGCTCATTTTGGGCTGTGGTGTATGATATACTACTATGATCGATGGACCAAAAATTGTACACCAATACATTGCTTGGCTCATTCCTTAAATCCTAAGTAAGTACATTTATTTTCTATTTTCCTTAGTTCACCCTTTTAGTAAAACACACGTTTCATCTATATTTGTTTTTTAATCTTTAACTAGGTATTACTCCATTGAATGCTTTCGGGGAATCCAAAACGCATCCCTCCACATCGGGATCATGAAATTTCTATGGAAAGGAGCAAGTGTTTGGATCGATACTTTCAAGATGAGAGTGAATTAAAGCTGGTGGTGAAGTTGAGTTTGCTACATTTTCAGGAGGGAGGTTTCCTTCACCAGATGCCTTGACAGATAGGTGGGCCTTACAACCTTTGGTTTGGTGGCAATATCATGGCTCCGCATTTCCAACTCTTCAAACCCTTGCCCTTAAACTTCTGGACAACCTTGTTCATCCTCATGCGCTAGAGAAATTGGAGCACATACAAATTCATTCATTCCTTAAAAAGAAACAAAATGACTCCTGCACGTGCTGAGGATTTGGTATATGTGCATTCTAATCTTCGACTCTTGTCAAGGCGCAATGAGGAGTACATCCATACAGCAACAAAGATGTGGGATATTGCAGGAGACTCTTGGAATGCGAGCGACATACATGGAGGAGCTGAAATTCTTGAGAATGCAGCCCTTACACTTGATGAGCCAGAGTTGGAGGCCATGGTTATTGGGAATGCTAACACTAGTGCTACTACTAGTGAAAGTGAAGTTCGAAGTGAAGCTCGAAGTGAAGCTCAAAGTGAAGCTATTGATATTGAGGATAATGATGTTGGTGTTTGATTGTCTTGTTGATTGTCTTGTTGATTATCTTTTATTTTGTTTTAGTTTCGAACTTGTGACTTGTAGTCGAATTTCCAAACATTATGGAATGTTTTAGTTTTAATCTTGTGGGTTGTATTGAATTTATGAACATCTTGTTTTAATTATTATCTACTATTGCTCTTAAATTTCGTATATGTTTATATAATGTGAAAAAGTGTGCTTAGCAATATATTAAAAATATAAATAAATATATTTTTAATAATTTTTTAATCGCCGAATCCCGCCACACCTGTACCTACCTTTTTCAAAAATTGCCAAGTCCCGCACCCGTACCCGCACCCAAGTCCTAAAACGCACCCGTGCTTCCTAGTCCACCAATGGCTCTCTCTCTGCTACGAGAGAAGAAGCACTGAGCCGTACAAATTTCTACTCAGAGCGACTTGGGAAAGGTTTACAGGAGACTTAATGATGTTGACCGAGTTGGCTGTATGGTTGAAAGAACAAAGGAAGTTATAGCAACGATACTCTTGCTATTGCCTTCAATTGAACAACAAGATCTGCGATTCGGGCACCGCAATCTATTGTGGTTTTTGTCGGGTTTGATCAAGCACATAGAGGAGACCATCAATTTCTGCATGATTAGAACAATGTGTATGTGGCTTGATTTTTACTCTGAAAAATATCTTATAGACTATTAATTTCTAATGAGAAGTCAGATTCCTCTTCGATAATAGAACATTCTAATGTTGATTTTGTTTTTTTAATGGATCATTTTGAAGTTTTTTTCTTCAGTTCTGTATTTTTTGGAGGGATTCATGTTGTTAAACTGTCATTTCAATCCCATTAAGAATATTTACACCATGTGTTTGACAAAATGTCTCACTCACTCTTGCATTTTTCTATATCCTAAAATATTTTGGACACCTTGTGTTGTCCATACTCTCAATTTAGCCTTGAAGAATATTTGTGCAGCAAAAAACACTGAAAAGAATGAAGTTACATATGAGGAATGTAATTGGATTACACGTATTGGTGATGATGCATCTTTCATACGTGTTTTTATCATGAACCATTCAATGAGGTTGGCAATGTTTAATGAATTTTGTCCATTAAAATTGCTCCAAGTTGCTGATACTAGATTTGCTTCGGTTGTTGTAATGCTGAAAAGGTTGAAGTTGATAAAAAGATGCCTTCAAGCTATGACTATTAGTGACCAATGGGCTTCTTATAGAGAGGATGATGTTGGAAAAGCCCAGAAGGTGAAAGATATGATTCTAAGTGATCTTTGGTGGGATAAGGTTGATTATATTCTTGAATTCACAGGGCCCATTTATGATATGCTACAAATAGCCGACACAGATAAGCCTTGTCTTCATCTTGTGTATGAGATGTGGGATTCAATGATAGAGAAGGTGAAGACAATAATATATCGGCACGAAAGCTTGGAAGATGATCAGTATAGCTCATTTTGGGCTGTGGTGTATGATATACTCATTGATCGACGGACTAAAAATTGTACACCAATACATTGCTTAGCTCATTCCTTAAATCCTAAGTAAGTATATTTATTTTCTATTTTCCTTAGTTCACCCTTTTAGTAAAACACACGTTTCATCTATATTTGTTTTTTAATCTTTAACTAGGTATTACTACATTGAATGGCTTTCGGGGAATCCAAAACGAATTCCTCCACATCGGGATCATGAAATTTCTATGGAAAGGAGCAAGTGTTTGGATCGATACTTTCAGGATGAGAGTGAATTAAAGCTGGTGGTGAAGTTTGAGTTTGCTACATTTTCAGGAGGGAGGTTTCCTTCACCAGTTGCCTTGACAGATAGGTGGGCCTTACAACCTTTGGTTTGGTGGCAATATCATGGCTCTGCATTTCCAACTCTTCAAACCCTTGCCCTTAAACTTCTTGGACAACCTTGTTCATCCTCATGCGCTGAGAGAAATTGGAGCACATACAAATTCATTCATTCCTTAAAAAGAAACAAAATGACTCCTGCACGTGCTGAGGATTTAGTATATGTGCATTCTAATCTTCGACTCTTGTCAAGGCGCAATGAGAAGTACGTACATACAACAACAAAGATGTGGGATATTGCAGGAGACTCTTGGAATGCGAGCGACATACATGGAGGAGCTGGAATTCTTGAGAATGCACCCCTTACACTTGATGAGCCAGAGTTGGAGGCCATGGTTATTGGGAATGCTAACACTAGTACTACTACTAGTGAAAGTGAAGTTCGAAGTAAAGCTATTGATATTGAGGATGATGATGTCGGTGTTTGATTGTCTTGTTGATTGTCTTGTTGATTATCTTTTATTTTGTTTTAGTTTCGAACTTGTGAGTTGTAGTCTAATTTCCGAACATTATGGAATGTTTTAGTTTTAATCTTGTGGGTTGTATTTAATTTATGAACATCTTGTTTTAATTATTATCTACTATTGCTCTTAAATTTGGTATATGTTTATATAATGTGAAAAAGTATGCTTAGCAATATATTAAAAATATAAATAAATATATTTTTAATAATTTTTTAATCGCCGAGTCCCACCGCACCCGCACCCGCACCCGCACTCGCACCTGAGTCCCGAAACACACCTGTGCTTCCTAGATTTTACATAGCTTTATTATGCTTGATGAAAACTGCCATGGATATTGAAAATATTCAAAGGTCAAACTCTTTTTTTCTTGGGGCTGAATTTAATTCTATTTTCTCTTTTTTCGGTTCTTAGCTTAGGAATTGAAATCAAGTCTTAATTCTGTTATTGTTGTTATTGTGGTTGTTGTTGTTGTTGTTGGAACACTTGGAAGAATATTGGCTCTGGCAAGGGATAAAGATCTTGGATTGAAGAATGTGAGGCATTTTATTCTTGATGAGTGTGATAAGATGCTAGAATCATTGGGTATGGTCTTCTTATTCTTCTGCCTTTTATCCCCTTGTTTATTTGAATTAGTTATGAAATGTGATACTTTGCAATTCTCTTGTTCTCTTTACAGTGTATTGCATTGTTTGCGATAATAATTTTCTTATTTTAAGCCTTCTGTTGTCCATGTTCTTGTATGTTTTACAAACATGAGGAGAGATGTGCAGGAGATCTTCAAGATGACTCCTCATGACAAGCAAGTTATGATGTTTTCAGCAACTCTCAGTAAAGAGATCCACCCTATTTGCAAAAAAATTATGCAAGAGGTGTGATAAGGCATCATAAAGTTATGATATTCTTTGTATTTATAAATGTAATGTTATTGCCTTGTTGGTTGTGTCAGTTGTGCGGTTTTGTGGCTTAGGTTTCAATTTGCCTTGTCATTAGCAAGGGAATGAATTTGTAGTTGTAGTACTTGCAATATTTTTAGTTTTTCCTACTTCTAGTCTAAACTTTTCTTTGGGCGTAACCACTTCTCTTGATCCTTTTGGTTATATGTGGTTGAGTGATTGTGTTTGTGGGGCCTTAGTGAGGATATTGGTTCCACTTCTTATTTCTTGGGTAGTAGCTGGATTTTTCTACTACTTGAGAGATGAGTAAGTTCAATCAATACATCGTAGTTCAGAAGGATTGACTTTTTGGATCGCCAGTTATTTGTTTATCTATTGTTGTTGAGTTTTGGTTGCTGCAGAAGATGGTATTTTGATGCACTTTATATTGACACTCATTTTTTTCAGCCAATGGAAATTTATGTTGATGATGAGACCAAGTTGACTCTTCACGGTCTTGTACAGGTATCTTCAATGCGCTTTTTTTTTTTTTTTTTTTTTATTATTATTTTTGCAATATTTTTGTTTCAAAGAGCTGCTGAGTTGAACAAGTTACTTTGTTCATGATTTTTACTTTTATTTTTCATATTTTTATTGTATGGGGAAAACACTTATATGGCTGAGTTTTTTGCTTTGTCAAGTTAAGATAGCAGACAAACAATTGTGTAATATTTTCCACACAAAGGTTATATAAACATGTATTTTACTTTCCATTTGTTCCTTACAGAACTTAATTTGGTACATGCCAGTACTTGAATGTCTCCAAAACATCTTGTCCTTAAAAAAAGAAGGAGGGGTGGTATAGATTTCTAACAATGCTGGGATTCCAATTATTAGTGAACGATTCAACAGACTCAGCCACAGTTTTCAAATTTGAGCCAACAACTCCCTGATATTTAGAAGTGCTAGGGAACCAAGCTGGCTAGTAAAGTTATGTTCAAACTTGTTCCTATCATCCACCAACCATTGATGTATTAATGGATTGTTGTAAATGAGTATTCTTCCAAGTCCAAGATTGGTCAGGGTTGGGTTTGTAGTCACGGAGAGGATTTTCATGGAAGTATTTAGCTAACAAGGAGTTGGGATGGTAAACCATTCTCCAAAATTCCACAATTCCAAGAAGTATTTAGACCACCTGAATGTGCGCCAAGCTCCACAATTCCACATTCTCTTCTTGTGCTTTTCCTCTTTGTCTTTATCTCTTTCATTTTTTTTTTCTTTTACACACAATAGAATTAGACACTCAATCCAAATCTAATATGAAATTGGAAATCTCTCATTCATTCTAGCAAGTACTAACAAATTAGGGAACAAAAGTTAGGGTATGAAGAGACATTGCATTTAAAAATATTAATCACTTGCATATATAATTAATGTTTAACTAGAAGTTACTCAAACATGCACTTGTACAATCTAACATATTTAACATGTTTGACTAACTTCTTTAGTTACAAAAATTATCCAAAAAATTTGCTACATGTGCAATCAGTTGTCTAAATAAGTCAGATTTGCTGTCCAAGAAACTGTCCAAGGCAAAGTTGTCCAAAAATGCTATCCACTGTGCAATATGCTACCACGCCCACTATGCAATATACTATCAAACAAACTGTCCAAAAAATGTTATCCATCATACTGCAAAATCAATATTAACCTGGAAATATGTCACAAAATCAAGTTACATTTTAAACTTGAACACACATAAGAAAATTTCACCATAATTGAACTTACCATTTATTAGTTTTTTACATACCAAAAAAGTGTTGTGTTTCTAGGCAAGCATTTGTATTTTCAACACATGGAGTTAGTCCATAATTGAACCTAACTTCATTTCCCTGTGTATATATATATATATGTGTGTGTGTGTGTAAAAAAATAAGTTTATTCATTTGGTAAGTAGAGAGGATATAAAAACATGGATTTATTTTTTACTTGACCAATATTCATTTGGTGAGTAAGAATTAAAACTAAATATTTTAAATTTAAGGGACCAAAACCAAACTTGCCTCAACCAAAAATATAAGTCACTCACCAAATTGTTATAGGTGGAACTCACACAAAAGGTCAGTCAAGAATGATGGAGTTACTCACCACAGGCCAAGCCACTCACACAAAAGGCAAGTCACTCACCACAGGCCAAGCCAAAACCCAAATCACACATTGCCAGGTATGCATAGCCGAGAGACAATCAATAGCCAGCCACACCCACATCATCCATCACTATCACCCATCAAAGAGCCAACCCAAATCACTAGTCATCAAGACAACATAGCCAAGCCATAACAATATCCCAACCCATCAACTACCTAACTGGTAGCCAAGACCCACTTAAACACATAAAGCCACTTCAACAGAAACCACTTCAACAGAAACTTCATAATACAAACCAATCAGAAAATCAAACTTCAAATCTAACAAGTTTATGGAAAAAAAAAAGTATGGAAGATTGGCAGAGCTCAACTAAGGTAAGATAGTCACTCAAAACAACGTTTATATTTTACCTGACAAACAGCAGCATCATTTGATACTTGAGACAATGATGGAGTTAATTGAGACAATGATGGAGTTAATGGTGCCTATGTAAACACAATGATTATAAGAAAAATAATTTACGAAATCATCTAATTACTAATAATTACAAAACAACATGTAAGTTTTTTCAAAATTTCATGTATGAAAACATTTACATTTTACTTGACTAACATCCGTAGGATTTGATACTTGAGACAACAATGGAGTTAATGGCATCTGTGTAATCACAATGATTATAAGAGAGAGTTTAAAAAATCATCTAATTACTTATAAATGCAAAACATGTAAACAAGTATGTTTACCCTTAAGAATGACGTGAAACTAGTTTGGTAACTATGGATTGGTCCCAATTCAAATGTCATCATTGGCGGGGAAAAAGTGACAGGATAAGTCCGCTATATCACAAAAAGAAAATCTTATTAATAAATTCACAAATAAATAGGCAAGTGTAGTACAGCCTCCAACTTCACAAATTATTAAGTTATTCCACTACAAATAAAAAAAATCTCTTACTTGATGCGAATGATGTTCTCTATGTGTGTCATAATTATTGTATTGCATGTTAGGAGCAAAACCAAGTTCCTGTATGAGAAAATATATATATATATATATATATTATTATTATTATTAGCCATAACAATACAAAAATTTACAAACACTGAAAACTTAGTAAGGAATAAAAATAAATAAATAAAATTTACTTTGGAAAACTATTGACTAACCTCATCATTTAATTCAACTCTACCCTTTTTTTTGGTTTGCTTCTCAACCCAACTTTTCTTTCGTTTTCCACCCTTACGACATTCTTTTTTCTTAAGACCTTTTGCTCTTTCAACCAAATCTTCCAAATGTTGGTTAGGATCAAGATTTTCTGCACCACTACATAATGGCATTTGATGGGGCAATTGATGACCACTCACATTTTTTGCTGCAATGTCTTCAACCTTCTTTTCATATTCCTCTATCATCTTCTCTATTAAAGCAAATGCCTCTTCATTGTCTACCGCTCGAGAAGCTAATCATACCAACTTGGGACATAATCTTCTATATCGCTGTGTAACACTCAAGTTGACATCTTCTTCCACATTTGTTCTCCTATTGTCCAAGATACATCCACTTTTTGCCTCTCTTGTCCATCTTTTCAAAATGTACATATCAGGAATTATCTTTATATCAAAGAAGTCAAAGACTTTCAGAACATGACAACATAAAATCCCAACAATTTTAAACTTTCTACAACTACATGAAAATGTCTTATCTGTAGTGTCATAAGAGACTATGAACTCACCAGGCTTATGCATAAACTCAATAATATATGTATGCACTAACAAGTCCTCTTGGCGATTTTTTTATCTTTGCTGCTGATGCAATGTCATATTGATCATGAAGCATTCAAAATATTACAGGTGTGTACACTTGTACTGCTTGCTTCAACAATGGAGAATTTTTCAAGCCCAATTGAGGATACTTTTGCCTAGCATTAAATTCAGCTTGTAACTCTTTTTCTCGTTTTTTCTTAATCACTCGATCAAAATGTTTAAAAAATTCAGCCACATCCAAATCAGATTTCAAGTAATCTTTTAAATCACCATTCAAGCTTTTACTGAGTTGGGTACTTCGTATTCCCAATGTAAATTCATTCTTCATGTAACACTTTGCCCATTTTCCTTTCAATTTGTAAATAATATCCAACCAACTACGATCATGTATAGCATATGTGTCAATCATGTCCTCCCAAGTTTTTTCAAATTCATTTTCATCATTAAACTCTAACATACAAGTTTTAAAAACTTGAAGAAAAGAAGAACCATCCTTCATCAAATTCCCCAAGTGTTTTATCCCATTTTGCATTATGTGCCAAGTACATAATCCATGGTAAGTGTTAGGCATCACCTCACTCAATGCCTTTGCCATTGTAGGATCTTGATCCCTAAAAATTGTTTTAGGTCTTTTACCTCCATGTGCAACTAAGAAGCTTTCAAACAACCACTTAAATGATTCTACCGTTTCATCATATAAAAGAGCAGCCCCAAAAACCGTTAACCCTCTATGGTGATTGAAACCGGTAAACACCCCTAATGGTCTTAGCTCTTTATTAGTACCATATGTAGTGTCAAATGTTACCACATCACCAAAATTAGCATAATCAATAACCACTCTAGCATCAGCCCAAAAAATGTTAGTTATCTGCTCAATGTTATCTAATTGTACTCCATATTGAAAGGATGGATTTTTAGTCAATTGTTCCTAAAAGTACCCTAATAAACATGCAGCTTGACCATATACCAAGTTTTTTTGCCACTTTGTTCTAAGGTAATTTTTCTGATCAAGCTCAGTAAATCCAAGATTAGCTTTCCCACCAGCCTTTCTACTCATCAACTCATGGGCTGCTTTTGGCTTGATTCCAGAAGAGGGTGCTAACTCAATCAATCCTGCATGAACTTCTAAAATTTTTCGTTGAGATCTCATCATATAAACTGTCTCTGATAAATGAAGAGTGTGATTATGTTCTCCAACAAAATCAGACACTTTAAACTTTCCACTTTCTCGCACTAATGAAACATAAAACCTTACAGGACAATTAGTCTTTGTATCATCTCGGTTACGTGTGCGAATCATATCTTCTTTTTCTTTACCTCGAATGCCTTGCTTTGCACATACAAATCCCCTTGATGTTACCTTACCATCATTCTTACTTTTATTTATGTAATGTTTTCTAACATCAAAGCCCACTTGCCTTCTATATTTTACCCAAAATTCTCATGCATCTTCTAATGTATCAAATTCCATACCAACTCTAGGATCCAAATCTACATTGGCATCCATGTTTTGAGAGAATTCTCTCACCACACTATGCAATGAATTAAAGAATACTCCTGTAATTAACAAATGTACAAAATTATCTACTATTATAAATATAGAAGTTCATTGAAAATAAAAGCTGAAATTTTTTGTACCAACATTGTGCCTATCATATATAATAATTACAACAGACCAATATATGATCATGGGAGATGATGACCCAATGGATAGAGGACAGTTTCAAGCTAAAATTTCATAAGAAACTGTTTTAAGTGTATAATACCTAAAACACTACAGTTTAAACATATCCAGGACCTAAAAGCATAGAATTCAACCAATGTAACATCTAATTAAGTAAAATAGGGATTTGAGCTATATCCCCTGTACTACTGACCATCTATTTCTATAATTTTGCTAGACCATATTTCACATATGCATTTGAAAATCTACAATATTCAAGTTGCAGCAAAAAAGCTACCCAAAAATATTCCTCAATACATAAACAAAATAACGATTCCATGGTGAAATATATCACTAATAGAACTAAAATCAAACCCCAAAAGAGAGAACTCACCTCCTTGAGTCGTTTGATGTTGGAAGCAACCTTGGAAGATGCAGTATTTTCTTTGTGGAGGTTGATGGGTCTTCGTTGGGTAATGCTAGCAGCGGTGGCGGCGAGTTGAGGGAGAGGCGCTTGGAGACAGAGAGAGGGAGAGTGTGAGTGTGAGTGTTTGGGGTTAAGAAATTTCAGATGGGAAGAAGCTTTGTTTTGGCTGATGGGTCTTCGTTAGGTGATGCTAGCAGCGGTGACGGCAGGTTGAGGGAGAGGCAAAAGGAACAGTGCTTGGAGACAGAGAAAGAGGGAGTGTATGAGTGTGAGTGTTTGGGGGTTAAGAAATTTCAGAGGGTAAGATGAGTATTTTCTTTGTTTTGGCTGATGGGTCTTCGTTGGGTGATGGGTGATGGCTGGTTGAGGGAGAGGCAGAAAAAATGGCGGGTTGAGGGAGAGGCAGAGGAGCTCAGTGACAGTGAGAGAGAAATTTGATTTTATCAAATGTCAAAACAGCTCATACGCATTAGCACGCGGGACTCCAAAAATTTTAAGGGTAAAAGGGACTTTTCAATTTTGGTGAGGTGTCAAAATAATAAGTCGTTGGATTAAATGAATGGCTGGAATTTGTGCAATTGCACACCATGCAATACCCTAGGTATTGCACGGGATCTTAATCCGAAAATGAAAGGGCATGTCGGTTTAAGATTTGAAGGAATCTTATGCTATGTCTAAAATTTGCTTATTTTGCTGAAATTGAACACTTTTTTTATGAGAGTACTATAAAAGTGAGACCTATAAATAGTAATAAAAAGTGTAGTAGAATTATGAATAGTAGCAAAAATAAGTTAAAGAGTAAAATAATAGGGATAATAGCAGTAAACCCACCTAAGATTTGGCCCGTTTTCACTTTGCCTACCCGTGGTTCAAAACTTATCACTTTGCCCACCTGAACTTCAATCCGTTACTCTCCTGTTGCCCACCTCACCCTTAGACGTTAGACAAACACGTTTTTATTCCAAATTAGAACATAACACGGATCAAACAGCACGAACTCACTCTCTTTCCCTCGCGAGCCCTAGGAACGCGAAAATCCATTTTTACATCTAATATTGACATTATGTTGCAAGTGTTAACCCAGACAAGCAACAGGTTGTTCGAGGGACTAAAATCCTGGTAAGAAATCAATCACTGTTTGGGTTTTTACTTTGGGCTCATTGTTGTTTATTGTATTTTTAGTAATCAATCAATGGTCAATGTTACATGTAATGAAATGAGAATATTGGTTGTGTTTGTTAATGCTTCTGAAAAATGTGACCACCTGTTCTTTGGATTTGTGTTTGTTTGTGGGCATTTTGTCTGTCGTGGTCATTGTGTCTCACAGTGGACCAAAGTTTCTATTAGCTTTAAATTTTAGTGTTTGCATGTATATAAAGAAGAACAGAATCAAAAACAAAGAAAAAAATGTGGTCCCTCTATGTGTGTTGCATCCCAAAAGCAAAACAAAAACATGCTTGTTAATTGTTAATTGTTATTTGTTAAATGTGGACACCCTGGGCATTTTACTCTTTTGTTGTTTACAATTCTTTAATTGTTAATTGTATATGTGTCAAATGGTAATTTGTTATTGGAGATGGATGAGGAAGTGAAGTTAGAGGTACATTATGGGGTGCTTTTCTGTGGAACTCTAGTTTAGAATACTTTGGTGGGAAAGATGAAATAGTGTATAGGGATCCTGATTTGCTTAATTATTTTGAACTAAAAGGTATATGTGAGGAATTGGGGATTGATGAACTGTGTACGGTTCATTATTGAGGTTCTGGGGACAACTTGGAGCAAGACTTGAGACTTATACAAGATGATTAAGATCTGGTACCCCTGTGCAAGTCTAATGAGGGAGGGCTAAGAGACACCATCATACTGTATGTGGAGAGTGGTAATGCTCCACTTACAGTTGAAGTTCCTGATGGTGCAGGGGTTGGTGTAGGAGCTGGTGCAGGGGCTGGTGTAGGGGGTGCAAAGGCTGGTGCAGAAGCTACTACAGGGGGTGATGGTCTAGAGGAGGAGTTTGATTGGTTGAATGAAGGTTTGGAAGGAGAAGACTTTGCTGATGACATTTTTGGTGAGTCTTCTCCACCTTATCCAAACACTGATACACCTCATCATCCAAACACTGATACACCTCATCCAAACACTGATACACCTTAGCCAAACACAGATGCACCTAGCCCAAGTAATGTTCCTCCTCCAAACATAGATTTAGATGAAGAGTAGACTGAACCAGCTTTAGAAGATGATATTGCAAGTGTGGATAGTTCTGATGATGAGCAGGGTGGCAATTTGGAGTTCAATGAGAGGACTGATATGGTAAATGTTAGGTTGGCAAAAGGGATGAGGTTCCTAAACTCCCAGGTGTTTAGGAAGGCTTTGAGGGAGTATGTGATTCAGCATCACATTGATATCAAATGGAAGTTGAATGAGAAGAAGAAGATTTATGTACATTGTAAGAACAGTTGTGGATGGAGGTGTTATGCCTCAATGGTGACTGAAGAATGCACATTTGAGATCAAGACATTTTATCCTGAATGTACCTACCCCCTAACATTTAAAAATGGACAAATTACATCAGCCTATGTGGCAAAAAGGTATGTAGAGGATTTTGGTAAGAATCCTAATTGGGAGGTCTCAGATGTTAAGCACCATGTGATGCAGAAGATTTCAGTTGATTTAAGTCTTAGTCAGGTGTATAGAGTAAGGACGGCAGCTAGGGGGCTGATTACTGGGAATGAAGAGGCTCAGTATGGCCTACTTAGAGATTATGCAGAAATAATACTAAGGACAGATGTAGGAAGTAGGGTGATTATGCAAACAGAGATGCAAAATGAGAATGCAGAGCCCAATTTTAAAAGGAAGTACATTAGGTACAATGCTCAGAAGGTTGGCTTTCTAGGTGGTTGTAGACCCTTTGTTGGGCTGGCTGGATGGATGCCACTTGAAGGGTAGGTTTGGTGGGAAATTATTGTCTGCCACTGTCAAGAATGCAAATGACAATATATTCCCAATGACAATGGTTGTGGTTGAGCAAGAGACAAAGGATAACTGGATCTGATTTTTGAAGTAGTTTGCAGATGACATTGGCAGACCAGAGGAGCTCAATCTGGTATTCATCAGTGACAAGCAGAAGGTATTAACATCTAGCTCATGTTCATGACTTCATTACATGCTTAGCTTT
This sequence comes from Quercus suber, assembly GCF_002906115.3. Lineage (NCBI taxonomy): Eukaryota > Viridiplantae > Streptophyta > Magnoliopsida > Fagales > Fagaceae > Quercus > Quercus suber. The sequence continues at coordinate 214,946 of NW_027069471.1, forward strand.
TTACAAGCTTACTTGTTTACTTGCTTGCTTACTTACTTAATTGCAGGGCCTTTTACCTACAATGGAGACTTTATTCCCAACTGTGGAGCACAAGTATTGTGTGAAGCACATATACAATAACTTCAAGGTTAACCACAAGGGCATGGAGTTGAAGAGTGTGCTATAGAGGTGTGCTGACACAACATTAGTTAAGGAATTTGAGAGGGGGATGGACCATCTTAAGAGTTTGGATGAAAAAGCTTGGAAGTACCTCGTTGATATAAAGCTTGCACAGTGGACCAGATCCCACTTTTCTTCAAGAGCTTTGACAGATTGTATGGTAAACAATCTGAGTGAGAATTTTAACTCTATGATTGTAAAGGCTAGAGACAAACCCATCTTATCAATGCTGGAGTGGATCAGAGTTAGACTTATGAGCAGGCTGTATATAAAGAAGACTGGCATAGAAAAGTATGGTGGCAAGTTGTGTCCAAGCATACAAAAAAATTGGAGCAGTTAAAATTAGAGTCTAAGGGTTTCTGTGTAATGCCTTCTGGGAGGTTTGTGTATGAGGTTGGCAATGAAATGGAAAGGCATATGGTAGACTTGGTAAATAGGACATGCAGTTGTAGAGTATGAGACTTGACAGGAATCCCCTACAAGCATGGAGTTGCAGCAATTTTTGTGAATCGTGAGAAACTAGAAGACTACACCCATCTATGCTACTACAAGGATGCTTATGTGGAGACATACAAGACATTCATACCTCCTATGCCTGGTCAGTCTAAGTGGATGTCAAGTGGCCAACCCAAGCCTGTTGCACCTATTATCTATTAGCCACCAGGTAGGCCACCCATGAAGAGGAAGAGAGATGCTGATGAGCCGAACCCTTATAAGGTGTCGAGAGCAAACAGGCCACTGAGGTGTGGAAGGTGTCATCAGGAAGGGCACAATGCAAGAGGATGCAAGGCCAATGTCACTGGTGAGACACCATGGGAGAGGAGGCAGAGATTGTTGAAAGGAAAATCTGTGAGTTTTTACAAATTTTTTTTTATTCAAATGCAAAATGCCAATAACTGACACTGTAAACACATGCTCATATTTGGTTGCAGGGAAGTGGAAGGCCTTCTACACACAGACAAGGATCCTAGGCCCCATCTTCATCACAGACCCAATCCTCAGCTCAGCCCCCACCAACACATCAGCCTTACACCATGGCCTCATCCTCATCCAACCAGGCAACATGGTCACAGCCACAAGCTCTAGCTCCAGCTCCACAGCCACAAGCTCCATGGTTAGGGCCACCAGCTCCATGGTCACAAAACTCAAGTCAGTGGTACTCTTCAGACTTCAGGTACACAGTTAGAAGAGCTCATTGGTTCTCTTCAAGCCAGCCAGCACCATACAACCCTGCAGAAACATGGGACAGTAGAGCACCTTTATCATAGGTACTGTACTGTTAGGTTTGATATTTTATTCATAAAACTGTGATACTAGTAGCTAACATGTGAATTTTTGTACTTTGTAGCCTACAAGACCACCTGCTACTAGAGGAGGAGCTGCTTTGAGAGGAAGGGGTGATGCAGCTAAGGCTCAGAAATGTAGAATAAGAGGTGGAAAGGCCAGCTATGGTAGGAGAGGCAGGGGCAGGGGCAGTAAATGAAGACTAAGTCAAGCCACTTTTGTTGCTATATATAATGTATTAGGGTTATGTAGTGTTAGGGTTTTATGTAGTTTGTAGACAATGGCAGGGCAGACAATGGCAAGACACTTTTTTATATAGCTATTCAAACACTTTTTGTATTTTTGTAAGTTTTGTAAACATTGGGCAGCTGCAACTGTTTTGGTTGTTATACCAAATGCCTTATATTACTGGTGGTTGATGAAAGACTAAGTCAATACCACCTTAAAATATGTATACAATTTCCAACTTAAAGACAGGTGTTTAGAATTATTATTATGATTATTGCACTTTGTTATATGAGTTATTATTATATGAGTTTGTTTATGTGTGCAGGGTGTATGTGTTGAATAGCAGGTGTATGTGTGCATTTGTTGTATTTTCTTGCAAGTTGACAGATTATCATGCACTTTAAATTCACTTTCAACACAATTGTCTTCACACAATGCACTTTAAATTTACTTTATGCACAAACCAATATGGCTCACAACATACAACAAAACACCAACAGCTCACAGCTTACAACTCACAGCTCACAGCTCATAAGTAGCCAATTCACTTTAAACAAAAATACCAACAACATCTAACAAAAATAACACTTTATCTTAAAAAGGCTTATATTATTAAGTGGCTTCAACCCAACAGCATCTACCATCTTACATAGTTCTCATTCTCAAGAAATTTTTTCATAGTTCTATTACAATACAATTGAGGACTAGCTTATATTACAACCCATCAAGCAAACTCAATCTCATCATTCCAACATTCTCACTTGAGCCAAAACATGAAAACAACATAACCAAAATAAAAAAACACCATGACCAAATTAGTGCAATTCTGCACTTTCTCTCTTGCTCTAAAGTTCTCATTGCTATTTCCTTGGCCTGAACAAAGGAAGTTCGAAACTTTCTCTCCCTCTCAGTGGCTTTTGCTGTCCCGTCTTGAGCAATTTCTGCCATTTGGGTAGCTTCTGTTGCTGCCTGGGTAGCTTCTCTTTCCCTTTCATGTGCAAGTTGCAGCTTTTGTTGCACAAAATTGGCAGCTTCATTCCCACGCATATAAGTGGGATTATCAATCCATCTAAAGAAAGGGCACTTGGGACCAACCTGTTCATAAATTGAGTTGAACGCATGACATTCCAATCTCACGTGAATCAACTAGATTAAGTAAAAAGTATACTTACCTTATATCGGCTACAACCCAGAAACCTTCTCCCAAAATTATCCACTGTCAGACTTGTTCTCAACACACAAGTCTCATATGTACACATATGCCCACTTGAACCTGAGTAATTTCCACTCGAAGAAGACATC